>NC_087086.1:15806642-16406642 GCF_036172545.1 Culicoides brevitarsis | reverse complement strand
GGAGGAAGAAACCCGCAATCTCGAAGAAGCCCGCGAAGCTCTCGGAACATCTGAACGTCATGCCAACGCCTTGCAAAACGAACTCGAGGAATCCCGTACTTTGCACGAACAAGCCGATCGTGCTCGTCGCCAAGTTGAAGCCAACCTCGCCGATGCGCACGTCGAATTGAACGAAATCGAAGCTGCAAACGCCCAAATGACTGCCGCCAAGAAAAAGCTCGATGGCGAACTCCAAAGTTTGCACGGCGACTTGGATGAATTGTTGAACGAAGCCAAGAACTCCGAAGAAAAAGCCAAGAAAGCAATGGTTGATGCTGCTCGTCTCGCCGATGAACTTCGTGCCGAACAAGAACACTCCCAAACTGAGGAACGCGCTCGCAAAGACTTGGAAGGACAAATTTCCGAACTTCAAGCACGCGTCGACGAAGCCGAAGCGAATGCCTTGAAGGGCGGCAAGAAAATTATCGCAAAATTGGAAACGCGTGTTCGCGCGATCGAAAATGACTTGGACAATGAGCAACGGAAACACGCCGAAGTCGAGAAAAATAATCGCAAGAATGAGCGTCGCATCAAGGAATTGACGTTCCAATCGGAGGAAGACAGAAAGAATCATCAACGGCTGCAAGATTTGGTCGATAAATTACAAAATCAAATCAAGAGCTACAAGAGACAGATTGAGGAAGCCGAAGAAATTGCCGCGTTGAATTTGGCCAAATTCCGTAAGGCACAACAGGATTACGAGGAAGCCGAAGAACGTGCTGACTTTGCCGAACAAGCATTCAACAAATTACGTGGAAAGCACGGTGGATCGATGCCACGTGGAGGCTCATGTGTAGTAAGTTTCTCGTGAAAAACAAAAAATTTCCTCACAAAATAACAATTTTTTTCGTTTCAGCCACGTGGAGGCTCATGTGCAGTAAGTTTCCCGTGAAAAACAAAAAATTTCCTCACAAAATAACATTTTTTTTCATTTCAGCCACGAGGCATGTCTGCCCAACCCCAATATGACGGATTATCCTTCCCACCAAGATTCGATCTTGCCGGAGAGGAGGTCTAAAGAAAGCCGTTTGACGAAAATCGAATCATTTATTCACTCTTTTTTTGAAGTTTTTAACATTGTTATGTTCATTTATTTATTTAATACTATACTATTGGATGGTATTGAAGGTCATTTCCATATAAAATTTAAGATTATGGTTGGTTAAGAAATAAACTTTGGATGCACTGAGGTGTCAAGTTCTGCGGATATGAACGAGATATTGCTCAAATGAAGTTTAAAGTAGTTATAACAACGAAAGTCAGCCCGCAACGAAAATAAAATTATAGAAAAGCCGTCTTCATTTACATTATCTTACAAAATATTCGTAGAAACGATACTTTGGATAAAAATCTGCTCCAAATACGAAATAATAAAAGCTTTTCGAATAAATCATCAAAAAATTGATTTTTACTTGAATCAGGTTTGAATGAATTAATGTTCATTGCATATAGTAGGCGCCAATTTGCTGCGTGTTGTTGTGAAATATTCGAATAGAAACGTAAACAGAGAATGAGTGAATAACTCACGATTGGAATTTCGTCTATTTTTCTATTGAAAAAAACCTTACGTGTCGTATATTACCGGCAAGTGATGTCATCCTCCGTTACTCAACATGCACTCAGTCATTCATAAAAGAGAGAAAAACGAGAGAAGTTATTTTTTCATATGGATCTTTAATGTTGAAAGGAATTACAGCCTAAGTAAAAAAATTTTTTATCAAATCAAAAATAAATTTAAAATATCAAATAAAAATTAAATAATTTATCAAAAATTTTATCAGTGATTTTTTTGCTAATTCTCTGATTTTACAATATTAAATATATTTGAACGACAAAAATATTAATGAATAGTCAAAAAATTTTTGAATTAAATATTTTTAAAAATTAGTTTAAATATACTATAGATCTTTTTTTTAACAAATTTTTAACAAAAAGCTTCAAATATATTTTTTCTGAAACCCCCACCTAATAGATCGAGTTCAATTTTTTAAGACAAATTTTACAACTAAATTTTTTTGAAAATAGCTAGAATCAAAGTTGTTCATATTTTTAATTTTTCCAAATTTTTTTGTTCAAGTTGACTGTAAATTATCTAGATAAAAAAAATTAAAATTTAAGAAAATTTTACTTTTTTAATCTGTAAGATATTCGATACTCGATATACATCCTACCTAATTTTCGAATTTTTGTTCAATTTTAAGGGAAATTTTGATTTTTTAAAAATATTTTCGTAAAATCATTTATTTTTGAGTTTTTAAAGAAAATATAATAAATAATATGAAAAAAATCATCCATTTGAAGTATAAGTTCCCAATGCTCTTAAACCTCGTCTCTCTCTCTCGAAAATAGTTGTTGTTTTCATTCAATAGTTACTCACATTAGAAAAAAGTAATAAAAAGACCGAGCTGTGTAAAATCGTATTTAGTGAGTGATGGTCTTTCATTTGCTGCACAAAAAATCAAATATTTTGTCCACAATCCACCTAAAAGTTTTGCTCTTCGTGCTATTGCCTTATCAAGTGCATTTATCAAACAGTATTAGTGATATAAATCCCGAAAATCCAACAACAATGGAACAATTTGCAAAGAATTCCTACGCTTTTGGAGCTGATTTGTACAAGGTAAGTTCGTATCTACGTGTGAAGCGCGTTTAATTGCCCAAAATTAGAAGTCAAAAAAAAAAATAACCTTGAAGATATATTCTATTCCGATACTCTATTCATGAGTCATGGGCGTTGTTATTCATAACTTTTTTTGCGTACAATTGTGAAATAATGTTTCTTTCGTTTTGCAGGAATTGGCCAGTGACCCATCAGAAAATGTTGTTTTCTCACCGATGTCGATCCAAACCTGTTTGTCGATGGTTTATATGGCTGCCAAAGGACGCACTTTTGAGGAAATCGGCAATGTCTTGAAATACGGAGCAAGCGGAAATAAGCAAGAAGTCGCTAAAGTCTTCCAAGACATTCTCGAAGGCACGGAAAAGGAAAAAGGATTAGAAATCGCTAACCGCATCTATGTCATGCAAAACTACAAACTCAAACAAGCCTTCAACGAACTGACGACGAAACATTTCAAATCTGGCGTTGAGAGCTTGGATTTTGCACAAAATACTGCTGCTGCCAAGCAAATCAATACCTGGGTAGAGGAAAAAACTCACGATAAAATCAAGGATCTTATTAAGCCGGATATGCTTGACGGTATGACTCGCGCTGTTCTCGTTAACGCAATCTACTTCAAAGGAAAATGGCTTTATCCCTTCAACAAAGACCTGACCTACCCAATGCCCTTCTACGTGACCCCAACGGAAACTGTTAATGTCGATATGATGACAATCAAGAAGCATTTCAAATACGGAGCTTTGTCGAAATTCGATGCTACCGCTCTCGAAATGGAATACAAAGACTCCAACATCTCCATGTTGTTCATCTTGCCGAACCAAAAGGACGGCTTGAAGGCATTGGAAGAAAAAATCCACGAAATTGACTTGAAGGAATTAGACAGTCAAATGTTCAAACAAGAGGTTGAAGTGTTCCTACCAAAATTCGAGTTTGAGTTTACTCGCGAACTCAACGATGTTTTAAGTAAACTTGGTATGGCGACTGCTTTTGGTGACGCCGCTGACTTTTCTGAGTTGTTGGACTCTCCCGAACCACTGAAAATCTCGAAAGTCATTCACAAGGCATTCATCAAAGTCGATGAAGAAGGAGCTGAAGCTGCCGCAGCAACTGGTAAGTCATGTTTTTTATTGTTCAATATTGCATTTCATTTCATTTTTATTGCTTTGTGTTTTGGGATATCTCTTGGGACTTTTTATCTTATCGTTTCCTCTATTAGTGTTCTGTTTGTTGTCTTATCTTATTTTTGTGTTACTCAATACAATTCATTGTTATCAATGTTCATTTCGTGAGTCATATGTCACATCATCGCAAATTTTTTCGAGTTACAATATTTGAGAAAATTGAACAAACATGTCACGACAAAAATTGGTGACAAAATGAGATCATTGTTTATCGCAGCTGTTAGAGAATTATCTATTCAGAACAAACTATTGGAATTAGGTTTCAAATAATTTCCGAATGCATGTGTTCTAATTTTTCCAATTCATAAATAATGTGTTTTTGTTCATCACAGCTGCATTGGCCCAACTTGAATGTTTGATGATTACACCAAGTTTTCAACTTTGGCATCCGTTCGCATTTTTCCTGAAATCATCTGATGGCATTATTTTTCAAGGACGCTTTTTGCGACCTTCATAAGAGGTATCAAGACAAAATTATTTTCAAAATTCGATGCAAAGACTCAAAATTGGTTTTCTGATTTCAGGAAAATATCATTCATCATAAATACTCTTGCGTTTATATGTTAATTTGTCATTTTATGTCTTATTTTGTTTAGTCGCTAGAAAAAAATATTGTAGTTGGAGTAATAAACCGAAGCCAATTAAATTCTTAGTTGATCGTCCTTTCATTTTTAAACTCATTCAAAATCAGTTTGCATTATTTAGTGGCAACATACGACGCTTTTAAATGTAAGTCTCTGGTAGAATGATTTTTCAGTTTGATTACATAATAATGATAATATTGACTAAGAGCATAAAGTTAAGTTTAGTTAGAAGGTTGATATAAAATCACTTACTTTTATTTTTCAAAGAAATTCAGTTTATCATTTTGATTTGGTCTTTCGTCGATTTTATCACAGTATCCTCCATTGTTTATGGATTTGATTTTGAATTCATTGCTAAACTAAAAATAAATGTTTGAGATTCTTACGCAATTTGTATTTAAGGTCTCTCATTTGCTTTAAATTTAATTAAAACTTCGTTTCTCAATGACCTTAATTATTTTTTCCATTACATATATTCGCTAGTATTGATTGGATTAGATTCATGTAGCATTTCTGAAGATGAAGTTAGATTTATGGTCGATCATCCTTTCTATTTTACACTCACGTCAAACAAGTTTATACTGTTCACTGGCACATTCCGTCATTTTTAGATGTAAGTCTCGTATTTTAAGGGCTTATATAATTTTTTTTTATTTTTCATAAAATAGCTTCAAATATTGTTTTTCTTTGCGGCTTCCGTGGACCAAGAACTCGATTTGTTGTCGATCATTCTTTTCAGTTTTTGCTTTTGCACAAGTCTTCCATCTTATTTAGTGGCGTAGTCCGCAAATTTTGGATGTAAGTTTCGTGTTCTCTTTCAAAACTCTTTAAAATATATTTCGTTCTTATACACAAGAAAATGCACAGGAAAATATTTTTATTCTCATTCGAAAATTTAAAACCTAAATTTTTGGCGTACGAATCACTCATTTATTTGTCTTACTTTAATTCAATTAAAGTCAATTCATTTTTGCATCTGTTTCTTTAAGTACTCATACAACATTAGATAGATTCTATTGTGCTAATTTTTTTCAAAGATATTTTATGTAGTTGTCCTAATGAAACAATATGCTCGAATAAAAAAAACAAAACCAAGAAAATTTTTAGTTGATCATCCTTTCTATCTTACTCTGCTGTCAAACAATTTTCTACTATTTAATGGTACAATTCGTAAATTTTAGATGTAAATCTCGTATTTTATGCTGAAATTTTTCTCATTTATCATAATACATATAGGATTTGATTATGTTCTTCAATGCATCAAAATTGAACCAAGAACTCGTTATATTGTCGATCATCCTTTTCAATTTTCACTTTTACATAAGTCTACCATCTTATTTAGTGGCGTTGTCCGTAAATTTTAGATGTAAGTCTTGTATTTAAAGGGCCTTTTACTTTCTCTTTCTCTTTAAAATATGTTTTTGGTTAATTTATTGTTTTTATTTTTAAAAAACAGCATTAAATATTGTTCCTTGTTGTGCCATTATTGGACCAAGATCTCGATTTATTGTCGATCATCCTTTCCAATTTTCGCTCTTGCATAAGTCTACCATCTTATTCAGTGGCGTTGTCCGTAAATTTTAGATGTAAGTCTAATTTTTCAAAGACTTTACAACTAACTTATTTCATATTTTTTCATTAAAAAAAATAGCAATGATTGCTGTTGCATATTGCGCAATAATGGGTCCTGAGACTAGATTTGTTGTTGATCATCCATTCCAATTCATGCTTTTGCATAAATCTTCCGTTTTATTCAGTGGTGTCGTTCGTCATTTTTAAACTCTCAAGAAGCGTAAGTGATTTTAATATTTTTGCCCAAGAAATTTTCTAATGAGGTCTCTTCTTTCAGGTGTTTTGGTGTTTCTTTAAAATAAAATTAGAGTTTTTGCATGTTTCAAAATTCAAAATCAAAAACTGATGACATGTATTTTCCTTTTAGCTGCGGTAATGGTGATGAAATGTGCCTTTTTCTCATTAGAACCAACGAAAGAATTTCGTGTGGATCATCCTTTCTACTTCGTTTTGAAGAACAAAATTGATCATGTGACGTTATTCTCTGGACGTATTCAAAAAATTTAAATTATAAAATTTTAATGTTTAAAATTTAATATTAAATTAATGTTTGTACGTAAATTGTATTAAGGGCCTTCGAACAAAAATTATTAAAAAAACTTAAAAATCGAAAATATTTCATAAAAATCTCATGCACAAAATTAAGCATAATTTGCACTTCTTTTTTTTTTTGCTCATTTTCATTAATTTTAATTGGATTATTTTTTTTTTATCAAAATTTACTTTTTATTAGCGGTAATGATGATGGTCGGTTGTTGTCCCGGTATGAAGCCGAATCCGAAATTTATCGTGGATCATCCTTTCCATTTCATTTTGCGTCATGAGCTTACTCAAATTTTCTCCGGACGAGTTGTTAACTTCAAAAATTAAAATGTTCCTTGTATTTTTGTAAAAAAAAATCGTGAAATTTCTTGTTAAAAAATTACGTTTTAAGTAAATTTTAAAGAAAAATAATATTTGCCAATTTTTGTCTGTAGCTACAATGATGATGATGTGTTCACTCAATATGATGCCAGATCCAATATTTAGAGTGGATCATCCGTTCCAATTCATTTTGAAGTACAATAATGTCGCACTTTTCAAAGGAAAAGTTACCAATTTTAAGAAGTAAATGTAAATTTTTTGTTCAAATGTATCAAAATATTAATGTAACGCTTTAAAAATGTTCAAAATAAATCTGTGCAATAATTTAAAAGAAAAAGCTTTTGTTTTAATCACATTTCATCCGCATCACTTTTCGAATAAAGTTCTAAAATTGTCTTCTATTCCCGTTTCGTTTCAGCTGCAATCGCAATGATGCGAATGATGCCAATGCCTTGTCTCGCTTTTCGCATGGATCGTCCCTTCCATTTCGTATTAAAGCACAAAACTGATCATGTCGCGTTATTTGCGGGACACGTTTCGAACTTTGAACAACGGGAATAGAAAATCAATCCTTAGCAGCTTCTTACCGACGATGATTTTTATTTGTTTCCTTTGTTTCTTTGCTAGCTGGTATTATGATGGACAACTGCCTCACACCTCAATTTAACATGAATCGACCGTTCCAGTTTCACTTGCGGGATCGCAATTCCAATTTAGTCATGTTCAGCGGTTCCGTTCGTCGGATTTGAGCAATAAATTTGAAATGAAATAAAAATTTATATTTTTTGCACCAAAATTTCATGTTTTTTTTTAATTAATTGAATTTTCAGCTGCAGTTGTGCGGAAAAAACGAAGCATGGCGTCTTTTGCAACTTTCAACGTAGAACATCCCTTTTATATGGCACTTCAACTGAAAACAGAAGAAGCAGCTTTTACGTTATTTAGTGGCAGTGTACGACGATTTGAAGAGAAATCTGACGAACATGCTCATATGGAATTATAAATTAATAGATTTTATTAAAAACATTTAGAAAATTACGATGATTTTTTCTTTTTTTGATGAAGTCCTCTTTGGATACAATCCTCATACAGTTCCGGATGCGAATCGTGATAATGACGTTTAAGATGGTAACCTTTACTGTAAGTCTTTCCACATTCCTCACACACGTAATTTCGTTCGCCTCGATGGATGATGGACTAAAAATAAAGAAAAATTTTAATTTTAGTGAAATTTAATTTTAAAATTATTACTCACGATATGTTGTTCGAGCTGATTCTTGAACAAATATTCCCTATCGCACTCCGGGCACTGCAATAACTTATCTCCTTGCACCTTATGAACTTGTTTCCTGTGATTCCGCAATGCGAATTTAAGTTTATACGCCGCTCCACATTCCATGCAAACGTGAGATCTCTTCTCCGAATGTGAGCTCATGTGGTAATAAAGGTCACTTGTACGTCGAAAAGCTTTGTTACAATCTGGCTCCTTGCAAACGTAAGGTCGCTCGTCTGTGTGCGTTCTCATATGCGTTTTTAGCGTATTTTTGCTCGCACATCTCATTGCACACAGTTCACAGATGAATTTATCGTTCATATGCCGTTCTTTCATATGTCGCTGCAAATAACTCTCGAGTCCGAATTTTTTTCCGCATCCCTCAAACTCGCAAGCGAAAGTTTTCTCCGTTGACCGATGTTCTTTCTGATGCTCGTTGCGGTCTTTCTTGAAACGGAATTCCATTTCACAAACGGTGCATTTGTAAACGACTTTTTGTACTTGCACAGGTGCAATTTCTGCGGAATATGAGGAAATTTGGTCATTTTCATCTTCTTGCGGCTCTTCCAGGTACTCCATGTCTTCAGAGTCATCATTTTGAGGTATATTTTTGTGCCTTTTATTAAGTTGTTTATCAGATTTGATGGAGTCTTCACGAAATTTGTAAGACAATTCCAAGAGATTTAAGCAATTTTCACATAAAAATTCATCGTGAAAGTCGTTTACTTGAATTCCCGTGATTGTGAGGAACTTTTCGCTGTCAGCTGAGGTAAAATTAAGTAATTGGTCTGATTCTTTTAGACAAACTCGACAAATTTCCATGATTTTTCGCGATTTTATTGTTTGTTTTGATTTTTGAGTGACTGCTTACAGAGCTCACCATAGAGGGCGCTGATTTCTCATTTCCGGTGGCGCTGTTCCAGATATGAATTTTCCGGAAATAGATGAGCGCCATCTAAATAATAGCGGAGATTTTTAGAATTATTCTTCAGCATTTTTAACGGACATGATTTTTCCATCTTTTTGAAAGGATTTCAAGGACTTCTAATCTCCATAAATTATTTCAATCACAGGAAGTAACTTAACTTTTCCATAAATGACACATAATGGGAGAAATAAATTGCGTCCCTAATTATTTCTCTGGTTTTCATATTGAATATTCAAACGACATTAACATACTAAATGGAACAATTTGCACCACACCAGACGGAACATAAAAAGCAGCTACACACCACGTAAGTACGAAATTATTCCTTTTTGCAGACATCACATTTCAGAGCAACAACAAACGAAAATCCTTGTAAGCTGTACTTTGACTTGTTAGCATGTTACCGAAGAAAAGTTTACAAGAGTGATGCATATTTTCATATTGTTGATTAATTAAGGTAATGTATAAATTTCCTTTTTGAGAGTGTTAACTTCTCGACAGAAAGACACGGTCTGTTTGTGTGTGTTTCTAACAACTTTTTGCTCACTCACGTGTTTATGAAAAGTGCTTTGTAGTTAAGTGGGTGGTAATTGTTGTTGTGACAAGGCCTTGTTTTTTTTTTTTATCAAATATGACTTTTTTCATCTCTTTTTTTTTTTGCTTTTTTTATACAAAAGCATTGTGAATAATTAAAATTGATTTTTTTTGCATCCTGTTTATTTTTTTTTTAAATTTCAAGCAAAAAAATTAAAAAAAAAATGTAAAAAAATATTTAAATTTTAATAAAAAAATTGTTTTATCATAAGAAAAAATCGTTGTTTTTTTTTATTTCTTCAAAAATCGAGCAGAAATGCATGGAAATTATCTTTAGAATGCATACTTATTTAATTTTAGCTTTGAAACCCATCAAAAATGGGTTGAAACTTGACTTAAGAAATAAAAAAACAACGATTTTTTCATATGAGGAGCAAAAATCGTTGTTTTTTTATTTCTTCATTTACAAAGATAATAAAAAATTATAAAAAAAAATATTTTAAAAAGATGCTTTTTTATTTGGGGCCCTAAAAAGTTGAAAATAAATGAAAGTTTTTCAAAAAAGCAAGTGAAAAATAAAAATTTTAAAAAAAGAAAAAAACAATTCGAGTCCAACAATTTTTTACTTTTCACTTACATTTGAAGTTATTCTCACTTATTTTGGCCTCGCATGCTTTTTTCTTTTGCTTAAATTTTGAAAAACTTTCATTTATTTTCAACTTTTTAGGGCCCCAAATAAAAAAGCATCTTTTTAAAATATTTTTTTTTATAATTTTTTATTTTATTCTTTTTAGTTATTACAAAAGATGTAATTTTTCCTTAAAATTTTATGAGGTTTTAAAAAATTTTCGAAGATTTTATGAAGTTTCTCGAACATTCTATGAAGTTTCTCGAAGCTCCAATGCACATTCTAAAACCTTGTCCCAATGCACATTCTAAAACTTTGCCCCAATGCACATTCTAAAACTTTGTCCCAATGCATATTCTAAAACCTTGCCCCAACACACATTCTGGGTCTCTCAGAATTACCAACGGGCACGCTACTCTGTAAAGTTCTTGATATAAAGAGAACTAAAATGACACGTTTTTTATTACAGACAGACACCATTGGAATTTCAATAAAAAAGCATATAATAAAAATTGCCATTTAAAAGTCAATATTTTTATACATTTCAAAATTTTTAATGAAAAATTTTAAATTTTTTTATGATAAATTTTAAATTTTTTTATGAAAAATATTCCTCCCAATTTTTTTAGTTTTAAAAATTAAAAACAATTTACAAAATTCCTGAACAATTATACAAAAAATTGTACTTCAACCTTAAATATTGAGTTTTTTTTTTTTGTAATTTGAGAAATGCAAATTCTTGACCAACCAAAAAAAGAAAATTTTGAAGCAATTTAGAATTTATGTTTAAAATTCTTCAATCTAAACAAAAATTTTAATTTTTCGAAACTTGACATATTTTTTTTCTTCGTAAATTTCTTGAAATTATTAATATTAAATCCAAAAATTAAACTAAACGAAAAGTTGAAAAAATGAAAATATTCTAAATAAAATAAAAGTTTTTGTGCCTGCAAAACAAAATCTAATTATAACTCCGTTACGACGAAATACCATTACCGCTGGCGAATGATTCCAGCAAATATTCAAACATTTGTCATCCAAAGTCATATTTTTATTGGATCTAATATTTACAACACCAATAAATTAGATTAAACAAAAAAACCCTAATCATCATAAGAAAATGCCAAATTAATGTTGAGGGGAGAGATCAAAACAGGTTCCGACAATTCCTTAGAGAGTCAATTGCACACTCGGAAAAATGTAAGAAAGCATATCAAATGGTATCAACACTCTCTTATACAAAGTATTGTATAAAAAAGTCAATCAACGTAGAAATGTGAGAGTAGTGCATAATTGCGGTTGAAGTTTCCCCCTCTGTTAAATACTTTTCGAAACAAGTCTCGTACGCAATGTTCAATTAGTTCTGCGTTTTGCAAAGTTAATGTCATGCATAAAAATGCGCCTTTTGTTGCAATGGAACACATGCTTCTCCATCATCTTTTTCTTCAGTTTATGTTGTTGTTCAGCAAAACGTTTATTTTTTTAAAAGCTATGTTTCCATTATTACGAGAGAAAGTCATTTATTGTACAAATCTTTGCCCATGGCAACACTTGTTAAACATTAATTCAGGATTTTTTTTTGCTATGATGAACGACTTTTTGCCCTAAATTGCAATATTTTACATTTATTACATGAACAAGGAAGAAACACTATTTGCGAAAACCAAGGGCACCGTAAATTGGATTGACTGCTAACGAGAAAAACACCCACTGAAGATCTGTGTAAAAAAAACTAACTTTTGCTATAAAAGTTGCACTATTCGGTATTGATCATGCAAATTGCTGCTTTTTCTATCAATATCGTTGATTGAGCCAGATGTCGATATAATTTCATCAATATGCTATAGTTTTTTTTTACTCATTTTGCTTTTTTATTTTATTTTATACGAGAACGTTTTAACACACACCCTCGAGAATAATTTTCATTTTCATGTTATTTACTTTTTTTTTCAATAGGAAAGTGTATTTATTTCAATATCGTTCTGTGTCTAAAATTACAATAATGTACCGTGGGTTCGTTTAACATTTGTTGCTATTATTTGACAATTTGATTTATTACATTTTTTAATTATTTTTTTTACAGATTTGAACCAGTTTAAAATGCATTTTTTTCATCGTGTCTGAATGATCTGATGAGAAGACCAGAAAATACAATGAAGAGTTGGAAGCAATTTTCTATACACAAATGAACAGCAGTAAAAGTCTTATTATTATTATTTAAATTTAGCCTTAAATTTTCACAAGAAGAAACCAAAATTATTGTTCAAGGCCATCGTTCCTTCAAATGCCATTTGCGGACAGTCTTTATAAATGTGCGATATTGTCTGCATGGGATGTCCGCACACACATTTAGGATCATCAATATATCCCCATTTTGTCAGAGTTGCTCCGCATCTTCCATGTCCCGTTCTAAGTCTGTTTAAATTGCACCAGGCCTTACATGTTAATTCGAATTCTTTGGTGCGTGACGAGTTCATTTCGAACAAGGGACTGTAAATTTCCACTGCTGTTGGTTGCCAATTTGACGAAACAGAAATGTACGGCGTCGTAAAAATATGCCATATTCACGATTTAAAAATTTTTCGTTTTGAATTATTTAAAATAATTTTTGAAGTATTTCCGAGAGTATTTCAGACTTTTTAATCTTTTTTTTCAAATTTTCATTAATTTGAGTTTTTTTTTCAAATTTTTCACGAGCTTTCATTGAAATTTGAACTGGTACTAAAAATTTCCTTTTCATGAATGATGATAATCAAGAAATTCAAGTTATATTTGAGATTTAATTTTTTTTTATGTTTTTAAACTTAAAAAACACGTCGTAAATTTTAGGGGGGTTGTTAAATTTCGACGGTTTACGATCCAGTTACGGCGTCGGAAGTTTGAGGGGGGGTGGGGGTCAAAAAATGCCCTATTTTTGCCGACGCCTTTAATGGATGACGCCATATAATACACTTTTATATATAAACTCAATCTCATGAATGATGATAATCAAGAAATTCAAGTTAAATTTGAGATTTAATTTTTTTTTTATGTTTTTAAACTTAAAATAAGACATTTTTAATATTTCTAAATTTTATCAGTTAATTTTAAAGAAAAAAAAATATACTATAAAAGATAAGCTGAAATCAAGTTGAACACTCGGTACAATTGCTATTTGATGATTACACATTTGTGTTGATCCGAATAAAAAACTATCAAACAATTTCAGGGATGTAATTTCCACACGTCGGAAAATCCGCTGGAATTTGTGTCATTTGCGCCAACTCACCCACTTGCACAATTACGTTCATGCCAATGTTCAAATGCCACTCAAAGTGACAGTGAAGCATCCAAAAGCCGGGATTGTTTGCGCGAAATCTCACCGTTACCTGACCTTGACTCGGCACGGCAATTGTGTCCTTGTACGCAGGATATTCCTTAATTGTTCCATTTCTCGGAAATTTCGGTGAATTCATTTCGGTAACGACCATTCGATGTCCGTGCAAATGCATTGGGTGATAAATTGGCTCCCAATCTAGAAGAAAAACATGAGAGAAAATCTTTCAATTTAAAACAATAAACATATCAGTTTGTGTGTGTGTGTTTAAGTATTTTGGGACACAAAGCAAACACATTCCCCGAAATCTTGAATCATTAAGGAAATAATCAATCATTGTTATTATGGAATTCAATCTCGTGCCATGTATGGCATGCGACGTACTCGACACGTCAAAAGACATTGAAATATTTATTGCCGCTCAATGTCAGAAGAGGAACGAAGGAAAGCGTTAAGAAAGGACAAGATAAACTTCTCTTTAAGACACACACATCCGTACATTCAAGTCAGCATCGAGTGATATATTGCGTTTCTATTGAGCAATCTTTCACGTTCCTTTATTGTTCTTCTTTCGTATGTTCGAAAAAAAAAATCAGTGATCTGTTCAATTAAAAAGTGTGTATGGTCCCCATCGGAGGAAAAAGAGAAAAAAATGATAGAAAAATCGGAAGAAGAGCGAGAAATTGTGCTTGTCTGGCGAAAATTAAGAATAATGATAAGCAAATAATATTGAGAGACAATCACAATTTTTTCTTCTTTTCTTTCGATTTTTTCTGGATCGTATGCGTGAGTGTGTGTGTGGTGATATTAAACGAAGTGTTTAATTTTTTTGATTGGGCCAATGATTTTCCTTTTTTTTAGTCTTTCTTCTTTGTACTTGTCCTTTTTTTTCCTATTTTCTCTTGTTTTATTTTAAAAAGACATTTATTAAAATATTTGATGATTTTTTTTTGTTGCTTGAATTTTTTTGCATTTAATTTTTTTTCTTGTATGGATTTTAACATTTAAAATAATTATTTTTGAAAATTTTCTAATTTTCACGATTTAAATTTATTTGAATGATTTTTCATTAATTTTACGGACAATCAACAAAACGGTTGAAAACCCTCTGTTTTATCGAATTTCATCAAAATGCGTCAAAAATAAATGAAAAGTGTGATTAGAATGGTAATTTGATTGAACAATTGGGACCAGTTTGGGTTTTTAATTTAATATATTTGATTAGCAAAGAAAAAAAAGGGACAAGAAATTTTCCATCGTCACATTGCGTTGACAGCACAAAAGACGAGCGGCATTTCTTAGCCACAAAATTTATCACAACTTTCCTTTTTCGCTCCGTTCCCCACATCCTTCTTAGTCAATTAGTAATCCAATAAAAATCTCACCTTTTGAGCTATCCTTCAACGTAATTTCCACAATGGCATTCAGCTTGACCTTAATGCGATGTAAACAGAAGCAGATTTCCGTAGTTTCGCACATTTTTGCTGTCTCATCGCAAAATAAGTCTTCCTTTATCGCATTTGTCTGAATTAATGATTGCGAAAGATAGAAACTGATATTGTTAATTACACCAACATTATTGTTCGGACCGAAAACATCTGTTGGACGAGAACAAAAATGCCGTCGTTGTCGTCGATGGGGGAGTTGAGTTGAGTAAAAAAAAAATGAAAGAGAGAGAAAATAAAGTCAATAAATAAATAGATAAATGTGACGCATAAGAAAATAGGCAAATAAATATCCTTTTTCAATTCCATTTATAATGATCATCGTCAGCTCGTTGTAAAATGGAACAAAAAAGGACATTATTTGTCCATGCTTTGTCTTATGGTTCGTCGCAGGGCACGAGCTCCGAATATATACTTACTGAAAAACGAATAATGCTTATTGTTGTCATTATTAAACAATATATCATTGTTTATCATTGGCGTAGTGAATCGTAATTGGAATGTATGATCAGGAATAGAATTTAGCAAATTCGCATCTCGTGTGTACGATTCTAAATCTGTTAAACAAATAGAGTCGGCGTTTGCCTCCTGGCATGTTCCATTTGGATTATTTATGACCTATGTGCAGTACGAAAGGTAAAAAGGGGGCATAAATACAAAATAATGCATCAGGATTTTTTTTGAATATTTTATGTGTGTCCCTTGCATGCGAGTTACGAGGGAGTGTTGGAACGTTTTGTGACAAATTTTCAACTTTTGCAGATGATTTTGAGGGAAATTCGTTCCAACACTCCCTTTTTATTTAATTTGAAAATCATTTTGTGAGGAATTTGCAGTTGACACATTTTTATGGATTTTTTCAAACGATTTTAAGTTTTTGAATTGTAAACATTTTTTTTTTTTTGCTAAATTTGTCAAAATTTAGACAAAAAAAATTGTTATTATAAAAATAATTAAAATATAATTATATTTATAAAAAAAAAATTTAATAAATAATATTCAAAAATTTTAATTATATTTTTTAAAATTTATTAATAAATAAATTTTAAATAAATTATCTTTTAAATTTTTAGAAATTTTTTTTTTAACATTTTTTTATTTGAAATATTTTTTTAAAAAATAGTTTTTATGTATTTTTGTTCAATTGAAAAATTTTTTTAAATATTTTTTAAGCAAAAATTTTAAAAAAATTTTAAAAATGAATTGAAACTCATATAAAAACTTGACTTGAAATATTATTAAAACTCTAATTATTAAATTTGTAAAATTCAAATTTGAGAAAAAAATTAAAATAAGTTGATTAATTTTTGGCCTTTTGATTGAATATTAGGAAAAATATAATATTTTTTTTTTTTGCAAAATTTAAATAAAAAATATTCAACTTAGAAAATTAAAGTTAATTGAGTTATTTTGACTTAAATTAAAAATTAAATTATCAATGACTTAAAATTTTTAAAAATTTTTGCCTAAAAATCTCTTTTAAATAAAAATTTTAAAGGAAATTTTGATTTTTTCTCACAAAATGACCGTTAAGTGAAACTCTATGCTCGCAAGTCAAGGGAACACACACAGAACGAATACGTACAATGCCAGGTGGAAAATTGTCCTCATATGCTGGTTGCATTGCAGTGGTGAACGCCAACTCCGTATCATTTATCTCACTTCCCGTATAATAAGTGAGCACAGCAAATGACTCAATTTGATTACTATCTAAAGCACATTGACCAATTGCACGGACACGTATCCAGTAGTTTCCTGTTGTGCATGCAAAAAAAGAGAAAAAGAGAGAGAGACATGATAAAGGACACAGTTTTAAATGCTCTTTTAAGTTGAATAAATATTTGTAGTTCGATTGAGAATGAGGACCTTTTGTTTATATTTATATTTAGATCGACAACACGCATCGTTTGTTCTTCACAGTATCCTTCATAAGGGATCGAATTTAAATTTTCCCGGAAATAGAAAGAGATTATTTATTATTAACAATTTACGAGTAAGTGAGACGATTTGAAACACCTTGTATGTTGGGCCTTAAGTAATTCGTAAAACTCACTCATTATCAATTCAATTGGCAGCCCGCAGGAATAACAGAGATTCAATTCGGCAGCATGGCAATAAACGAACCAGAGACAGATAAAAGGATAAATTATTCATCGTTCTTACTTATGCAAACACGAAAACGTTAACGATGAGTGTGGAGGAAGGAATGGAATAATTTGCGCTGCATGTCATTTGAATGTTCACTTACCTTTTGTTTGGTTTGCTTCCAAGATAAAGTCATATCGCTCTCCGGAAGTTGTGATCAATGTATCGACCGTTATTGGCTTCAAATTGTTTGCATCGCTGGCGATTATTGACATTCGGTGTTTTTCAATCTGAAAAAAAATAGATCGTAGATAGATACAAAAATGTGTTTAAAAATGCATTTCTTAATTTTTCAATTATTTAACATTAATTTTAACACTTTAATTTTTGTCATTTTAATAAATTTTAATTTTAAAATAATTAAATTAAAAAAATTACTTAGGCGAATAAATTTAATATATCCAATTTTTGTCTCCCCCCCCCCCCTCGGATTTTGTCGAAAAAATTCAGGGGGAAAAATAAAAATTAAATATAAAATACAAATATTTTTGACATACACTATAAAAAATCCATGTCTCGCAAGCCCAAAAATTTGCGAGACACCGCGAGACACGGCGCGAGACATGGTGCGAGACACGATGCGAGACACCGTAAAAATTTTGAAAATTCGAAAAATTGATGAAAACATAAGATTTTTTCTTGAATTTTTGATTTCTTCTGACGTCAATGTATTTTCGAAAGTCAAAAATATAAATCGCGATGCCAAAAATGGTTGTTTTTGTTCAATTTTATCAAAAAACTTCTAAAAATTGTCAAAAACCAGTTGTTATGAGCAAATTTTGTGTTTTTATGCTTCCTTTTGCTTTTTCTAATCATAATCCATCAAAAAAGATTGTAAAAAATTGAAAAATATTGAAAATTAAAAATTTTATCTTCCCCAAATTTCTTGTCCTGGTGTCTCGCACCATGTCTCGCACCGTGTCTCGCGCCGTGTCTCGCGGTGTCTCGCAAATATGAAAGTTTGCGAGACACCGTGCGAGACATGGATTTTTTATAGTGTCTTTTGGAATTTTTATATTAAAAAATCATGAAAAATTACTGTTTATGGTAAAATTATACAAAAAACTAAAGAAATTTGCTTAATTACGACATTTTCTATTGAATTGTTGAAAAAATTTTTTTTGGAAGTCACGTGACCAAAATTATTTTTTTTTCAAAAAATTTTATGTTGGGAGATTTTGTTGCTTTTTCTTTACTTTTAAGTTCAAATTTTAAAACAATATAAACTAAAATTAAATAAATGTTAAGAATCAACGTTTAACGTCTAAAAACGTTAAAAAATTACAAACAAAAAATTCAAAAATATTTATTTTTTTATTTCTCCCCTTCCCCTCGAGAAAATCTTAATGGGACAAAAAATGAAAATATTAAATTTATTCGCCTTAAAATAAAAATATTATTATTAAAATTATAAAATTTTAAAATAAATTTTAATTTATTTAATTTACTTTTATTTTATTCCAGATTAATGAAAAATATTTATAACTTTAATTAAAAATTATTTAAAAAATTTTCAGGCAAAAAGTTAGACATTTAAATTTTTAATTAATAAAAGTAAAATAAAAAAATAATTAATTTATTTTTTAAAGTTTAGAAAAAATATCAAAATAAAATATATTTTAACTAAAAAAAAAAATAAAAATGTTTGTTATTTTTTTATATTGAAATTAAATTTAAGTTTTTTAAAACTTTTTTCAGAATTAATTTAATTTTCGAATAAATTTTTTCACGTTTATCAAAAAATTAATTTATATTTAAATAAAATGTCACCACGAAACACACAAATTTACCACATTATAACTTCAAAGAAACAAAAACAAATCCAAACAGGTACCATTAGAAGCCGCGCCGCTGCCATCGAAAAATCAATGAAATTTAAATTATTCTTTTATTATGTTTCGATGCGAAAGTTATTTAAAGCTTTGCTTCAGCAAATTACAAATAAACCATTAAATTGCAAAAGAACACGCAATTTGTTGTTGTTATTTATACAAAACTAAAATAAAATAAAGAAAAATTGCAATTTAAAAGATTACAAAACAATGCATGTCATTCAACTTATTGTAGTAAAATGCAATAAAAGGAGCATAAAACTGCATCAATTGAACCAATAATAACAATAAAGGACACACAAACACACTTGAAACGCTCGCAACATGATAGCACACTAAATAAATGTCAAGTGATGTCAATCAATATATGGAGTAAAGTAAAGTAGGTTGTAAGTCGGAAGACACATTAAAAGGAAATTGATGTTTCATTATATTTTTACTTGTACGACGGAGGTAAGTAAGTTGACATGATCGCAAAAGGAACAACTTTTTTTTTTGAAAAAATAAAAAAAATAAAGAAAGAAAAAGAAGAATTTTGTAATGAAACTTAATATGCATATTCAATTACAGCCACTTTTACCAGTTCACTTTAAACTTTTCTCTCGTTTTCGATATTTTTACTTCTTTTTTGGCAAAGGGAATTTTCCACATAAAATTTTATTATGTAAATTAAAAAGGAATTCCAATATGTTTTTTTTTTCGTTCGAATATTTGTCTTCGAAAGCAGAACGACTATAAAAATTTATCGGTATTTTTGTTTCAATTCCAATAATCGATTTTTGCTGCTTGAATTTCGGTTCCTTTTCGCATCATGAATTTAATTGGAAACATGTTTCCGAGAAAAAAATTTTCTAAAATAAGAAATTTTTGCTGTTAACGTTAGAGAGGAAGAGAGGTTACCGTTACTCGACCATGAAGGCCGAATATGAATATGAATGTGTCGTGGTCGGTCAAAAGATTAAATTACATTGCGAACATAAAAAATTCGTAATAAAAGATAATATTTAGTGGAAATGTATGAAAAAAAAACGAAGCGATTGCGTAACAAATTCCACTCTATGATAATAAAAATATTAATAAAAAAGAACGCTTACGGCAGAAAAAAAGCCGCATGCACAAAAAAGTGGTTAGTTCAAATAAAGTTAAAGTGTAGCGGGCGAGAATTTTTTTAGTAAATGACAGGCAAGTGTGAAAACTTTAGCATTGAAATGTCAAACTTGACGCCTCATTATAAGGATAAAATCGAAACGAATGCCCTTTTTTAAATGAGTTTTATTAATAAAGAAAATAAAAAGGCAATTAATTTTATTTCCCACTCGATTATCTGGTGTGTGGTACAATGATGCGCAATTTAATTTACTTTTCAATTGCAATTCAGCCAAAAAATTACATTTATTATTGAAATTCGTTTCGACTCATATTTGATTAATAAAAATTGAAATTAAATGAAACCTATTTTAATCAATTTCGAGAAAAAAAAGTGAAAGTACCTGACAGACAGGCATGAAATTGCATTTTATGGATGTTAAGAGACAATAAATGGCAGTCAAGGTAAGGAAATTTATTGTAATGAAAAATTCATTTTTTTAAAGGACGAATGAAAAACAAAAATTTTAGACTTTTCGTAAAAAAAATAATATTAAATTAATTATTGGGTATTCAGTGGTCAATTAATTTAAAATGTTCAAAATGAATAGTGCAAATTAAAATGCATGAAAATTTTTTAATTGAAATTTTTAAAAATTACAATTTTGACAAAAATGTTATTAATTATTATTTTTTTTTTCTATTTAAATTTAGATTTTTAAAATTTAAATTTCTCTAAATTAAATTAATTTAAATTAAAATTAAATTTTTCATTAATTTATTTATTTTAATATTTTTATGCTTAAATATTTTATTAATTATTTTTTTTTATTTTATGTTCATTATAAAAATTGTATTTTATATGGGAATGCTAAAAAATGGCAGAAGAAACAATTTTTTATTTCATTTTCAAATTTTATAGATTCAAATTTTTAATATTTAAAATTCTATTTTTTTTAATTAATTAATAAAATTATTTTTAAATTCAATTTTAAATATTTTAAAATAATTAATTTAAAAAAATAAAAAAAAATAATATTTAATATTAAAGGATTTCTCAAAAAAATTCTGTTTGATCAATTAACCAGCAAATAATTTTAATTTAAATTTAAAATTTTTTTTTTATAAAAAATTAACTTTCGTTTAATAAAATAAATAAATTGAAAAATAAAATAAATAAATAATAAATTGAGAGAGACATTTTTATTTAAATTCAGTCGTAATGAAATTCAAATTGACATATTGACTGAAAATTAAACGAAAAAAAAATAAATAAAATAAAATCAAATTTAAACTTACACCAAAACAAACATTTTGAGGAAAAATATTTTCGACAACAATCAATTACACGCGAAAAATCAAGATCATTAAATAAATAAATCTGAAATAAAATATTAATTTGCAACAAGTCAAATATTGATAATTTTTTGCCATTTCGACTCGAATATTGACTTTTTCTGGTTTAATTTTTTTAAAACAATTTCACTTGCAATAAATTGGAATTAAATCAAAATGATATAGCACGTGGCAAAGTGGAGCAGAAATCATTTCATCCTTAATTAAATATCAACTTCATTCAAAATTTATCGCATTATTGGTTTGACCTTTGGGTACTAAAAACGCACACACGAACACCTCTGCATGTATATTTTATTGGCGATGCATCGACATTGGTACAGATTAAAATAAATTTGTTTAAATAAATACATTTCGAATGATTATCCGCATAAAATTCATGTTTTATGGAGTGTGTTCGTGCTATATGCCCTGAATATTTTGTTACAAAATTTTAATGACTCGTAAATAATTGATGCATTCACGCAAAAATTGCAAATTATCTCACTTCATTAATTGACCGAAAATTTGGTCCGCAATGACGACGCGTCGTCATTACACGGCAGCTACTTACCTGGAATTGTAGCGGGCACGTAAGCGCGTTGCTGTTAATCAACCGGAACTTGTATCGCCCACCTGATTTCACGCGGAACACAGCAAGGGGGATGTTCGGATCGTCCTACGAATGAAAGGAAAGTAAGTTTTCTTTTTAATTTTTTGTCGATGGAACAAAAGCTAACCTTGTTAAATCTCGCACGCCCATTAATTAGCACACTTTTTGGCAGTAGCAGCGTACTCGGGAGTCCAGGCACGAACATTTCGGCATACGTGTGCATCCAGTCGCTCAGGAAAATCGTATGTTCACTCAAATCGTAGTCATAAAACGGGCCATTTGGGTCTCTTGAGCGTGGCTCTCGGATGATTAAAGGTCCCGCGATGCCATTCGACTTGTGATGCCCGGCATGGCTGTGATAATGATGCGTTCCCGCATGCCTCGCCTTAAACTGGTACCGAAATGTGCTGAAATACGGAATGGGACATTGCGTTACATGCGCCACACCATCCATAAATTGCGTTTCTTCTTGCAAAATTCCGTGCCAATGCATCGATGTGGCTGTGCCAGCCATCAAATTTTCCACATCTACCACAATTGTGTCATTTTCGCACACCTCGATCGACGGCCCCGGATACCTCCGATTAATACTCATGAAACCGCGTTCGATGCCGTCTGCCGTAACGCATGCCGGATGCGAGCAATTGAGATGCTGGCCGACGCGACAACCGCTACAAGCACTTCCCATTACGTGGTAGTGTTCCAGTGTGAATTTGAAATAGCAGATTTTGGCGTTGTCGATTGTGCATGGTCGCAAACAATTTTCGCCCGCATGTTGTTCACGTAAAGACGACGACGACGACGACGGAGTTCGATGATTATCGGGTTTGTTTTTGGTCTCGCGTGAATTACCTATTAAATTGCGATAAATAACAGCGGCGTGTGGGAGAGAGAGATTCGATAATAATTTCAATAATTGATTACGAAACTTGGTCTTACTCGTTTCATTGCCTCTGGGAAAAAATGTTGCAGTTGTGAAATCCAGGAGAAGGAGCAGAGCAATTATTTTTACGTATGAATGATGATACATCGCGATGAAAGTTTCCTTACAACTGAGGCATTATTGCGAGAAATTCTTCTGTTGACTGAAATTCTGATCTGATTTGTATTTCTTTCGTTCTCTATTGAAATTGAAGTAATCTCTAAAATGTGATGAAATGTTGTTTCTCACTTGATATTTTCTTATTTTTCTGGAAAATAATAAAAAAATAAATTAATTAATTAAAAAAATAATAAAATTTTCATAAAATTCGAAATAAACTAAAAAAATTCTTTAAATTAAAAAATTAAAAAAAATTAGAGAAACTTAAAAATAATATAAATTTAAAAAAAATATTTATTTAAATTCGAATTACCTATTATTATTCGATCAAATAAAAAAAATCTAAAATAATAAAAATAAATTATCAATAATAATTAATTTTATAATTAAAATTATACAAAAAAAGGATTTATAAATTTTTTTTTAAATTTAATTCATTTTTTTTAATTAAAAATTAAAAATTTTAATTATTCATTATTTGAAAAAAAAAATAAATAAATAAAAATTAAAATAAAAGAAAAATCATAATTTAATAAAAAAAAAATCAATTAAGGAAAAAAAATATTATTTAATTTCCAAGTATCAATTTTTTAAAAATTTTCAATAGAAATAAATTATATTATTTTACTTACAATTTTTTTCAGATTTTTATTAAAAATTATCAATATTTTTGTATAAAAAAGAATAGTTAACAAAAAAAATTTAATTTTTAATTACTTACTGAAAATATTTTTTTCATGCTTTTTAAAGTTGCTTTTGACATTTTTTTTTCGAAACACCCACTTCTCACAATTTATTTATAGAACCAACACAAACTGCACGTTAATTAAGTCATCATACTAAAATTTAATCAAAAATAGATATTTCTCAATATATTCCAGCAGATTCATTGTGAATGATAATTTTCGAAATATGTTCGAAAGAGAAAGAGTCATAAAATAACCCCTAGAGTAAAATAATTGCGTTAATCAATATATTTTTGAACTTTTCAATGCCGATGATGCCGAATCGAATGATAAAGATCATGATGGTTCTGGGGCAAACGTTTTAATTTAATTTATCGTTTTTCAAGCAAAGCAAAGCAAAGCCAATGTAAACACGAGACGAACGAAACAAAGTTGAAAGAAAATTGTTGCCTTGCTGAGAGAACAAACAGCCTCAGTGAAGATAATTTTTAATTACAAGTCACACGTGTGTGTCTTTGTGATTCGGCGTTCATGTGGGAGAAAATCGCTAAATTTAACTTTTCTCGGAAAAAAAATATATTTTAAAATAATTTTTTGTCTATTTTTCACTGTTAAAAAGAGACAAGTCTCATTACATTATTCACTGATTGGAAATGAAAAATGTCCCTTATTTTTTCTCCTACATTTGACTTCAACTGTCACTTCTTGCGTGCGGGACCCATTTTTGCTAATCCGATTGACATAAATCGGGCATGTGGCTCATTCTTGTATGAAAATGAGCCTAAATCACATTAACATAAATAAATAGATTTTTTTTTTGTTTTTTTTTTTCTTGTTGTTGTATCTCCTTTTCTTCCAGGCCATTAAAAGTTTTTTTTGTCGTTGTCGACGTATCTTTTTGGTTCAATTTCATTTGCTTTTTGAAGAGCTTTTTCTCTGTTGCGTTGCATGTTTAAGTTTATTCTAGTAGAAAAATGTTGGAATTTGAATATTAATGAGACAGATTGTGTGTCTGTCGGTGTATAAAAGGACACTTTATAAATAATTTATGCTCTCGTGAGTAGTGTTGTGCGTTGTTTTTTGTCTTTTTTTTCATTAGCTTTCTTTTAAAACATAAATAAACATGAGGCTCAGACATTTTTGCATTTTTTAAAATAATTTATGGGTGGTTTTTTCGAAAGTCGATTGAACTTAGCAGGGATGCAAAAAATTTTGACTTTAATTTTAACTTAACTAAGTTTAAGAATAATTAAAAAAAAATAATAAATTTTTGGCTTTTTGACCAAATTTCGAAAAAGATCATGGTTGAAAAAGATTTTAAGTCACAATTTATTTATTGCAAGAAAAAAAAATTAAAATTAAAAAAAAATAAAATTAAATGTTTAAATTAATTATTTAAATTATTAAATTAACTCAAGTTAAAATTAATTTTTTCATACAAATTTTATTTTTATTAACCCTGAATTAAAGTTGCAAAAGCTTTTTAGTTTTTGTTCTGCAAATTTTATAAAAAATTAATAAAATGAAGTTTGAAAAAAATATAATTTTCTTTAAAAAATTTTAAAGTTATGACAAAATTGATTGAAATTATTGACAAATTGTCGTGCAAAAATTATTATTTTCTTGATAAATTTAAATTAAATGAAATGAAAATATTTAAATTTGAAATTGAATAAATAAATCAATTAATAATTTAATTAATTGAAATTTAAAAAACTAAAATTTAATAATATTTAAATTAATTAAAATTAAAATAATTAAATTTAACTTAATTTTATTTTAATTAACAAATAATTAATAAATTTAATTTAATTAATTCTTACTCAAACTTCAAAGAAGTAAAAAATTTTTAACCCTAAAAATTTCAGTCTTAAAATTTTCCAAATTCAAAACATATTCAGAGAAATTCATGTTCCATGCCCGATTGCCAGTGAATTGACTTTGTATCTTTGACGACGTTGTTGTTTTTTCTGTGCGACAAGTCAGAATAAATTTAAATAATAAAATTTATGATGTTCAACAAAGAGATGGTTATGCTTCATTTTACTTCAATTTTTGTGTCGTCGTCGCATCTCATCCCAATTTAGACTTTCAAACTCGACTTTTTACTTCGAAACCATTATTAGCCAAACATTCGCAGTTATTTTTATGGCACGACCGAGCTCTGAGTCGAGAAAGAGAGTGAGAGAGCGAAATGTTGGAAATGTGTGCGGAATAAACATAAATTTTGGATCACACAAGCTTTATGAATATTTGAACGGAAAGAGATATTACTGCAAAAAAAAAAAAAAAAAAAAAATAAGAAAAAAATGCGAAGCTATAAAAAATGTTTATTGGCACATACACACACAAACACAAACGAATCATGTCTAGGCACGGAAATGTTCGAAGCTCGCATGGCAGCGCGTTCCCGAGACTATCTTATCCACAAATCTACCATTTCAATTTACAACAACAAACAACAACAACAAAAAATGAATAAATAAATAAAATACAATTCTTGTTAGTTCGAGGATGACTCAAAAAAAAATCGTAAAATACTGTTTATGTTTATTTGTCATCGCGAAAATTGCGCAAAAAGGGTAAGAGACGGAGGAGGCGTCGATACATGGAAATGTCTTTAGAGCACTTTTTGTAATGCAATACCAGCAAAAATAAACATAAAGTGTCTTCAATCGATATTGAGAAACGGAAAAGTAATCTCGAAACTTTTTTGCAAAAAAAAAAAAATAAAATGAAAAAAGAACACAATTTACGATGAAAAAAAGGACCAACAACACGCGATGGCCGATGACAACTGATAAGACAGTAAATCTTGTCTAACATTTTTTTCGGGGTTCATGTTAATTCTTTGCATAATTGGATTACAATTGAAACGTTTATTTTCATTCCATTCCATTAAAAAAAAAACATAAATTCAGATTTTATCACGAAGATGATGATCATCATCATCATCATCATCGTGAAAAGAGAAAGTTATTACGTTACAACGTTAAATACTTGTCAACTTTGATTTGTCACGCAAAAGTTTTGCGTCCCATGCAATGAGCGCCCGAGCTACATTTGTGTCGAAAACTCGAATGAGGAAGAAAATTTTATTTTAAAAACATTAAAAATATTATCATGGTAATCTAATCATTTTAAGTGGACTAAGAAAACATTGCTTCCAGAGTTTTCTGTTTAGGAGTTAAACAAAAACAAAAAAAAAAAAAATAACAAAAAATAAATTATGAAACATCCCTAATTTACTGACTTTTTGATTGCGCTCATAAATAATAATTATATCAAAAGGTTCGCGACGGCTGTAATTTCAGACACGTGTAACGAGAAATTACAGAAAATTTTTCCGGTCATCTCATCAGTGGATTCATTCGTTCGCCGCCTCATGATTGCCTCGCTTCGATTTATTAACAAGTGGAAATAATTAGCAATGGAAAAAATTGATTGTCGTCATCTGGTTGGCAAAAAGGGTGAGACTCACCTGCATGTTATATTTAGAGTTATTTTTTCTGTGTAAAGATTTTTTTTTAAATGTCTGAGATGTTTTCTTTTAAATATTTTAAATGACGTAGAATTTTTTGTAGTTCAAGGAACGATTTATTTTAATTTGATGAATGCAAATTTGAGTCATTTAAAATTAATGAATGCTTACACGTGCGTTGACATCCCATGTCGTCTTCGTGGAATTCAATTTAAAATTATGTTTTGTCAAAAAATACAAAAAACAAAAAAAAAGTGAAAAGGAGAAAATTGAATTTAAGGATTTTTGCACTTTTCTTTCTTTTTTGTGAAGTTCATTAAAAGTTTCCCTGTAGAAAAGAAATAATTGAGCAAGACATTTTGAACTTTAAGATTTTTTGTTCCATTGGTTTGAGAAATTTTCCTTTGGGTAGTTTTGTGAATATTTAAAGTAAGTTGCTTCGTGTGCTGAACTATTTTTATGTTCATATATAAATATCTGCAGAGTAAAATTCTTTAAATAATTCATGAAATTGATTTTCTTAAATAAATTATGCGGAAGTAATATGCAAATATCTGAGCATATTTTTGTTATAAAAAGTTTTAAAGACTGATAGAAATGGTCAGAGGATTTTTTTTTTCATATAAATAATTTATTGAATCTTAAATTTGAAAATTTTCTACATTTTTTTTTATTTTTTTTAAGGATGACTTGAAAAGTAAAATAAAAAAAATTTAATGAAATAAAATACATAAAATATTTTAATAAAAAAAAAATAAATTTAACTCCTCCGATTGATAATACTTACTAAATAATTAAATATTTAGATTTTTATTAAACATTAAGGCTATTCTATCTAAAAAATCTATCTAAACATTAAGGCCGCTCAAAATTTATTTCGAACTTTTTGTCCCAAAAACTTTTCTTCAAAATGGCAAAATAAAAAAAAAATGAAATACTTTTTCATACAAAATGACAAAATTTTAACAATTTTTGATTGAGATTTGATAATTTAAAATATATCTCAGGGTATTTCAAGATAAAAATTTAAACAAAAAATTTTCGTAAAGAAACTGTCAAAAAATTTTAAATAATATTTTTTTTAATTTTAAAAAAGAAAATTCATGTTAAAATACGGTTTTTAGTACAAAAATTCTTGAAACTTAAAAATTTTTTTAAAAATTTTGGGAAATTCCTTGAAAAAATATGAAAAAAGACCAAAAAACGGCCAATTTTGATGAAATTTTAAACTTTTTTTTTATTTTGCCCCATTGGATTTTCGACTTTTGAAATGGGGCATGGGACAAAAAGTTCAAAAAAAAAAAAAAAAATTGGAGCGGCCTAATATGTATATTAAAATTAATATTTAACAAAAAATAATGTTTAATTTAAATATTTAACTCATTGATGAACGTAATTAAAATTAATTAAATTTTTAATTATTAAAAAATAATGAAAATATTTAAAAAAAAATATATTAAAAAATTTAATCTAATTTAATTCATTTAATAATTTAAATTAAATTAATTAAATAAGGATTTTTAATTTTATATTATTCTTAAATTTTTAAAAGAGTTTTTATTTTAAAAACTTAACGACCTATATTTTATCAAAATCATAAGTACTTTCTTCTTTAACGAAATTTTTGATCAAAGTCAGAAGATGATGATTACTGAACATTAAAAATTTAAATCTAATCCCCTTAAAATTTAATTGAATAGAATTAAAATCGATTTTCTGGACATAACATCCATTATTAACTCATTATTTTTTCACCACATTTACATTACATTTTAAATGTAATCCAATAAAACAGATTGCGGCTTTCAATTGAAACAAAATAAACACAATTCAACTAAAACTGTCCCTAAACAATGTTTTTCCGCGTCATTCACCTCATAAATCAATTAACTGATAATTATTTCCATGCCACTCCAATTCCCTTTTTATAATATATAAATAAATATTTAAAACCAATTTATCTCTACTAAACTTATGTTCGTGTGTATACAAAATGCAAACACTTCAACCTTGCTCAACAAAATAAAATTTAATTAATTGATAAATATCTGTGATGTAATTTAAATATTGTAACAAAATTCTCTCGTTCTGTGTGTGACGTATTTTCACCGCGCGTCGCGATGAACAGATAAAAAGTAATTATTAATGTTATATATTCCAGAGATGAATGCGCGCGATAAATTGTGTGTCACAGGTGAACACAAGGCACAAAAGTTATTTTCTAACTCCATTGATTCGTGATTTACTCGCATTCGAACATATTTAACGTCTGCCGTCGCACGAGAGAATGTGTGGGTGACTCATGCAAAAGTAATTATAGCAATTTGCTTTTCAATTGATTATAAAACTTTTACAATTATCGGATATTGCTAACTTTGTCTTTGACTGCATTTTTTATTATGCATAACGTTTGCACTTCATGTTTGATCGGAAGATGATGATGATGTTGAATAATGCAGCAGTACTTTACAAACAACTTTCTAACCATTTTAGTTATCAGAACGTAAAGAAGTACCCCGTTACATAATTGCATTATGGTGGTACGACTATTTTATGTAGATAAAGCAGCGGAAATACGATTCTGACAAATAAAAAAAGTTTATGTAAAGTAATTTAAACATAGATTACAAAAAATAAATAAAAAATGCGAATCTTCTGGTATTTTCCAGAAGTACCATAAAAAGATTAGAAAATGACAAGTTGCCTTAAGGGTATTGATTTATTAGAGTGACGTCAAATAAACCAAAAAATATTTCTTAAATATTTGATTTTCTTAGAAGCAGGACAGAAAAAAATTTAATTTTAAATATATTTTAAAGATATTTATGAAAAATTTTATCTTAACTTAAACTTTGTTTTTTTTTTAAATTTGAAATATGTTGATTTAAGCCTCAATTTAAGAGATTTAAGTTTAAACTTAAAAGCCGCAAAATATCAAATTTCAATTAAAAAAAAATCTAAAATATTTTGACTTAATCATTAACTTAAAAAATTTAAATTCAAATTTGATATAAAATATCTAAAATATATCTTTAATCTAAAATTTTATTGGAATAATAGAATATTTTTTTATTAATTTCTATTAATTTTAGTCTTTTTTTAGTTTGACTTAAGGTATGACTTAAGCTTAAGAATAAGTCAACTAAGCAATTTTTCTTGATAATTTTCTTGGTTTCAACTTTTCGTCCCTGTATAAATAAAATTAATTTTCATTATATTCTTGGAAGATCGACCCTCAACAGTCAAACATTGATAAAAATGAATTAAAAATAAAATAACCAAACTGTGGGAATATTTCCTGAGAAAAAATAAAAATAAACAACCATTAATCTACAAGAAACAAAAAAATGACAACAAAATCTCCTTAAATGCCAAAACAAATAAAAAATATTTTGTAAAAAAAATTCAGAGGTAATGTCCCACTTACCTAAAGCTAAATAATCGCACGTCATTTCTTTGAATTTCTCCGAAATCCGCGCGTAAATCAAAACATGTTTTCGCGAGAAGAGCATTTCTGTTACGTATTTAATGACTCAAAAATAACAATTAAGCGGATTTGCTTGTAACTACTTGAGATAAGGCTCCCATTTTAATTGTTCCTCTAGTTTTGAATTCACTTTTTTCTTACAATTTCACTTACGTAGACAAATGCAGTTAGATTAGATAAGATACAGACGAAATTCATCCGAAGACACTTGACAAAACTCTATTTAAATGATGAAGTTCAAGAGTAGTGAATTATTCTCCGTTTTGAAGTGGAAGAGAAGAGAAAGTACAAAAAAAATACGAAATTAAGATATCAATTAAATTTAATTTTCTGTGAAATTTTGTAAAGTATCAGCAAAAGTGATAGCAATTAAAAATGATACTCAAATCAGTGATTTTTTTGATAAGTGTACTTTCGTTACAAGTGGATTCATCTACGACGAGACGACCTTTTGGTAAGTATGAAATTAGAAGAAATTATTGATTTTCTAACTTTGTTAGGTTAGATTTGAAATTTAAGAAAATTTTCGATCATATTCGGTCATATTTTTGAAGGATTTGAGAGTAATTTAGTGAAAAATTTGAAATTTTAATAATTTAAATTTTTCAATTCAATAGACAATTTAGGAAATTTAAAAAAAAACTTGAGAATTTAATAAGATTTAAGAAAAAATAAATAAAATCGAATAAAATAAAAAAATAAAAAAAAACAAAATAAAATAAAAGAAAAAAAAAACTAAATAAAAATAAAATAAATTTAGAAAATTTTTAGTTCAGGAAATATTTATTTTATTTTTATTTATCAGTAAATTCTTATAAAATATTTGTGAGTTCATAAAATTGAAAATTTAAAAAAAAATTTAAAACTTTCTTAAATTTTAGAAAAAATATATTTTTTTTCAGGCCTTCATTTTTTTTGACAGGCCTTCATTTTTTCTTATCAAAATCCTCAAATAAAAAGTAGCAATTATAAAAAAAAAATAAATATTTGCCCACCTTTTGTTTAATTTACATACGGATACGCAAACCAAACATTTTTTTTTATCTTTTTACTTCTTTCTTCTGAAGAAACGTCTATTGTAAATCCCTTGACTTTATTTTATTGTTTCAAATATTTGTTCCAGATGTTCAAGAGTGGTTAAAAAATCAAACAAGCAACGACACTTGGAAGGCAATCAACGTGGAGGAATTTCCCGGAGAAGAGTGCTATCGTCCCTGCAGTGTCGGTCAAAGTCGCGTTTGTTACTGGAAATTCGTTATGGAGCATTATCAAGCGATGGGAGTGTAAGTTCTTCTAATTTTATTTTTTTTGCGAAATTTAGCTGAATTTAAAAATTTTTTTAGTGCTTGTGGTCGTTGCGCGGAAGGTGTCATGGAAGATTGTTTCAACTTGCACTGTTTGCCGGCAGATGGCGTTGAACGCGGTGTCATGAGTATCAATCGTAAAATTCCCGGTCCCTTTTTGCACGTGTGCAAGGATGATTTAGTTGTCGTTGATGTCGCTAATCACATGGCTGGCACCGCTGCTGCGATTCATTGGCATGGATTTCATATGCGAGACACTCCCTTCATGGATGGCGTTCCCTTCCTTACACAATGTCCCATCGATTATGCCACAACGTTCCGTTATTCCTTCTGGGCGAGTGAACCAGGTACGCAATTTTATCATTCGCATTCGGGCCATCACAAAGTAAATGGACATTACGGTGCCTTTGTCGTGCGTAACGAAACGAGTCCGCATCAGAATTTGTACGATTTTGACTTGAAAGAGCACACGGTGATTGTTTCGGACTGGATGCACGACGATGCTGACATGTTTATGCCTGGCTTGCCCACACGCCGTCCTGGAATCGTTCCGAAAAACGTGCTAATTAACGGAAAAGGCGTCTATGTCGACGAAAAGAGACCCGAGCAGTACGTGAATAGTCCCATTGAGGTGTACAAAGTGAAACAAGGCTCGAGATATAGATTTAGATTCATCAACAGCGGCAGTCACGTATGTCCCGTACAAATCCAGGTGAGTTCGTTACTCCTTTTGACCAGACAACTGACCCGAACAGATGTGATGAAATCTGTAATTGACGAAGGTTTCGTCAGAAATGAATATTTTTTTCATATTTTTTCTACGATAAAAAACTCTTATCCAAATATTTTTAATTCATTTAGTTTCTTGGAACGAGATTTAAATAAAAATTAAATATTTGCGGTAGCTCTTTTTCTCTCTCTCTTGTGAATTTGCGAATTTAAATCCCAAAACACACAAAGCAAGTTTGTCATTCAGATTTAATATTTTCTCTCGCTCATTGTCTAGACAAGAAATAAAATAATAATTGTGAATTGTCTCACTAATGATGTCGAAAAGAGACGATTGAATTTATAATTCACCTTTTTTTGAACAGATTCAAGGTCATAACCTAAGTGTAATTTCCACGGATTCCTTTGATGTGCATCCTGAAAATGTCAATACTCTGATCAGTACGTCTGGGGAGCGGTACGACTTTGTAGTGAATGCAGATCAAGCGCCAGGTAAGTCACATGAAACCTTGAAAAAATTCAACTAACGAAAAAAAATGAAAGAACGAGAAACTTTCGTGAGATTTTTTTTTCACTAAATCGCATTTTGAGTCGTTTTCGAAAATTTCAAAAATGTTTAAATAAATTTTAATTTGAAACTTTTTTATATATGTTTCTTTTATCAATCAAAATTAATCAAAAAAAATTATATAAATTTATTTTAATTATTAATTTATAAAATAAATTAAATTTATGGTTAAAAATTTATTTTTCGAGCAAGCCTTGGAACAATATTATTTTTTATTTATGGGGTAAAAATATTTTCAACAATAATTTATTTTCCATAATTTTCTTAGACAATTATTTATTTTCCATAATTTCTTTAGAAAATTATTTATTTTCCATAATTTTTTTCGACAATTATTTATTTTCCATAATTTTTCTCAACAATAATTTAATTATGGCAATAAATAGTATTGAACAATATTATTGTTCCAAGGCTTGTTTTCGAATATAAATAATTATTTTTTTTTCAATTTATTTTTATTAAAAGCTTTAAATATTTTTAAATTAAAAAAATTATAATTAAAATTTTTTCGTTCAACTGCTTCAATTATTCTTGTATATTTTTTAAAATATTTTTTTATTTTATTATTAATTTATTTAATTAAATTAATTTAAATTTAAAATATTTTTTATTTTATTATTAATTTATTGAATTAAATTAATTAAATTTAATTTAAATCAATTTTTATTAATCATTATTTTTTATATGACACATGCAAATATTTTTTTATTAAAAATTTAATTTTTTTTTACAATTTTACAAAAATCTTTTAAAAATAAAAATTAATAAATTTTATCACTAAATTTTTAGAAGTAAAAAATATTAATTTTTTAAACTTCCTCGAATATTTTAATCGAACACAAAAATGGACAATCGATGTGTTTTTCGTAAAATTACCTCAAAATGCGATAAAGTAGAAAATAGAACAATAGACAGGTACGAAACCTACGATCCACGCGTGCTTTTGTTGTTTCTTCTTTCGTTATTGTAATCATAAAGCATCATTTTATGCGAGAAATTGTTATGTTTTGGGAACACGCACCATCAACATTTGTTTTTTTTCTTTTCATGTGAAATGTCTGCGTGTGTGTGAAAATTCGATATACAATTCTCGTTACATATGTTTCTTTCGTTGAATTTTTATTATGATTCCTTTTTTCTCTGTTTTGCCATAACTAAATACAAAACAACCGAAAAAAATAAAAAGAAAAGCGAAATGAGACAAAAACGCCATTTGTGCGAATGTGTAGCGGCAGCATGTTATAAAGTGGTAAAATAAATGAGACAAGGTGATAGAAGTGAAAAGACTAAAAGTCTACAAGCGGCAAACGTACGCTAAGTGAATGTTTTTTAATAATGAACATTTAACAGGCTGGCTTTTAAAATTTAGTGTTAATCCTTCTTTACACGGAATTTTTGCATGAACAACATGTTTTAATGGTGTTTTGTATGTTCGTCGCAGCGGGCGGGTGTGCGATGTGACATAATGGAAATCATTTATAATTCTTTTCAATTGCCACCAAAAAGGTACTTTTCCCATTCTTTCGTTGTTTATCTTATCTTCTGAAAGTAATTTAGCACACAATTTTTTTTTGTTGTTCTTCTTTCAACTTTGTTGGTTTTTGACAGTTTTTATTGTCGTTTTTTTGTGGATTTTGGTCTCTACTGTCGATCTTTTGTACGAATTAATTTTTCATATTTTTCATTAAAATCAGGTGTTTATACTTTTTACCTTGCTCATCATTATTATCATTACAACCACATTAATAGACGTCGGTTGTCCCATTTTTAATGGGCAAAAAAAACGAAAGGAAGGGACATTATCGCTTTCTTTCATCTTATCAGATTTTTTGGGGTTGAAGAAACAATTTTAAAGACAAACGTTGCGAAAAAGTTTCGTTCACGAGAGTATGCTTGCCCCAAGTGATGTCAAATGCATGTCAAGTGGATGTCAAGTAATTTTCAAGATAAAAATCTGCACACATGGCGTCTAAGGAGTTTTTTCCTTCCATATTTTTCTTCGTTTTCTTATCTGCACAGCGAAAAATGTACGTCTCACGGGCAGAACGTGATGCAAAAAGTGAAAAATTAATTTTTTTGGCTTTTTTTAAAAACATTTTAAGGCAAAAAATGATCTTCTCGAGACAGCAATTAATTATTTTTTTCAAAAAATTTCATTCAACCTTCAACTTTTGGAGGATTTTTATGAAATTTTTTGAAAAGGAAGTCCTTAACGTCTCGAGTAGATCATTTTTTGCCTTGAAATTTCTTCAAAAAAAGCCAAAAAATTAAATTTTTCACATTTAGCCAATATTTCGCATCACATGTCACACCGCAAGACGTACATTTTTCACTGTGCACTCGCATGACGTTACATATTCATGCGGTTCGTGAAGAAAAAAACAAGAGGAAAAACGGTGCGTGTGTAAGATTCCTTTCAATACGTTAATAAATCTTCTTCGTGATTCAGGAGGAACTGAAGGATTAACAATTTTGTCTCTAAAAACAATTATGGCTTGTTAAACATTCCTGTGTACTTGTAAGAAAAATATTTTCAAGGTGTTTATTGTTATTCCAACTCTCGTTATCTCATAAATATTAACAACGAGATTGGAGCAACTTGCGTACCGAGAATGTGGCAATCAATAAATTTTAAATCCTAATTTCGAATTTTGTACCAAGAACAACAATGACGACGTGCAACAATAACAATGTTATTAGCATTTATTATCGTTATTAAAATATTATTTGATGCTGGGAAGATGATAATAATGAGAAGATGTTGTCGATGTGAAGATAGGGAATGTTAGAAATTTGCACTGAAACACATTTAGTTCGAGTATTTATTCAAGAGGATTTGTTTTTAATGCAAATCTGGGGAAATTTTGTGGTGCATTGTTTGTCTAATGGAGAGATTTTTGGTCATTTTGTGGAAAAATGGAAAGTGCTATCAAGATTTTAAAGGAATTTAAAGTGATTTTCAAGTAAATTTGAATTGCATATTAAAAAGCAATCAGATTTCAAAGAGATTTTCTACTTACTACAAAATTGGGTTTCGAATTGCATTTCGATGTATTCAGGTCAATTTGGAAGTTTTTAAATAATAAATCGATTTTATAAAAGTTTCATAGGAAGTAGAACCACAAAATATCTGAACATTATTTTTTATCATTTTTAACAATAGTAAAAAATTCAAATAAAAAATGAAAAAAAAATTTAAAAAAAAAAATAGGTATGAATACATTTTCTCATTTTAAAATGAAATTTTGTCGAAAAAATTCAGGGGGAAAAAAAAAAATTAAATATAAAATACAAATATTTTTGACATATTTTGGAATTTTTATATTAAAAAATCATGAAAAATTACTGTTTATGGTAAAATTATTCAAAAAAATAAAGAAATTTGCTTAATTACGACATTTTCCATTGAAATGTTAAAAAACATGTTTTTGAAAGTCACGTGAATTTTGTTTAATTTTATTTTTTTTAAACAAAATTTTTTTTTTAATTTTGATATTTTTTAATAAAATAAATAAATCAATATAAATCATAATTTACAAAAATTTAACAAAAATGAAAATATTACATATTCTAAGACTATCATATTTTTTTAGTCAATTTTTTTTTTCTTTATATTTTTGCCTAATTTTTTTGAAAAATTGGACTAAAAAATATGAAAGTCTTAGAATTTGTAAAAATATTTTTTTTTCAAAGCAAATAACCTTTTAAAGAATAAAAACCAACACTTTAAAATAATTATTTGTAGCTCAATTAAAATTGTTACAAAATTCAATTAGATTTTCAATTAAAGTTATATAAATTAAATTAAACTTTCATTTCGATTTTTTTTGTTTGTAAAAAACTGCCTAATTAATTTTTAATTTGATTATATTTTACCAAATCTATCCAAGTATTAAAATTAGGTCAACGCTCTCATGTCATGATATAGAGCTAAGAAATTTTAATGCAATCAAAACCTCGCTGAGAGCAATCCTTGACGTCACTTGAACGTAAAATTTTGTTGCAAAATCCAAAATCAAAGATCTCAAGTATTCTTAAATAAATTAGGTCATTGAATAAAGTGTTCTCTATCAACATAAGCTCTTCTTCATGTCTTTGTTAGACGCACGAAAAAAAAACCAAACAAAAATTCTTCTTCTTGCAATGATAACAACAGCTTTACATTCATTATCGTCTTTTAAATTATTATTTTATTCACACCGTTCCTCCCGTTCCCCATATAAGATTATAACATACTTGAATTTCTTTTCATTTTGTATTTTTAAACCAACAAGTATTAGCATTTCAGTTTTTTTTTGTTTGATACAGTGGCAGAATTCTCACATGTGCGGAAAATATTCATGCAATACACACTGATGCTTATTTGATACCTTTTATGTGTTTTCCGTTTGTAATCTTCGTGTTGAGCTTCTTTAAATTATGTGATTATTATAGAACACTTTTATTAAGAGCGTCTTTGTGTGTGAGAGAGAGTGAGCAAAGGTATATCTGCGGGTAATTTAAAAGTTTGCACCTTCGATAGGTTGTATTCATTTCTGAACAAGATATTCTCTTCGTCCTTGGAATAATAGAAACGTGATACTTTTTTATAAACGGATGACGACATTTGATACTGTGATACAAAAGTTGATAAATTTAACAATTTTTTTTAATTTTTGAGAATTTTCTTTAAAAAAAAAATATTTTAAGAGAAAATTATCAACAAGGAAAAATTTCTTAAAAAATTATCAATTTTTCACATCACATGAAAAATAGTATTTTTTTCCGGATCTGAATTCATTTCATAAATAAGAAATTTCATTCAAACAAAAAAAAATCCAAAATATGATAAAATTTGTACGTTCAATGTCCTTGGGTTTCGTTAAAACTTAAAAATTAATAAATTCAAACACATAGAAAAAATAAATTTTCAATCATAAAGTAGTAATTTTATTTCATATTTTGATTTAAATTATAATTAAAATTTTAAAAAAATGGAATATTTCTTAAAGTTTTTAAATTTCAGATTTCTTTAAATTTTTGAAAACTATTTTTAACATTTTTTAGATCTGGGTTCCATTGTAGTGTATTTAAGACATTTTTATTTTTTTTCTATTGAAAATAAGTAAAAAAAAACTCAACATTTAATTTTTTTAAATCCATAGAACGATTTTACAAATATCTTTTTACGAAATATCCTTTGTGTGATTGTTCAGAGCTTTTAAAATTTTTCTTTCAAAAATTTTTTTGTTTAAATTTTAAATAAAATTTTTTTAAATTTTTAATTTTTGTATAAAAAATATTATTTATTAATTAAAAACTTTTATTATTAAAAATTTATTAATTATTTTTTGTTAAATTCAAGCATTTTATTTCCGTTTAAATTTTTGGAGTTTTTAAATTTATTTTTTTTAATCAAACTTTTTAAGTCATTTTATTGGTCCCTAAAGTGCTACAAAAATTAAAAAGTTCAAATTTTTATAGTAATAAATATATTTCTGGTCATTTCGTAAATTATGAAATATTTTCTCGTTCAATGACTCACAGTTTGAATTAATATCTTAAATTTCATACAAAAACTTAAAATATTTAATTCCTTAAGCTTTTAATCCGTAAATCTAGTTTACTTTGACGTCACAGGGCACACACATCATCTAATATATCGCGAATAAATACCGAGCAAAAAGAGCAAGTGAGAGATCGAAAACAACATTTTCCCAGAAAAAATAACATTTAATAAAATATTTACATTTCAAACAATTGCAAACGTGTGTCTACACGATGACTCCACGCGATTCAGGTAAATTTTTCCATTTGCGCGTCCCTTTTCCCTTTCTTTCATTGGAATTATAAAATGTCATCTTGTTGACATAGATCTTTATTTGCGCCTTGCTGATAACAACTTTGAGAGAAAAAGTTTCGCGGAATTTTCCCTTATCGCAAGTTTTCTCGCTTAGCGACGACGACGACACGACACGAAACTGTGATTGCAAGTGCAAGTGACGATAACGATTCTGCAAGGAGAAAAAGTTACGTCGTCATCGTGTGTCGGCAGTAAACATTAATTCTCGCCAAGATTGAATGACAGGTGTTTAAACTCTGGCTGCTTTTGCGACGAGATTGAGAAGTTATTATCGAGTTGCTTCCTGTGTCGGCGTCACTTCTTCGGGGTGCGGTGATAAAATGTGAACAATTCTCGACATATTTTAGACACGACACACAATTTAAAATTTATTTATGACTTGAACATGTCTTGAATTTGCTCCTCGTTGTGCGCCGTTGTCGCCTACATAATGCTAAAATTCAAATTTATCTTTTGCATGAACCAGAAAACCACTTTGAAAATTTACAATTGTTTCCTCTTTGCGCTCCGTGTATCTCTCTATTTGCTGCATTCTGATGCGATATTTTACAACCATGATTACATGTGAAAGTGCAGCTCGCAAATGCAAACGTATAGTTGTTACAATTACAGCTAAACCCGAGAACAGAATGTTGATGCTGCTTTTTTCCTTGGGTGATGTTGCTTCTTTGCACATTTCTTCTCGGCTGCACGTAACATGCAGCTTTTATTAATGCAATTTTAAATGAATTCCGAGACAGAAGGTAAAACACAAGAAATTTTCAGTTACGACATGTCATGCATGTTTTTTTTTGTGATGCACCTCCTCTTCACTTACTCGATTTCGATACAAATTTGTGGCTTTGGAAAAATTAAAAAAAAAAAAAAATTGTTGCACCAAAAATGGTCACCTTAATTTTTTCTTTGCCGAAACGCCTATCTAATTAAAATTTTATGTAATTAAAGTAATTAGTTCAATTATACTGGAGTTACCATCTAGATAATAATTTTATTTGCTCAAATGCATTTGCGTCGTGTAATGCCGTTGTCATTTCGTATGGGAGGTGACGATGATTTAAAGTTGTTGTGAAACTTTTCCTGCATAAATAACAATGACGTATGTGTGGGATTTTTATTAGCAGAACATGACACTCATGACAATGCAAAAGTTTATTTCCCGGAGAGAAAGTTTGATTATTTTTTGCCATTTTGTGTTTGACCAAGAGTTGTTGGTTTGCCTTGAAAATTCACTCAAGTTGGCTTATTTTTATCATGAAAAGTCATTTAAAGCATTAGAAAAATTAATTTTTGTCATCGGTGAGGCTGAATTAATTATTTCATTCTTAAAAAATTAGACAAAAATAAATTTTTCCGTTTTTTTTATTTATCATTTTATCACTTTTTAACCGATTTAAAATTAAAAAAAAATAAAGTTTTAAAAATTTAAATTAAATTTTAATTTTTTAAAAATTTAAAATTTTTTAAATTTACTTTTTTTTATTTTATTTATTAAATTCTTATTTATTTTAATTTTTTAAAAATTTAAATTAATTTTAATTAATTAATTAAATTATATTTTAGTTTTTAATTTTAATTTTTAAAAACCCATCAATTTTTTTAAAATTAAAAATATGTTTTTTTTTATTTTCTTAAATTTAATATAATTTCAATTAATAAAATTTTTATAAAAATAGTTTGAGATTATTTTTGCATTTATATTCAATTTATTCAAAGTCAAAATCAATCAAAAAGCTTTCTAAATTTTTTAATTCTTGAAAACCTAAAATTAAAAAATTTCTATAAAAAAATTAAAATAATAATTTAAAAAAAATAATTAATTAAAAAAAATAAAAATTTAATTCACGTTATTTATTTTAATCAATTTAAATTATTAAAATTAAAAAAAAATTAAAATTAAATTTTTTATTAAAATTAAAATTTAAATGCATATCTAATAATTTTATTTGATTGAAATTAATATTAAAATATTTTAAAATATACACTCAAAAATTAATTTAAATATTAGTTTAAAATTTTGATATTTTTAGCCTTAAAAAATTAAAAATTCTATATAATACCAATCAATAAGTTCAAATAATTTCCTAATTTAATTCCTAAAATTAGAAGAGGCGTTAACTGTTCTCTCATAATAATTGTTAACGATCCTCGTTACGCTCAAATAATGCAAAGTTTGTTAATTAGCGGCGTTATTCTTGCACTAATGCGTAGCCTGGTAACCCGTGAATGCGAATCGGACTATTAAACGCATAAACATTCATTAAATTTTGTTATTATTTGCATCAAAACATTCGGGCTTTATGAGTAAACAACTCATTTATTTATTTATTTTGACAAAATATGATAACAAAACAGCAGCCACGTTTTGCACAGCAGCAGCAACAACAGCATGCATGACCTACATTTTCACCTCTTTTCATATCTCGTTACCCGAAAATAACATAATAATTAAACGTTTTCATTGCAAAATCGAGTGCACTTGAAATTCATGTCTCATGTGTTTTTTTACTCTCTCTCATTCACAGGAAATTATTGTGTTCGCGTTAAATTACTGGGCGTTTGTAATCACGAGCAATTTGCTGTTTTGTCGTACGTTGATGCCGATGCGAGTTACGAAGTAGCAGTTTCCGAGTACGAAGCTTATGGTAGCGAAGGGGCTCGTTGTCGGGCTGCCGAAGAACTCCCAATTGGCGCGACATTAAATCACCCGAACACCACATGTCACAATCCCTTGACGCGTAATTTGTGTTCGACGGATCTCGCGGCACTTGCTGCCGACACGGAGCTGCTCAAGGCCCCAGTTGATGAACGGTTTTATCTGGCATTCAATAATTACGCCGTTAGTCCGCATGAGCTCTTCCAGGAAAATCGCTATGAACATTTTATGAGTGAGTTACCGCAAATTTCCAACAAAAAAAAAATATTTTTTTTTAATATTTTAACTTTTTTTTTCAGACAATCGTGGGTCAAATGTCCTGCAGGCAGCCATCAATAACATCTCGTTTGTGTTTCCGCCGATAAGTCCACTTACCCAGCCAGACGAAATCACGGAAGACATGTTCTGCGAGGATGGAAATTGGCCGAAACGATGTGACGGTGAGCGATTTTGCCATTGCACGCATCTGGTAAAGGCGAAATTAGGTAGCGTCGTGGAACTCGTTATCATTGATGAGACACGAAATATCGGACCCATTAATCATCCCTTCCATTTGCACGGATATGCCATGCATGTAAGGCGTTTTTTCTCGAAAAATCTAAATAAAAATCAAAATTCACGGGAAATTTTTAGGTAATGGAGACAGATTTCGTTCGTAACTTCCCAATGACGGTTGATTTGTACAAAAAACTCGATAAAAGTCGCATGTTGCCGAGTCAAGGCAGAAAACGTACTCTCAGGGGACAGAATACCGCCTCGCTGCAAGATACGATCTCCCTTCCCAGTCAAGGTTACACCGTACTAAGGTAACAAAAAAATCCTTTTTCGTCATAAAAAAAAAGAAAATTTATCAATTTTTTTTAAAAATAGATTCCGTGCCGATAATCCGGGTCTATGGGCGCTCCATTGTCACTTTGAGTACCACTTTTCCGTTGGCATGGGTCTCGTACTGCAAGTTGGCGAGCCAAGTGATTTCGTGAAAGCGCCACCAAATTTCCCCAAGTGCCGCAATTTTGTGCCGGATATCGATCAATCAGTAATTGATTACAAAAATCTGTTGCCACAATAGGACACAACGCAAAAAATTGGGACATCGGAGATTTATTAATTGCTCTTTTTTTGTTTGTTTGTGAGTGAAGCGAGTTTTGAGTGTGAGCGTTCGTTTTATGTGTAAAGTTTGAATTATTGATGTTGTTTTTTTATTTATATTGTAAATAAATGACGTTAGTTGTAAAGGATAATTAATTGGACTTTTAATTTGTTGTCTCGGTGAAAAAGTCCTTTGCAGAAACTTTTTGCTTTGACAGTTCGTTTTTACAAGTTGACTTGGAGTATAATGACAAAATATTGAAATTGTAATAGCAGGTTGTTACATCAATTCAGGGAAATGAAAATGCACATATCAAGTTTCTAATTTAAAATCAATCAGGGAAGGATGTCAAGTTGAGTCAATATATATCCATGACAGCATAAGAAGATATCCAAGCATAAAATATGTTGCAAAGAAGTTTCATGGCAAGATTGAGTAACAATGGTATGGAAGAAGTTGAGAGGAAATGTACGAGAAAACGGAATTTCATTAGAAAATTTTAGAAAGTATAGGATGGGTTTTTGACACAAATTATTATTTTAACCCCAATGCACATTTTTGAAAAAATTACGATTTCAAAATTTATTTATTTTCAAAATTTTTAAAAATTCCCCAAAAAGTATTTCAATTCAAAAATCTTAAAATTTATTGATTTTTTAAATTTTAAGTAAAAAAATAAATTTCTAATGCCAACCCAATTTACATTTTTAAAAGTATTTTCTAATTACAAATTTTTTAAAATTATTTTTTAATTTAAATTTTTTAAAAAATTAAAAATACATAATGCCAAAGGCTTATTTTTAAAGAAGAGTTATTGAATTTCCATGTTTTCGGGCTTTGAAAAAAATTTCCAACATTATAAAAATAAATAAAAATTTACCTTCTTAAATTTTTTAAGAACATTTTCAACAGCAACAATACAACAATACACACCTCATGCACATTTATTTTTTTTTTTTAATTTTTTAAATATAATTTTTTGTTAAAAATTTAAAGCTTTGTAAACAAATCCAAAAATCTCCCAATGCACATTTTCAAAATTTCTTTTGATTTTAAAATATTTTATTTAGGCCGTTCCAAATTTTTTCCGATGTTTTTGTCCCATAACATTTTTTTCAAAATGGGGGGAATGGTCAAAATAAAAAAAAAAGTTTTGAAATATTATTTTACACAAAATGACAAAATTTTAACAAATTTTGATCTTTCATGAATATTTTTAATTTTTTTATGGTATCTACATTGAGATTTGATGATTTAAAATTGATCTAAAAGTATTTTAAGTTAAAAATTTTAACAAAAAAATTTCATAAAAAAAATCAATATAAAAATGGTAAAAAACCATCAAAAATTTTTGAAAAATAATTTTTAGAAAATATTTTAGACAAGAAAGTACATGTAAAATCTCGATTTTCAACACAAAAAATTTTAAAAATTAAAAATATTTAAAAAATTTTTTTAAAAATCCTTGAAAGAGTGAGGAAAAGGACCAAAAAAGGTCAATTTTGATGAAATTTTTAACTTTTTTTTTATTTTGCCCCATTGGATTTTCGGCTTTTGAAATGGGGCAGAGGACAAAAACATAGAAAAAAATTTGGAGCGGCCTTATTAAGAAAAAATAAGAAAAAACCCCATGCGAATTTAAAAAAAAAAAATCTTAAATTTTTATAATATATTTCTTTGATTTCCCAATGCACATTTTTATTTTTTTCTTAATTCAAGATTTTTAAAACTATTTCTTATTTCCGGATTAAAAAAAATCTCTATATCAAAATTTATAAAAAAAAATTAAAATGTGCCTAGGGTTTTCTTAAAAATTTATTGTAACTAAAACAAATCACTATACAAGTAAATAATACGAAAACATAACCTTTGCCAATAAATACAAATTTCGGAAATATTTAGGTCAAAAATAATTGATTGACAGCAACTTGTTAAAGAAAATTACAGAAAATCAATGTAAATATGTTCGTCATTCTACCTGTCATTGCCGTCTACTTTTCACAATCATAACATGACACACGACAAAAATTTCCTATATGTACAGCACTTTTTTTTTTATTGTTGCTGTTGGAAAAAAATCACTCAACTCCTGCAAAATAATGCAAATCTCGTCAGATTAGGGAAAATGACAGATTCAATTTTCGCTGTTGCTACTTTTTCGAACTTTTCACACACAAGTACAAGTACACATAATTAAAGTTGTGAGTGCTGACAACAAATGACGGCTGGGAATGAAACGAGGAAAAGAAAGAAACTAATTTCCTTGCGATGTCATCGCGTTGTGATCGGTGCAGCATTAAAAGTACACACAAAACGAGCATTTTATTGAATAACATTCAGTAAAGAGCGACAGCGACAAAGACGAGAGAATATGCCTTTAATAAGACATTTAATCTATTAAATATAATTTTTTATTTTTTCTTTTGCTATTTTATTCGTGTTCGAGAGTTACATGTCGATAAATGAGAACAACTTCGCTTCGTCTTTTTTTTTTATTTTTTATAGCACTGCAAAAAGAAATTTAACTGATTGATGCTTTTTATGTAAATTTTATGAATAAATTCGCTGTTGCTTGGTACAAGATGGTCTGAGGCACAGAATAAAAAAAAGATACAAAAAATGGCACGAATAATGTGATGTACTTAACTTTATAAATGCTACTTTGTAAGTAGCTACGGAAAGAGTGTGAGCGACAGAGGAAAAGAAGATAGAGTTGCCTGACAATGTTGGGCGTCATCACATCATTTAAATACGGGATGAAGTTAATTTGTTGGAAAATTATTGTGAACAGAGGGAAAATTTTTCACCCGCCGAGTGGGAATTTATCGTGGACAATTTAAATATCACTCGCAATTCTCACGACACTCTTCGAGAGTTGTTCTTTAATTTTTAACGCAAAAAAAGTCAAGCAAACGACATGCAAAGTAGCTGGCTTAGTTGAAAGTAAAAAAGCCAAAGAAGATTATAATTTAAAGAGATCAACAACTTTTCAAGGTTCAGCTTCGTCGTTGTCTTGCTACGAAAGGAGATCAGAAGGATTAAATAATAAATTATTCAAATGCAAGGAAGATATTCAACTTTCGCCCGTCAATCAGATTAAAGCTTTAGTTTGGTGTATAGTTGACTGTCGTGCAATTAAACACAATATTTATTCGTGGAATTTGATTTAATTTGTGTCAATTCGTGGAATCGTTGATGAAGTTTAATCTAGAATTAAACCATCATCTATCAGAGATCAAAAGCAAGTCTCGACAAACTCAATTACTATTTTATTTTTATTTTTATTATGATGATGATGATGGTAATGATGATATTTTAGGTATTTGTAGCAAATTGAAACAAAATTAAATACAACAAGATGGTTTTGATGAAAATTTATACGAAGAAGGACTTCAGTAGTTGGTAAGGAGTTCAATTATCGGGAGCTATTCAAAGTCCGGGATATCGTGTCAATTAATAATTTTAATTGAAATTTTTTTGCCGCTCAGAAAATTTCTTTTTCTTTAATTAAGTCAAAATTAAAAACTTAAATTTTCCAAAAATATTAATTTTTCATTAAAAATTTCATTTTTCATCGAAAATTAGTCTCGAGGACAATTCAAATTCTTTAACAATTTTCAAAAAAATTATTTATGATATTTTTCTTTAAATAAAGGTTTTAATTTAAGGCCACTCCAAATAAAAAATCAAATAAATTTCGATGTCCCATTTTAAAAGTCGAAAATAAAAAAATAAAATTAACGTTCATTAAAAATTAAAGTTTTTTGTCTATTTGCATAATTTTACAATAAATTTTTTAAAGAAATTTCAATTTTTAGTAATTGTTGCATTGAAAAACGCATTTTTACATGAATTTATTCTAAAAAAATGCATAAAATTACTGAACTTACTTCTCAAAATTTTTTGACAATTATTTTTTTTATGAAATTTTCAATTTTTAACTTGAAATGATTTGTAATCACTTTTAAATTTGCAAATTTCAAAGTAAATAATAAAAAAAACAACAAAATTGTTGAAATTTTGTCATTTTGTATGAAAAAAAGTATTTCAAAAACTTGTTAAAATTTAATGTTTTTCAACCCCAATATAATACTAACAGTTTAACTTTATTCTAAGCTTGTTCCTGTTAGCTTTATCCAGAATTGAGAAATTTGAGTCTTTTGAAACAGAAATGATCATCTGAAATGAATAAAATGTTGTCGTATTAGACAAAACATTCCCAATCAGATTTATCAGTATGAATACAAATTTTGAATTAAACAGTCTCAAACCTAGATATAATTAAAATGGCAGAAGTGAATAGAATATTTGACATATGAAAGGCACAAAATATTTTAAATTGATATTCGAAGGATCATATTTAATTACATGAAAATATTACATTTCTATCAGACCATTTCAATATTATTTTAACTTATTATTCACAAAAACTTTAAATCTTTAATCAAGATTCAAGACAAGTTTTAACAAGCTTTAACTTCGATACTTACCTCAAACTCCGACTACTCGAACTTTTAATATCCGTTTTTAAACTCTCTCGTAGTCACTGATTAGTCTATAATAAAATTAATTCTGACAAAGGAAAAATAACTTACCACCAGCCTTTGATCTTTTTTGCTCAACACTTTTCTCATTCAACTTTATCCTTTTACTGTTATTATTATTGTTGTCTATTTCGTTTCAAGGAATTTCTCTACCAATTAAAGACAACGAGTTCATCGAGAAATAAATTCTCTCTCATTAAATAATTTTGAATAAATTTATCATTTATCGCAAAGTTATTCGACCACAAAATCAGACAAAGAAGGGACCAAAATGATATTTCATTGACAATTTTAATACAAGAATTGTTTTATTTTATTATTATATTCTTATTATATTTCAGTTTTTTTTCTTACGTTTTCAGGTTTTTTTTATAATCATCGTAAAATAATAATATAATACAGAATATAACATTTAATCTATTTTCTTTTCTTCTTTTTTTATTATATACCTCTCTATGTTATAATAGATCTTTTTTACATTATTATTAACATTTTATTAGATTTTTTCTGTATTGTATGTTTTTAATATTTTTTTTATTATTATTATATGAATTTCTTTAAAATTTTCTTATTCTTTAACCATGATGATAATAATAATCATTATATGTATTAAGTATTATTACTTTTCGATTTTCTCCTGTTTTCTGGCTTCTCATTTTTGTAACAAAATTTATTTACTTCTTGTACTCTTTCTTTTCAATATTGTTTTGTTTTTTTTTGTTGTTTTTATTATTCACCGAATAAAAAGTCGTCAAAATTTGAAGAACGACCTTCATTTTTTTTATTTAAAAAACATTTATTTATATTTTTTTGTTTGGTTTCATTATTTATTTACTTATGATTTTTTTTAATGTTATTATTTTTATTATCAAATAAATTCTCCTATAATTTCTCAGGAAATCTCCTAGAGGTCGTTTAAAAAGAAGTTAAAATTAATTGAAAAAGAAAATCGTTTTGTGCAGATGTTGTTGACTTTCTTTTTATTATTATTTTTCTCTTTAATGCAAGATTTTGACTAATATTTATTTACAATTTCTGTACAAAAAATATAATTTTCTTTCGCTAAATCTTATTATATGTACAAAGAGTTTCTTACGTAAATTTTTTGAACAATTTAACGATATAAATGCAGATTCTGCAGATATACTTGAGAATGAAGATGAAGAAAAAAAAAGTAATAAAAATTGATGCGACAAATTTAATAACTAAGGAAGCACATTTTCTTTAATTTTTTCATGAATTTTATAAAAAAATATTTTTTTTTACCTTTTTGTATGTGAGACAAATTTTTGTCATTTAATGGAGACGCCTGGTACTTTTTTTCAACATTTGATGCAAATTCGAAGGAAATATTTGTTCAAGCAAGAAAAACATGATAATTGACCAGAATTCGTTGTAACCACAAAATTTTTGTTTCATTTCTTTTGTTCGAGAAATGTGGCTGTCATTAAAATGTTCAATATAAAAATTGGAAACTTAATTAAGAAAGTGTAACAAGAAGTTTAAAACAAAAAAAGGCATTGCCAAAAAAAAAAATCGCTTCCTATATATTAATGAAATTGGAACTTGTATGGCTTTAATTACTTTGCTCTTTTTGTTTTCTTTTGAATAAAACTTCTGTTTGTCATTTTTCTTTAAAATTGTAAAAAAATAAGTTTCGTTTCGATAGTTTTAAAATTTTTATTTAACAAATCGAAAATAATTAATTTTCCATAAAAAAATATTTTTCAAGTATTTTTAATGAATTTTAATTTTTTTATGAATATTTTTAAAAAAAATCTCAAATATTTTATAATTGCGAAACATTAATTTTTCACATTTTCCCAAATGAGTAAAAATCTAACGCGCGCGATGTTAACTTTTTCTCATATAAAGTTCGTCGAAGTAAAAACAATGAACGGAAAATGGAAGCAGATGCGTTGCTGTTTATTTCCTTTCTCGGTCCTATGTCTTGTTTTTTTGCTCCGCTAACAACATCTTTTGTTTTGTGCTAAATGAAAAAGTTTTTCGAGAAGACTTTTCGCACACATAAGACGAGCAAAAAAAAAAACTTTCGATACGCTAAGAATATTAAATTGAAACAAACAAAGCTTCGTTTTTATTTGTTTGTTTCGCAAATTTAATTTTTTTGACGCTTTTACGAGGAAAAAAAATCGCGGCGGGTCTGAAATATTCAAATGACACAGACAAAAAATCAAATAAAATTTTGCTCATCATCATTGTCAGCTAGCAGTCAAAAGCAGCGTGAATTTTGCTATAAACAAAAACATCGTCAGACATGCGTGTGATTCGCTGCATTTTACGCTGTGTGACAGAGAGCGAGTATATAAAGTAATTTAATGGCAAAAGTTTTTATTTGATTTGAAAACATTTTTTTAAAAAAATTTATTCTATTTTACCACAGCGATGAAATGATTTTTTTTTGTGCCTATTTGGAATTTGTGTGAATCAAACATATGTAGGAATGAAAACAATAAAATTTTTGTAACATCAACACTTAAATCGAGAGAGAGAGTGAATAATCTATTTTAAAATAAAGTATTTTGTGCAAAATAAACACTTTTTCCATTGAATTCATCGCCCTCGAGGACTTATTAACCCAGTTTATTTTTTAGTTTTATTTTTTTTAGCTAGCGACATTTTATTTTTTTTTTTGAACAAATATTTCCCGCTGTTTTCACGATTGTCAACCATGTTCGCACACAAAATAAAATAAAATTTAATTTAAATCCATGTGACATTTCTATTGTTTTTAGTTTAAAATCAGAGGTTTTAGCAAACACAAAATATTTTATCACTTACAATTACATTGTACAAATTATTTGTCAAAATTAATTTCATCTGCTCACATGACCTGCTATCGTTGTGTGGTGTACAAGTAGTACCGCTAACATTATTATCAAATTATAATTAATGATGTTTTTACAATTAATTGAGTTGGTATTTGATTTACTATCGTCATTGATTGAACTACGATTCGCATGTTGCATCGCTGCGGGCTTTTCACCTGTGAAATAGAAAATTAAGGGGATGGTATTACAAAATGTTAAACCAACAAATAATTTGTGTTGAGAGGGAAATTTTAGCTAAGAGCTTAATTTAATAGTTTGTTGATTTTAAATTAAATAATGAGAAATTTTGCACATTTAGACGAAAATTGAATTGAATTTATTTTTGCGTAACGTTATAACGTTTTCGATTTGAATATACATTTTAGGAAAATTTTTGATGATAGTTATCTACAAATTATTTTTGTGAAATAAAATATTTTAATGGATATGTTGAAAATTTTTTTTCTGCTTTAGTTTTTTTTTTCGTCTAATAAACACTAATTAAATTATAAAAGCAATTTAAATCTAAAAAGTCGAAAAATATTAAAATAATTAATTACTTTTCATTTATTTATTATTTAAAAATTTAAAAAAAAAATTAAATTAAAATAATATTTTTTTATTAATTATTAATGTAATTTAATTTTTTGAAATTAAAAATAATAAATTAATTTTATTTTTTTATAATTTTAAAAATTTTTCGGCCTTATTATTTTAATTTAATTTTTTGAAATTAAAAATAATAAATTAATTTTATTTTTTTATAATTTTAAAAATTTTTCTTAATTTTCCTAAAATGTTCCGTGCAGAAAAATTTCCATCAAATTAACTTTTTACATTAAACTTTGCGTAAACATTTTCTTCAACCAAAATTCGCGTTAAATGAAGAATGAGAATTTTCACCCTGAATTTAAAATAAAATTAATTTTATAACTTTTGTCTCGTACGTTTCCTCATCAAACAGAAAAAAAAATTAAGAGGAAAAATAAAATTAAGCCACGAAATTGCAAAATACAAAACACCTTGCATGCATACAGAACCCGTCTTCGACAAATATTTTGTGAATAAAATTCAATTAATTATGCTAATTAACCATAATTTAATATTCCTTCAACTTTCTATTAACTCTTCTTGGCGCGAAGCTTCCAAGCGTCGCCCTTAAAATACTTTGCGAGTATTTTTTATTTTAATATTTACTCGAAAAGTTGTGCAGACAGCACGAGAATGAGAAGAGATAAGATAATGTACTCATGGGCATTAAATGAAGCGAGTCTGCAATGGTAAGGTAAACTTTTTTTTTCTACTTGTAAATATTGCTAGTTTTCTTCGGTAAGAAGTTTCGATGCATTATCGTCGTTTGTCAAGTCGAAGCTTGGTTAAGAATGGGAGGAAGAAAAAAAAATATGAAGAAGGTAAATGAGCAAGTTAATATTACCTCTTAGCACATGAATTGTGATTGTCCCATTTCTTGCATTGGATGGTGAACAAGTGTAATTGCCGGCATGCTTAAAGTGAACTTCTCTAATTGACAGAATGCTCGTTGATGGCATAAGTAGACCGTTATTGTGATGTTGTTGCTGAACATTATTATGCTGTATCACAAAGTCTGCCGTTGGATGGTAGGACGATGGCAACAACTCAAGTGATGATGTTTCCTCAAGTGTTTCTAACGCATTTAACCTACTACTACTGCTAATTGAAGACTTGATTAACTCTTCGGGTAGCGGTGATTGAAATGACGTAACGGAATATCCGTCTTGCGTATCGTAGTTTACCATGCGGTCCTCGTGGTACCTGAAAAGAGTGCGGAAAAGAAGAAATTTATAGTAAAGTGGTTGAATGTAGAACGTGGAGTTTCATAATCAGTGATTTTTTCCACTTTACTACGGATTTTACGGTGCCTTATAGGTAAAAAAGAGGTCAGATTAACTCCTTAAGAGTGTTGATTCATTAATCACTCAAGAGGGTCAAATAGACCTCTTGGTCTGCGGATGACAAATTTTGTATGGAGTCAGATTTACCACTTTAAACTTTTACATGACCTCTATATGACCTTGAGAGATTATTTTAATCCCTTGAGAGGTTATTTCAATCTCTTTTGATATATCTCTTTAAGCAAAGGTATTAAAATAACCTCTCAATGAATAATAATAATCTCTCAAGGTCATATAGAGGTCGTGTTAAAACTTTGAAGCGGTTAATTTGAGTTAATTTTGAAGGGATAGGTTTAACTTCTCAAAGGACAAAACTAAACTCTTTAAGATGATAATTATCATCTCAAACCTCTTGAAGGATTACTTTTTAAGTCTGTAGATGAGAGTAGATGATCAAATCCAAAATTGATCCTTACAAGGTACTACATTAACGACTTAAGTGGTTAATATCACTCCTTTTTAATCCATTGGGCTGTTTTCTTCGTTTGCTCACACAATAAAAATCAACGAACGAGTGGTAATAAGAGTTAATCTAATTATCTTGTTAGAGAAATTGTTGAAACAAAGCCGACGACGATGAAGACAAAAAAAAAAGAAAAGGTAAATTGACATAATTTTTCATGTCCTTTTTGACTCCATTGTTCCGATGTCGTGCTCATTATCATTAAAATTTGATTAAGAAATTTCCTTCGTTTTTTTTTTGTTTTGTTATTTTTTTTTGCCATATGACAACTAACTAGAATTCCATGACTCACATCGATTTCCCGTCAATTTCTTTGTAAATATCCGACCCCTCAATTAGCTCCAGTGTCCTGTTGTGAACCCTTTTTATTGTCATGTGATTCCTTTGCTTGGTCATGGTTCCTGCAGAAAGGAACGGAAATTGTCCAGACCATAACAAAGGAACAAAAGGTTTCAATAACTCTAGTAATGTCACCATGGGGGATTGAATTTTTAAGAATTTCAATTCATTCATTGATATCCTTTTCATTCATCCATTCGATAATCAATCAAATCATATTTTCTCGAAAGAAACATATTTTATTTATTATTATTATTTTTTTACTCAAGTTTTTCCTTTGTGTTCTTTGAGCAGCCACATTAAAGTGAATGGACGGAGAAAAACACTCGTAATAGGCTCAGAAATGGTCACACAATGGACGAACAATAACAATATAAACTTGTAATGATAGGTTAAAGATTTTTTCTTTTCCTTTTTTTCTTCATCTCTCACTCTGTTTATATTGCAAGATGGCAAGGCACGAGTCGTAGTTCAGAAGAAAAACGTTCCTTTTCATTATTATTATTATTGCTTCTTTCATCTGTTATTCTAGGTCATATCAGGAGAAAATCATGAAATATGGATGTGTAAGCCTTTTTCGTCGTTCATTACGGGACAAATTTTTATACACGAGCACATGCGATATTAAGATCCAGCTGTGAACCAGCAGAGGTTGTGTCGGTAACTTTTTGTCGTCTGTGAAGATTGTTCTACGTTGATGGAAAATGACTTGTCTTTGGAAGATTTGGACAAAGAGATAAAAAGAAGTAAGAAGAAATGACATCTGTCATGAACAAGTGAATAGCCCGCATTTTGATTTTTTTTGTAAGAGTCTTTGAACTTTTAAACATCTTTACTTGAATTTAAAAATAATTGGAAAGTATTTGTTAAATTTTAATACATTTTTTTTACTTTTTAGAGCAAGTTTATTTTTTTTTATAATTAATAAATTTATGTAGCTTCAAAGAATTTTTTTTATATTTTTTAAAAAATTTTTTGATGAATTTCTTTATTTAATTTTGTCTTAATTTTTAACAATTTTTTTATAGTTTATATTTAATTTTTTTTTTTTTGAATTTTCAAATAGTTTTATAAAGCAAATAATTTTAAATTTAAAAAAATAAATAAAAATTTAAATTAAAAATAATTAATTTTAACCTATTTTTTTTTTTAATTTATTTTAATTCAATAATTTTTTTGAAATTAATATTTTTTAAACAATTTTTATATTTTTTTCTAAATATTGAACAAAAACTCTTACTGTAGCTCTTTTTCTATTTTTTTTTTATACTTACAGAGAGCATCAGATGAAAACTACTAAAACAAAATGTGAAACGTATCAAAAACTTTTTTTGTCTCGAGACTTTACCTAATAGTTATCTATCGTGATACATCAGAAAATGTTGTAAAGTCATCGACCATTCCCTTATCTTTTTTTTTTTGAACATTCCGTCTCCTCTTCTCAAACTTACAAAAAAAAACACAAAATTCTACAGAAAAAAAAAACAAATTACGTGACATTTCAAGAGTGAGAGCACACATACACCTATTTTATCAATTACACGAATCAATGAGACTGGATAAGCATTTCGACATATACGATGTTTGAAGAGCCCTTCAAGCAGTTCAAGAAATCGATATTTTTCATTCGAGTGTAAAGTGGACTTTTTTCCTCGGTTGTGCAAGCATGCTCGTGATTGACATGTGAGAGGTACATTGTAACATATTGTAGGACAACGTGATGGTTGGAAGGCTGTGTGAGTGAAAAAAGACGCAGAGGGAACCGAGATACATGACCAATGACACGGCACATTATTTAAAGGTAAATTTTTTTTTTCGTCTTTTCATGCGGGATTTTTTGGTGTGTTAGGTAACTTTTTTTTTGTCGAAAGTTGTTAGGTTGAAAAAAAAATTGAATGACGTTATAAAAAATTAAATTAAATTAATCTTCTTAGAAAATTTGGCAAATTATACTTTTTTCAATCAATTCAAAGGATTCGCTCTATTAGACGTTCAATGATGATTTTCAATTTTTTTTCATTTTTAACATGAAAAAGGAAAAATCAATGATTATCTAATTGCATGACATTGCTTGGTTTGGTTTTTATCACGAATTGTAAAGAATTTTCAATCAGTGTGAAAAATGTATATATTTTCGAGCCCATAAAAAATTTAAAGAAAAATAATTTTTTACAGTGAAAATTTTTTTTATTTGTTTAAAAAATTTTGAATGCAGAGAAAAAAAAATAAAAAATCAAATAAATTCACTTACCAGAAGACATACGTTGGATTTTCCGTTGCATGTTTCAGCTTGCACTCCAATCTTAATTGGGAACCTTCATCAATATGTAAATCGGGAGCACCCACAATTTCCGATATGGCCTCTGCATGGCGCAAATTCAAATAAATAAATAACAAATGTTAATAAAATTCAATAAAAAATTCAATTTATTTTTGTTGTTGTTGTTGTTGTGTTGAACAAACACACATAACGAAGCAAAAAAAAAGTTGTTCAGTTTTATTTTAATTGCACGACAAAAACATTGCAGAATTTATATTTTTAAAATGAAATTATTTTTGTTTTAAACGACAATCAATAAAAGCTGCATGGCGAAGAAATGTTTATTATTACCGAAGGGACACCTTTAAATGCGAGTCAAAAATAATTTTAATTTGATTTATTAATTTTAATTTCATGCAGCGGCTTTATGAATATGAATTTCTGGAATTTCAATAAATAAAAAAACATGATGAAAGCAGCGTTAAAACAAAGCACTCATTCTGCCTTTTGAAGTATTTAAAAAGCGTTAAAATTAAAATGCTCTTCTTGGGGTTTTATTGTAAGTAAAATTACATGAGATAACGCGTTTTTCCAAGAACACTCGAAAAAAAATTCAATTTTCATTCGTTGTTTTTTTTCTTTCTTTTTTTTGCCGTCGCGTAAAAAAAATGCAAAATACACCAAAAAAAAAATCCTGTCAATAACTCACCTACAACACTAAGCTGGACGAAAATTGATTGTACGGGATGCACGGATAACTGACACTCGTACCAACCTTCGTCATCCTGTCGGACATTCTTGATACGTAAAGCCCAGTGACCCATGTGTCGCGTATGCTCAACTAAAAATCGCTCATCGCTGCTGTACGTCGATAATCCAACTGTCAACAACTGATAATCCGTACGGCGAATCCATGACACCTGAAGATATATTAGCGAATGTGTGAGTGTGTGTTAAAAAAAAATTCTGTAGTTGGGATGTCGAACAACATGCAGATCAATAAATTTAAAACTCAACAACGGTACAAATTTATTTAAAATTAAAACTTTTTTTTTGTGTGTGTGACTTTCGTTTTGTTGCGGATTCGCTTTTTTTTGTTCGCGTGGTGCTGGTGGCATTTCCGATAAAAGTAAATGAAAAATTTTATTTTAATGATGAAATTGTCGTTCATCTTTCGAGTAGATAGCGAGGTAGAATATTTTTGGTAAAAATAGCTAACTTTGATATTTTAATTCTTTGGAATTTTATTTAAAAATTATTTAAAAAAATATTTATTAAAATTTTATTTATTTAAATATTTTATTTATGTTTTAAGACATTTAATTGTCATTTAAAAATTATTTTAAAATTAATTGAAAAATATTTTTAATTAAAATATTATTATTTAAATATTTTGTGAACAAAAGTTAGGTTTGAGAAATTTTTTTTTATTTTTATTAAAAATTATTTTTCTTAATTTTAATAAAGAATTTTTAATTTAATTTTTTATAAATATTATTTTAATTTAAAAATATTTTTTTTATCATTTTTTTTTATTTTATTAGGTAAAAGTTTTTAATTTACAATTTAAAAAAAAATAAATTAGTTAAATTAAATTTATAATTTAATAAATTAAATTTTATTTCAAGCAAATTTCACTATTTTTTTGTTTTAAATGAGTAAAAAAATATTTTTTAAAATATCTATAGTTTTTTTAAATAAAGCTCAATTAATTAAAAATAGTTCTTTCAAAAATTTCTTTTATTTTCTGTTTTCTTTGTTCAACAAAAATCCAGAAATTATAAATATTTTCATCGTTTCTTTTAAAAGAAAAATTTAAATTACGTGCAAAATTTTTTTGTCTCTTCACAATATATGAAAAATGAATTATTCATTTGCAATCTAAATTACATCTGAAAAATTTTTGCTGATAAAGTACGACACTTTTCTGTCATGTTTTTGGGAAATTAATGTCAGTTTGTCTTCTCCTGTCTTTGTTTTTTTTTGTCGTTATGCATGTGGCATACATTTGTAAGTCTAATGTAATTTTTCTGTCAGCCAACCTGGTGTGTGTTTGCGTATCCTGGGTCTGTCTCACCGTTAAAAAAAATCTCCGAAAAGAAGAGTTGAGACGAAGAAACATAAAATGTCAATCTAAAGTTTTAATAATGCGTCGTCAAATGCGAAAACTGATCCCGGGCAACTTTTAAATCTCCATCACTGACGAAAAAATAATAAAACGAGAATTTTATTATAAGAAATAAGTTTCTTTTTGTTTTACTTTTTTTTCTCTCTCTCTCTCCGGAAACATCGGCAAAAACTCTGTGACGTTACAGAATAAAGCTCATGTGGTAAAAATGTGATTTGTTAGAAAAAAAGTTTTTAGAATTTTATTTCCATTGCTTCACACGAGTTGTTATGCAATTTTACTAAAACCTAAAAATTTTTGCTGTTTATTCTCTGTGGACACCCGATGACAAGTAGACTGTGATTTTTTTTCCAAACGTAATCCTTTTTTTGTAGGTAAGTTTTATTAAAGAGAGTGCTGGAAAAACAGAGACAAAAGACTTTCTTTCCGGTTCCGTTCATAATTTTGAATAATTTTCTCCTCTCTAGGTCTTATTTTTATTATTTTAAAATAAATGTGTCTGGTGAGTTTTTTAAGTTTGAAGAAAAAAACAGCAATCTCTTACAAAACCTGAATAAAACAAAAGCACTGAAGGATGTCATGTTAAAGTAGAACAAAGTGTGTGATATAAAATAAAACCGGAAAAAGTTTGACTACCATACTTTTTTTTGCAGTTGAATGAAAAACGAGAAAAAAATGTAACAAATCAAATGGGAACAAATCTTTATCAACATCAACATGGTATCTGGTCTCGTTTTTTCTGCTGTAGTTTGGAAAAAAAAAGTTGATATAAAAAACTTGTTGAAAAATTGAACGTGGTTGGAAAAAGAAGTATTGAATTTGTAACGAAGATTTGTGGAAATTTTATTATCAAAATTTGCTTTTTTTTTGCTTTTTAATGGTATTTGGTTGTTGCTATGTAGCAATTTTGTTAAAATTTAACAAATCTTTCGACAATCAAAGTTGATGCAGAGATGTAACTGAATAAGTTTAAAATTTAAAAAAAATATTTTTTAATTACTAAATAAAAATAAAAAATTAAACAATTTAAAATAAAAAAGAATAGGCAAATGAATTAATTTTTTAAAGTTTTTTTTTTTAATTTTATTTTTAACTAATTTTATTAAATTTTTAAAATAAATAAAATTAAATTTAATTATTTTTAAATTTAAATTGTTTAATTTTTTATTTATAAATATTTAAAAAAAATCAAACTTTCTTAATTAAAAATTTCTCTTTAATATAAAAAAAAGAAAATATTTTTTTCTAAGAATTTTTTGTGACCTTGATAATTTTTTTGATTAACTTCTCCTACACCTCTGGTGAGAACTAAATCATTTAAATTTCTTTGACTTTTATCATCAACATCATCTTTTGATATCCAAATTTCTTTTTTTCTCTCCATATTTTATTTTTCTAAATTGAATTTCTTTGAAAACTAAATCCTTCGTTCTCTTACGTAACGACACAATTTTTTCCTTTTTCACCATTAATCTAATATTTTATTTATTTGTTTACCTTTAATTCGTTTTAGAGGAACGCCGTAATTATTTACCGGAGAAAAAAGCAAAATAATATTGACTTTTGTCAGACTTGCCACACCACACCACCATTCAAAACGATGATGGACAAAAATTTCCTCAAAAGAACGTAATTCAAAGTAAATATTATTAACGAGGCTTCTCTTACCGTCGCTGGCGATGTCAATCGAACGGTACACGGCAGAATTGCCATTCCTCCCATCTGGGCAGTGATTCGTGTGTTGTTACGCGTTATAAAAGTCTCATGATGTCCGCCAAAGTGATTTTCGTGGCTGTTGGATTTGTCTGAAAGGAAAAATAAAAGGTTAAAAGTTAAAAATTAATTGCATTTGCAGCAGGAAAAATTAAAAGTCTTGGAAGAAGTAAAAAACAAAGGAAAGTAATTATTTTTGTTCGCCTTGTTTTCCGTTACAGATACACGCATATTTATTATTAACCTACATTTTTCGTTATTTTTTACATTATCATCATTCATTTTCATTCATTTTTGTTGTAAAAACATCAGCTTGTGTGTGGGGGTCGAAGAGCACAAGACACATTACCACGATGAATTATTGCGATCTAGATTCCTGTGATTACTTATGAACATTTAATCACATGATTAATTACCTTAATTATGAGTTGCCCTATCGGCACGCTTATACGTTGAGAAAAATAACGAGAATTTTTCTTCATTGTCTGAAGTTTCTTTGTCATTCGAGCTGCTTTAGACAAAACGCTTCATTTTCCGATAAATTCCTGCTTTGTGTGATAATCTAGTTAATTCATTTTGTCCTATTATGAGGTAAACACAAGCAGGACATGTACACTTTGTCATCAATGAACTGAAGGTTTAATTTTATTATTTTATAAATAATAACAGACAAATTGGATTCATTATGTTTTTGTATACAGGGCAAGATAATGTCGTGCAGTGATACTGACGCGACATTTGTCTTGACACAATAATGGACCGCTTGACGTTTATAATTGATTTTTTGTGTAGGTCTTCGAATCCTAGGTCAACAAATTTTTACTTGAAAGGTCACAAATCAATCAATGTTAACTTTTTACGACATCATGACGTAGTTGAAGAAAGATTCTGAGAATTAAATTTCTTTAAATTATAGAAAATTGCAATGATTGGATTTCAACATAAATATGATCTTTTGAATCAGCTACAAGCTACAAAAAATCCAGCTTGAAAGGAAATTTCCGTGTTTCTCGCTTTGCTGACTCAGTAGCAAATAATCACATTTTACGATGATCGATCGATTAGATAAATATAAATTGGTAATTAAATGAGGATAAGGCTCTCTTCGTACAAAGCACAAACGATTTAGTACTAATATGCGGTTGATGAACAAAGTAGCCATGTCCGGGTAATTTAAGCATTTGAATAAAATCGGTAATTTTGTCATTACCTAACTTTTGTAATCATCTGTCGTAATGCGTGATTGATACAGTTAACTGCAGGAGTGAATGAAAAGAAGAACTAATCGTTATTCAATTGGAACATTTTTCTGCTCTAATTGCTGATATAGTACTAAACTGGAATGAAGATAGAAGGTAAAATTTTAATGATAGGGTTTTTTTTTGTAATGAAAAAAGTGATAAAAGTTTTATTTCCTTTTCCAAACTAGAAGCGGGCGGGAGGAGTTCCAACCATCAATGTGAAAAAAGAGAGTTCAATTAAATGAGGGTTTTAAAATTCCGGGTTTTCGGAATATTAATTAAAATTTACAGGTAAGATTTTTTTTTTAAATATTTTTCTTGTTGATCTTTATTAATTTCAGGTCAATGAAAAGCAATCTAATTTTTTTTCTGCAAGAAGCTTCAAGAAGAAAATCCGTCAAAAATTTGACATGAATAAAATTAGTAATAGTATACGAGCAAAGTCACAAAGCCGCCTATTTTTCTCAATTTTGTTAGGAACAAGCTAAGTCTATTTTTTACATGGCGAGTTTTCAGATGAGTTTTTAAATGAAACTCAAGGTGCACCACCGTCTTGTTCACTGTTTAGCTTATATGTTAACGAAATCGTGAAATTTGTGACTAAATGCAAGATAAATCTCTTTGCGGATGATACGCTTCTATGAACTAATTTTATGAAAGTGAAAAAATTCCTGGATATGTTTAAGTTAAAATTGAATGTCAGTAAAACAAAGTTTATGATTTTTGAAGATGAAAAAAACGAACCTACTGAATTGATTTTACACGATGAAGTAATTGAACGGATAAAGACCATCCAAAGACTCCTTGGGAATCATTATAGACGAAGAATTGAATATGAAAGAGAAATACTGGGATAAAAAAGACAACAAAGGTACTTTCTCGATAAAACTGTGACTCTTGTGTTCGTTAAATTCATTTCTACCGGAACAGATACTCTAACCATTTTGTTAAAAACATCAGCCATAATTGATTCCTCTAATCATTTGGATATCTGTTCGAAAACTATCTAAAACTGCTTAATAGAAAAATTTAAACTCACAATAATAAATAGGTTTTGTTGAAAAAAATAAATCAAATCAGTTCACCCGATATTTCGTTATCCGACACTAAACTCTCCATTTCATAGTAAAAGAGGAAAGGAAAGTTCGCCTTTCATTTTAAAGTTTTTAACATTTAAGAATTAATTGAAGGTGATTTTTATGCCAAACAGGGCGTCAGTACAACTTTCTTAAAAAATACAAAACTTTTACACACAGAAAAAGTTTGCGTCACGGCCTTGAGCCGCAACTCAAAAGTCCTTGAACCGTATACCTTTAAGTATTTAAAACATTCCTGATATTATATTATACATAATTAACACAGCGAAAAAAAAATGATGACCCATCATCATCAACGTAATCGCGCGCGGTATTACCAGTTGACTTGACACGGTTTGTTACGCGATGTGTCGACATCATGTTAAAATAATTATAATGATTATGAAAAATCTGCTAAACTATTCTCTCTTTTTCCCTAATTTTCTCCTCGTTGCATAACGAAGAAGGAGGCTCACGCGAAAAAAAAAATTGTAGTTAAAAAAAATTAGGTTGAGCACTGAAGATAAATTAATTATAAAACATGTCTGGCAGCCCGGCGGACCAGCGTGAGAAAGAAAGAGTCGTACATATTGTTGCGTGTTCAGCTATTTAAACATTTTGGTTGAAAGGGTTTTTTTGTTATATTTTTCGCGCGACGACGACGAGGATACGTGTAGAGTGGCTGGCACGCCAACGATGCGCTCTTTATGGTATTTTATATAAAATAAATGATTATGCCACGACTGCCGTCACCGCTACACTTGAATAATTATAATGAGTATTGCTTCAGCTCTGGTTTGGCATTCGCTCGCTTGCATGCCCGCTGCTTGCTTGGCACGACAAAAATTGAAAATGTTCATTTTTTTTCTGTGTGTGAAGAAACGCTGCGTTGTTAGAACAATTCACATAATTATTATTTATGTGTGACTCGGTGCTTTTAAAAAAACACAAAAACAGCGGAAAATGAAATAAGTTTTATGTAAATTATAGGTTTGGAGGTGATGGAATGTTTAGAAAAATTATTTTTCATAAAATTAATTGTAGCTTCGGGCGAAATAAGGTTTTTTTTTTATTTCAACTCACCTGAATAAGGATCTCCATCCGCACAAGTAATAACAATTAATATAACTGTCCAGATATTTATGTTATGATAGTACGCCATAATTTTACGCTATCTATGTTTTTTTTTTAAATTTCTATATTTTATGCAATAAAATTTTAGTCGCCTACACTTTTCCACTAAACCCGTAAAATTGTGAAAATTTCATCTTTCCTTTTGAACTTTATCGCTACGATAATTATTTCATTTTATTGGTTTCGTTTTCATCGTATCACATATCGGACTACCATCTGCTCTGATTTTAATTGTCTTTGCTGCTGTTGCCGCTGCTGCTGACAAAACACAATTCTACGAACGGTTTCGTATCAATTTTGAACTGTAATAAAAACCCAAAGCGAATTGCGAAACAAAAGGATATTCTTTTCAAAATGTTATTCCTTTTGTTTTCGGCTTCTGGTTTTTCTGTATAAACGCTCGTTTTCTGTTTTTGTCGTTGCGCTGATCCAATTTCACTCGTTTTTATGTATTTTGTGTAAATATTTTCCACTTTGACTGGTTTTCGGTTTTATAAAATTTTCCTTTGTCACAGAATTTTGTTTTGTTGTTAATTCCGAAAATTTCTAGCTTTTTGCCTTTTCATTCACGGTTTTCCTTGCGGATCAAAATTACAAATCCAAAGTGTGTATCAAATATTAAAATAACAATAATTTTGATTGCGAGATGCTACAGAGGAATTATGTTACGCGTTGTTCAACGGCACAGATAGGTAATTAAGGTAATGGAAGTGAGTCATTTTAATTTTTAAATTTTATGAATTAATGATAATCCTTTGAGTTTTTTTCCTTTTTTTTCTTTTGTTGCTTGTTTTAAATGTAATTCTTCATGACACGTTGGCACTTTTCACGGATTTGGCACAAATGTTACAACTTCCTGAAATGAAAAAAAAGAGAAAATAAAAGAATTATTACAAAAGTTTTAAATTCTTTTAGGAAGATGGTCCAGTTGAAGTATTATAAATAATGTAATGACCCAAATAATAATCTTGCAATCCATAAAAAAAGTCGTTAAAACGTTCTTTTTTAACTTTAGCTCTCGTCGTAATGCTCTCATCATCATCATGCTGGGTGTTAAATTTATTACAACATGAAATGGCTTGAGCACTCAGTGAAAGTACATTGCAATGAGAATTAAGCATAATTAAGAAATCACGGAAGAAAACACTTTTCCTTAAATATACTCACAAACAAACGAAATTACAAAAATAAAAACAATGGGTGAAAGTTGTCGTGTAAAAAAATTATTTGAGCGCATTTTTAATATTTTTATAAATTTTAAATAATTAAATTTATTCAACTTTAATTTAAAAATTTAATATTTAAAAATATATAAATATTTAATAAATACTTATTTTTTAATTAATGAAAATATATTAAATAATTATAATTTATGTTAAAATTGAAACCTTATTTAATATTATTTTTCTTAATTTTTTAAAATCTAAATAAATTAATTAATTTAAGTTAAAGTTTGAATAAAATTTAAATTTTTTTTTTAAATGTATTTAATTTAATTTTTTATTTAATTCAATATTTATTCAAAAATTAATTTATAATCATTTTCTTTTAAGTTTAAAAATATAATTATTTTATTAATATTTTTTTTCTAATTTTAATAAACAAATAATTTTTTTTATTTTATATGATTAAAATATTTATGATATTTTTTAAATCCAAAAAACAACTAAGTTAAGATATTTTGTATTTTTTAAATTATATAATTAATTTAAAAACGTAAAAAATTGTTTAATTAATTTTTTTGAAAATTTTTAAAGGCAGACAAAAACGTAAAATTTTTCTCAAAAACCCTTCAAAAAATATGTTGAAAAAAAATAAAAGCTGTTCGTGCTACTGCTGTTGCTGCTGTTTTTCCTTGCCACTCTTCATGCACCTTGTTACAAAAATATGTTATTCCAAAAAGTTTTATGATATATTTTTATTATTATTATGTTACATCTCCGTTTTTTCCGTCGACGTCGTCTTGTGTTGTTGCTGTTTTTATGAAAAAGGAACTTCACTACAAGCATCCTTTTTTTCTCATCCGCAAGGAAAAAAGCAGTGCGTGTTTTGCGAATCTCTATTTTTCTCTTCATGTTAGAATTCACGCAGTGGAAAGAATGTTGCTGGGAAATCATGTTGTTGTTGATATTAAAAAATAACCAACACGAAAAAGGGAAATCTTATAATTTAGACAGACAGTTGGCCGAGTTTTTATCTTTTTTTATATTCGTTTATTTTGCAAAATAAAGCAGTAGATTATCACTTTTTTATAGTGGCTTAGAAATTTAAGACACGTGCCACTAAATTTTGGTTGTTTTTAAACTTTTTGTAATTTTGCGAGAAATTCACTCTGATTGGTCTCAAGTGTTCATTTCTCTATTTTCGAAAAAATGCGTCGCATTAATGTTTCTGTCTAGTTTTTTCGATTTGTGTAATCTAGTGAATCATGTGCGTGTAAAACAACCTAATTTTATGTTATTTCGCCTAATTATTTGTGTTGTACATAAATGGACATAAAAGAATCCCCCAAGCACAAATAAACATTTTATTGCAGGTATTTGATACTCGCCTACTAACTAGTCCGGGAGCAGAAAAAAAAGTTTATTACTCTCGTTAACTAACTTGGCTTAGGTGCACAGTCACACACACACACCTTTGACACACGCAACCTTCGGCTAACAGACTGCGGCAATAAAATCATCAAAACAAATTCCTTTACTTCATTTTATTTTAACAATAAATGTTGTACATGCACACAGAAGAAAGCAGGTGCCTTCATCGTGATAAAATATAACAAAAGCGAATTTTTTTTTGAATCACACTCAATCTTTTGCGTTTATTTATGCCCTTTGCTCAGCAAACTGAGGAGAAAGCGGTGTGTATGAGATAGAGAATGGAACATTTTTCTTCACGACAATAAATTTTATTGCGCGCTAGCCCGAGTTTTGTAACATGACACGCCACTAATTTTTGTATTTTTTTTTTTTTGTTAAATCTTGATTGTCACCTTGCCGGAAAATCCGTGAAATTGCGTTTGTGTTTGTGATTTTGTTCAGTGGCGGATTTATGTTGAAATTTTTTTTTATGAAATTTTTTTTTTCTCAAAAAGTTTGAATTTTTAATTTAACAAAGTTTTTTGTTTAATTTGAATTTTCTTAAATTTTTATTATTTTTTATACATCTCATATTTTATGTGTTTCAAATTTTATTCATCCTTCAAAAAATTATTAAAATTTCCATTTAAATGTTAAAATGAATAAAATTAATGTAAATAAGAATAAATAAATTAAGAATGAATTGGAATTTTAAAATTAATAAAAACTTTGATTAATTTTTTTTATTTTTTTATTTTATTTTAAAGGAATTTAAAAAATTTATAGAATGAAATATTTTATAACATCAGAAAATATTTTTCAAATTTCTTAAAATATTTTTATTATTTAATTTTTTTTAAATTAAAAGTTTTTTCTATTTTTGCCATATATAATAAATTTTAACGAGGGCGCCCAAAAATTAATCAAAAAGTTTTTGCAACAAATATAAACGAAATGGCTTCCCGATAATCCAAATTTTTTTAAAATTTTTGTTAATCGCCTATGCATTTCAAAAGATGCAAAAATCCAATGACGCCGAGCAAAAAAAAAAGTTAATTTTTAATAAAAAATTAAAACCATTTTTTTGGTTTTTTAATAATTTTCAAAATATTGAAAATTTTTTATCTAAAAAAATTAATTTTTTAAAAAAATTTTTTAAAATTAAAAAAAAATATTTTTTGAAATTTAGGCCAAATGAAAATCAAAAATGAATTCTGCCCCATCATAAAAAAAATTTGGGGCAAAAAAAAAAAATTAAAAATTTTTGATACCGTTATTTTTAAGAAATTTTTTAAGAAGTTAAAATTTTCAATTTTACTGATTTTTGATAACAATGAAAAATATTTGAACTTGAAGATACAAATATTTTTTTTTTGAAATTATTTTTTTATTTTAAAACAGTTTTTTTATGAAATTTTTTTCTTTAAACTTTAATATCTATTTTCTATCTATTTTAAATCAGAAAATCCTTATGTATTTGACCTCAAAAAAAATAAAATAATATTAAACAATTTTTTTTTATAATTTCATTAATTCTTTTTCATAAGTTAAAGAAAAAAAAATTAAATTCCGCCTCTGTCTCTACCAAAAAATTTGACAACTTCATAAACCGCTTAGAAGCTCGTGTTTAGCGAGAAATAAGTAGGTTAAACCTCAAGTTTGCACTTGTTGATTCGCACTGTTTTTAATTTCATTCGCAGCAGAAAGTAATGAGAATTAAATGAGACATCGACGGGCGGTCTACCATTGTCTCGTCATTTCTATTCGCATAATAAAAAAACCACAGAAAAAATTATCAGAATTCCCGATGCTTAATGATTATTGTATTTATTTTTTTCACCGCATGAATTTCAAAATAATTCACCGGATCTCATTACGCGTCGCCCACAAAACTGAAAAAAAAAATTCAAACCGACATCATTAAAAACTTTGATGCGCATAAAATTTATTTGCAACGATAAAAGTTTGACACAATGAAATTATAGGAAACCAATAATGACAAACCTTTTTTCATTATTTTCATATCTGTGAAATGTAACCAACGACGTGCCACAAACTAGAATTGAATTACACACGAATGAGTGTCAAGCCGACTCTCCGCACTTTAGTTTCATAATGGTGTTATTTTATAATTAGGATGTGTCGCGTCGTTGCTTTGCATTTTACACCGAACGTAAATAAAAATGAAACGCGTTCAAGTATCGTTGTCGTGTGATGGAAAATGTGTAAACAGTAATTAGTTGGGTGAAAAGTGATGTGTTAGTAAATTTATTTATTTTTTTTGTTACTTTTTCATTAATTGTAAACCAACAAATGCCGCACATTTGTTGTTTGTGGTTTCGAAATAATTTAATAAAATTTTCGAACGAGTTAATTTACGCAGTGAATGAAGTGACGTCGTCGTTGTTGGAGGGTTCTCTGCAACACTTTAATTGATACTGTCATGGAGAAAACGTGTTTTTGAGTTATTTTAAGAAAACGTGTTTAGTCCCTTTCACATCGTCATCTTTGCCACCCAAAAGGTTGACAAGTCTCCTCCGAGACAAGTGTGCTTGCGTGTGTTCATGCCTTCAGTTCGTGTCAACATGGATATTATCTCGAAACATATCCCGTCACCTAATAAAGTTCTTACAGTGTGTGACAGTTATTTGCACAAGAAGTACGCACGAGAGCAGCAAACAGGAGGCAAAATATGATAAATTATTATCATGACATAACCTTTGGATGTTAGCATGTACGTCGATGACAAAATGTTCCGTTCTTGCTTCAATAAATATGTATTGAGGAAATTTGACAGCGAATGGGGGTTGGAGGTGATAGGGGTAAGAAATCTGTCAATATGGGAGAGTATTTACGGGAATTATTGGGGGAATTACAAGTTAAATTTTTGGTACTGAGTTACTTTAAGAAACTGTTTGTATTGGAACAACTTGTTGAACAAACTATTTAAATGTTTAAAATGTTATGTTACCGTAATTTAGATAATTCTAATAAAAAAAATCCGTTACAAATTCAAAAAATGCTAATAATTAATGGAACATCAATTTTGAAGTTAATAGAACAACAATTTTCCATTAATTTTTTGATTTTTTTAGCATTTTAGCAATAAATTAATAAAATAATTTTTTCTTAAAGTTTTTGTTAAAAATATTGAAAAATTTCGAAATTTCGTTAAAAATTCAAAAGTTTTTCGTAAAAATGTTAATAGAACGAATTTTAAAACCTATTTTCGTTAATAGAACGGATTATTTTTTTCCATAAGAATTATCTTATGAATAATTTAGAAGCAACCTCTAAAAATCACATTTTTGTTTTATTTTTTTTTTTAAACGATATTTTATAAATTTTAAAAATTTAAGTCGCTATTTGACTTTTTATAAAACATGAAATCAAAATTATTATACTCAAGCTTCATTTAAAGTCAAATTTTTCTCAAAAAAAATTTTTTATAACAATTTTTAAAAATAATAAAAAAAATATAATTAAAAAAAAAATAAATATTTCATTTTATTAAAAAAAATACTTAAAATGTTAAAAACTTATTCAGAAAAAAAAAAATATAAAAAATGATTTTAAAAAAGAAAAAAATAAATGAGTTCAAACCAAATTTTAAAATCTTAAAAATGATTTAAATTATTTTAGATTTTTATTTTCAAATTTAAGCATTATTAAAAAATTTTAGTCTTTAGCTTTTAGACAAATTTTTCATAATGAAAATTAATATACCAAATAAAATATAAGAAGCAAAAAATTCGATTGATATTATGGATTTAATGGATTTATGGATAAAATAAAATAAAAACAAATATTTAATTTAAAAAAAAAAATCAAACGAAAAATTAATATAAAAAAATGATAAAAAATGAATAAAAATTTCCGTGGCTAAAGAAGATAGTAAGTAAATATATTTTTCAAAAAAAAAAAAAAAAAAAAAAAAAAAAACAGTGAGAAAAATAAGAAATTTTAATAAAATTGAAGCTTTTTACATATTTTATTCTATTAAATTACCTCAATAATATTTTATGTAACATTTTTCTCATTTTTACGTCAAAAAATCGTAAAAATTCATATTCAAAATTGTATGACATTTATAAATGTAATTTCGTATTGACACCACCATCAACCTTACTTATTTCTATTTTTACACGAAAAAAAGTAAAATAAATCTCCACAGGACGTCAAAACTAAATATGTATAAAAATATATTGATCGTTCGTCTTTCATCGTCTAGCCATTTCCGCACTGCATGTCCATCGCACATTGCATGAATTTTTGCCGTGAAAAGAGGCCAATCACTTCCGTTCTCACACCGACACGTTGTTACAACTAAAAACGGAACCAAATTTGATTACAATCATCAATGAATGGCAAAATTCCGTTGTTTTGGTATCCGTATCGCGCGCGCGAGGTGCTGTGGCATGGCGCAAATAAAACACAGCAGGATCGCATATGTCTCGAAGTTTATAGTAGTTTCGGTGGTAGGCGATGCGGCGGTGGCTTCGATCCAAGTTACAACGTTAGTTAACTACATATGTTGTTGTATGTAATAATCATAACGTATGATAAATAAATAAAGGGAGGAAAACCTTCCTTCCGCAATTTTTCGGTAATCGTCTTACTACAACTATATACTCTTGGCATGGCACAACAAAATCTAACAGTATACGAATATTTTTCCGGCAAATATTTGTCTTGGTTAATATTTTCAGAATATTTGTATAGCTACATGAAATTTGCGTTTCGTACCAAAATAAAATAAAATAACTAGGTTTCTCTCTCTCTCGCTCTTTCTACTAAATATTATATTGCGAAATGTTTGCGAAACAAATTTTTTATCCATATATGCATATCAAATATTTACAACTAGCAACAACCACAAGTCTCATTTCTCTTTGGCAAATAATACATGTTTCTTTTGAGATGTAAACTTATTATAGGTTTTTTTTTCATCTCGGGATTAACATTTTTTTTCTTCGTCTTTGCCTGGTTTTCTAACCCAATTACCATGAAATCGTCAATATCGTTACGTAACAAGTTGCGAAAGTCGCCCACTGTAACACATATATTTTTTCTCGTACCTGTTTACACACGTGGAATGGTTTTTTTTTAGGTGAAAGTTCATAAAAATCGATCGTTTCAATGTGAATTGTTCCTTTTTTTCGCTCCAGCGCTACAACACATTTGTATGCGCAAAACAGACTTCAAGCGGGAAATACTTTAACATGAATTGTGCGAGGACTCCTAAGGTTATTTAGTTCATTTCATTGATGTTCTTCGTCGTTGTTGTTGTTGTTATTATGTTTCCGTAATAGATGCTCATGTTTCTCTTTTCCTTGCTTTTGTTTCAATGTCGATGATATTGCCATTAAAGGGTGAGGTAGGTCTACAAAAAATGTTGAAACGACTTTTTAAACTAAGTTTCGAAAGGAGATTTGAGTCTTTAAACTTCAATACCGCTGACACTCTTAACTTTCTTTGTGAAAAAGTGGAAAAAAAGAAATTTAGATCTTTTGTCGTACTTTTGCTGCGTCGATAAAAGGGAAACTTTTTGCTTAAACGAGTCTGTATGGGCACATTGATCTCTCAATCAAAGCGGTCTTATTTTTTAACCAACTAAAAAAGGAAAAAAAACTTCTATTTCGTCATAAATTTTCATTTTGCTCTCTCTGATACTTCAGAATTTTTATTTTATGTGTGGAGAATTTACGTTTTGCAGCATAAAAAATTTGTTGAGACACATTAGAATTTCATAGTTTAAAATTTTTAACAAATTTTGGAAAATATTCTAAAAATTTGATATTTCACCCGATATCAAAATTTCATCGAAAAATAAATGGCATGAGATTTGAACAAGAAATATCCGCTTAAAAATTTAAATTTTCCCTAGTAGCATTTAAAGAATTTTAATAATGTTAAAAAGTCACAATTTGAGCGAGAGTTCCTCACTTTGAGAGAAACTACAGACAAATCAAGACGTATTTTTTTCTATTTTTAATAATAGGTACATAAAAAGACAAGAAAATCTGTGACTTCAACATTAAATTCTAAAATTTCATCTACGTTTAATTCAGGTTTCATTTTGTTTTTTGGAATCATCACCCATTTTGTCATCCCCCATCTTATTCAAGATTTTTTGATGGTTTTGTATTAGTTAGGCCTAAAGTAGTCAAAAAAACCTAAATTAAAAATTCTAGAACGAACCTTTGAGATTTTAGATATTTTTTAGTGCATTTGGGTATATTCAAGTACCTCTTTGACATACCAGATCTCACTAAAAATGCATAGAAACACTTTGGTTCGTTCTAGAATGATGAAAATGCTATAATAAAAAATGTCCTTGAATTGACCTTGAGCAACAATTTCACTCAGCTACTCAACAATTGTGACTATGGGGCTAAAACATCAAGGTTAACTACTATGCAAGTCCTCCTACATCAGTAATCAACAAACGGCAATTTGGCGTTTGAATAAAACTTCATCAAAAGATGTTCAAATAATAATTGATAATGGAATTTTATGCTGAAAGAAAATAACAATTAAAGACATTTTTGACAAAAATCTTCGTTGCGAGACACTAACTTTTCACAATACTTACCAACAACTTTCCTTCATGCGGTAAGAATATTTCCTTTATCAAATTTCGCAAAAATATGTCTTACATCTTCGCAAAAGGAAAAGTTCAGGTACGTTTAGCAACACAATGTGTATTATGTCTTGTTTCTAAACTAACTTTAAGGAAAATAATAAAAAAAAGAAAGTTTATAACACATATACCATCACACACATTCTCACACAACATGTGGTTTATTTGATTTTGTAACTCACATATAGTTATTGCGGAAAGTGCACACAGTTTGCCAGGCAGTTAACTAAAACAAGATTCTTTGTATGCGATATCATAACGAGGCATGACGACGACGACGACGACGACGAAGATGCGAACAAGACGCTCATAAAAGTTGCTACAAGACATTTTGATGTTGTTTCAAACAAAAAACATCAGTTTCCTGCTTGCCTGCGAAAATATTTTTAATGAACATCTTTGTTGTTGCTTTCACATTTCTCGGTAAAATGACGACGACGATGTACTTTCAATCAAATATGGATTTAAAAAGATTTTTCTTTTAATTTCTCTTTGGTGTATAAAAATTAATTTCGAAGCAGTAGAGAATGAGAGAGATTGGACTACTTAGTTTTTCATCAGGGATGTTGACTGAAAAATTTCAAAACCAAAGTCCCAAACTCATCTGTTGCTAAAAGATTTCAACGTCCTTGTCCGTTATTATGTTACTTTAAACAAATCGAGATTCTCAGTATTTCTAAGCTCTCGTCATTTTTTGTTATGTCGGTGACTTCGACGATGCGGCAAATGAAAATCAATAGAGAGCATCCGGAAAGAAATTGAAGATTTTTGTTGGTCACGTACTGTCTTCGACGATTTCATTCTCATCCACTCCGAGGATCGGCTTATTGGTGACATTAATTTGGATTAATTTTGGGGACCGTAGTTTATTTATTTTCTTTATCCACTTTTTTGATTAGAATAAAATCGGATCGGCAACAAATGAAATTGGCGAGGATGGTAACACCTACGCAGAAAAAAATCAAAAATATTGTGGAAGTGTCTGGTTTTTTCTTTAAACTTATTGCAGCAATAAAAACAGCAACTTTCAAGGGGTTTCATTAACTCTTTATTATAAAATATATCGTTGCCTTTTTTGCAAGATTTTTTTTCTTTTTTTTTCAATGATGATTATAAATTCAATGAAGGTTTTCTCCTTTTTTTATATTTTTTAATAAAATAAAAAATTCTTTTTATTTTTTATTTAAAGGAAGGAAGAAGAAAGACATTTTTTAATTATTTTTCCATCTTAATAGGGACAAAGTACTTTTTACTTTGGCGGATAAAAAATGACGCGTCTATCAATGAGTGCGCACTGTCATTTACAATGATTCGCATCATAAACTCGCCGAGGAAATGCCAGAAAAAAACGAAGTATTTCCATCAACGATGCTGATGGAATATAAATGAGATGACTCAATGGGGAAATACTACAAAGACAAGGCAAATCTTTCTTTTTATTTTTGCTTTTTGCATAAAAAAGAATCTCTTAACGTGGGATAGAGTTGTCATTCACAAAAAAAGAGCTGTAAAATAATTAAATTTCATCCATCGTCGAGCCATCATGCCGTTGCGCAAGCAATATTGATGAGATGGTTGTAAAAAAAAAGTTTGCTGCAGGAAGCAATGAAGACGGTCGCGATTGAAAGGTGTGACGATAGATAAAGCATCATTTGGTGCGATGCGGAGTGGCAAGGAAGGAAGGGATTATTGCGAATGGACTGTATCGTATAATTGAGTCATTAACTTTATTAAAATCTACAAAAAAGGTTTACTTTTACTTCATTTTCTATAGCTTTTATTTTTGTGCGGAGGACCGTTTTTAATATTAATTGGCTATAAATCTAGCATTTGCATAGGGAGATGGATTTTGTCGCGAGTTTTTCTTAATTTATTGCATTAATTTAGGAGGGAAAAATCTCCGGGAGGTATCCGGGATGCTACGTTTGTGGAAATTTTTAATGATCAAATTAAAATTCCTCTTCGGATTTTAAAATTTTCATCTTGAGGTCTTAAGATTTTTTCTTGAAGTTCAAAAATTTCCTATGAGGTCTCAAAATTTCCTCTTGAGGTCTAAAAATTTCCTCTTGAGGTCTAAAAATTTCCTCTTGAGGTCTTAAAATTTCCTCTTGAGGTCTAAAAATTTCCTCTTGAGGTCTAAAAATTTCCTCTTGAGGTCTAAAAATTTCCTCTTGAGGTCTAAAAATTTCCTCTTGAGGTCTAAAAATTTCCTCTTGAGGTCTAAAAATTTTCTCTTGATTTTTCTCTTGAGGTCTAAAAATTTCCTCTTGAGGTCTAAAAATTTCCTCTTGAGGTCTAAAAATTTCCTCTTGAGGTCTAAAAATTTCCTCTTGAAGTCTAAAAATTTCCTCTTAAGGTCTAAAAATTTCCTCTTGAGGTCTTAAAATTTCCTCTTGAGGTCTAAAAATTTCCTCTTGAGGTCTAAAAATTTCCTCTTGAAGTCTAAAAATTTCCTCTTGAGGTCTAAAAATTTCCTCTTGAGTTCTAAATATTTCCTCTTGAAGCTTTAAAAATTTTTTCTTGAGGTCTTCAAATTTTCTCTTGAGGTCTTTTAATTTCCTTTTATAATTTAAAATTTCCTCTGATACTGAGAATAATTGCGAAATACAAATTTTTCGTAGTTAAAAGATCGCCAGAGGACAATATCCCACATAAAATTCAAATTAAAATCGTTGATGCTTGATACTATTACGTAGATAGTCATTCAGAGAATCCGGCAGTTAATACACATAAAACGATTGAGGCGTTAAAAACATTCGTTCCACCTGCCACAACAACGTCTCATAATTTTATTCCGTTCAGTGAATGTCCCAAAAATTCAGCATGTGCTGTCAAAACTGTGTCCAATTTTAACTTTTACTTGAGGCTAGTCGGTTGATTGCTACAAGTCGAAAAACTTTTACAAAATACATCGCATCATCACAAAAGTGGGTGCATATAAGCTGGGTTTGTTACAGATTAAAATTGTTTGCTGCAGCACGTCCAACATCCAGCTAAATTGATATAATTCTTGGGACCTTAATGAAAAGCCTCTTTTCCAATTAGAATTGCGTGTGTCTCGTTAGTCATCGTTGATGTTGTTGTTGTTGGATTTTGGGGAAAAACATATTTGTTATGCGGTGTACTTGTGGATGCATTATTATTAGTGGAATGGAAAACAAGCATACCGAACTAGAGAGAGAGAACAAATTATAAAATATTGATCCAAATGCTGCAAATTTGCGAAAGGAGTGTGCGAATGAAACATATTCGAGTAATAATATTGTGCAAGACAAGTTCTGTATATGGGCTACATATGTTTTCACTAATAGATATTATGCCTCGTGGGTATGGCTCGAATATTGTATGCGCCTCTTTTCTGACGTTGTTGTACTTTAATATGCATAACAGCATGCCTTAGCTTTTGTGGATCGATCCTCGACCCAATTTATGTTGTTTTTTTTTCACTCTACTTTCATAAAAGACGCTTCCTTGTCGGAGCTTTGTACTCGATTCGTGTCCATGCAAAAGTTTCCTTTTATGTGAGGGGCAACACACTGATATTTAAATTAAAGTTAATTTTATGAAAATCCCAGTTTCATTTTTAGATTAAATATAATTTTCGTGTCTTTTGTATGCCTTTTTTTGTTGAAAAAATTTTCCTTTTATATCCTTCCATTTTTAATATATAAACATGTGATGCGGAGGTTTGTTTGGAAAAAAGATCTACCGGTTTTTATCGAGGATTATTTTTAAGTATAGAAACGTGAGATTCAATTTTTATCGCACTTGGATTGAAAAAAAATCAATTTTTTCAAAGACAAAAGTTAAAGTTCAATTTTTTTTATTTTTAGAAAAAAAAACCGTTAAAACCGAACTGAATCTCATTTTGAAACCATCTTTTTTTTACTATAATTTTATATTTTTTGTGCTCTAATTTTCACTTTTTTTTGTCAAAATGTTTCCTTTCCTATGCCAAAAAATTATATAAAATATTATCAAGCATATGGCGTGCGTTCAAGCTATATTGTGCCTCACAGAATTTATGTATGGTACCATAAAGAGGAAACTTTCGAGCAAAAGTAAAGCAAACATAAACGAAATTAAATGAGGAAAAAAGCCGTAGATGTGTGTACTTTGTATATTAAAGTCAGGCACAAAAAATATAATGTCATGCCATTAATGCTTTATGTTGATCGTTTTATATTCAATACATTTACTTTTTTCTGTGTGTGTGTGTTCGTGTGTAGCAGCATTGTGTCTTTGACATTACTTGAACTGGAATATTTTTTGTTTTTGTTCGAGATCTCAAGGCTGGAAAATAGATTTCCGGGATCCGTTTTCTTTGTGTTGTTTTTTTTCTATTTTTTGTTCACTTATTCTCTTTTGCTTGCTTAGTAAAAAACAAAATGCTTAACAAATCATCTCTTTATATTCGAATGTTTAGCAACAACATGATGTATAGGTGTTTATTGTAGCGTCAATGTTTGATAAAAAAAATTATTGTGGGAGAAATATGTTTTGCATGAGGCTTTGTAAGAGCATCGAGAATTTTTTTCTGTATTTTAGTGACTTTAAAAATGTAAAGAAATTCTGTGGTCACGCTCTTAAATTATTTTTTATCGTTATCAAAACCCAAGTGTGAAAACAAATAATATTTATTTTTTGAGTAAATTATTTAATTATTTTTTGCAAGAAAAGTTTTTAATTGTGCTTCTAAGATAAAATTGAGTTCAAATAATTTAAAAATAAAAATATAAAAATTGATTTTTTTATTTATAAAATTATATTATTAATTAATTTTAAATTTTTCAAATTTATCAGGTAATTTATTTATTTAAAATAAATATTTGAAAAAATTAACTTAATACGAAAATGAATTAAATTAAATTAATCAGGAAATTTATTTTTTTAAATATTTATTTAATTTAATAATTTAAAATTATTTTAAAAAATAAATTTCCTGATTAATTTAATTTAATTCATTTTCATATTAATTTTTTTTTTCAAAAGTCTTGAATTTTTAAGACGAAAAATAAAAAAAAAAACAAATTATCAATAGAATTTTAAATAATTTTTTTAATAAATATTTTTTCACAATTTTCATGAAATATTATTCCTTTTTACAAAAAAAAACAAATTTTCAGTCAATATTTTTTTTTTCAAGTTTTATTTGAAGGTGTATCAATTTTGGCGATCATTCATTATATTCTTCCTTTTTATTCATTTATCTTTCCCAATTCAACGTATAAAACCCAAAGCTCTTTAAATCGATTGAATTATGTGTGACTTGCCATATTTGATCGTTTTTTCTATCCAGAAAAACCAAAGAAAACGTTTTAACGTGTATTTTTCATGGATTATCAATTCCAAAAGTGGTTCAAAAAGGATACAAAGGATTTTCTTACCTTTTCATGCGATGAGAGCTCGACACACAAACCGACCTCTGTCCTTTTTATTCGCTGCTTTAATGTTATTGTCACAACAAAATATGACTAAAACTGGCTTCTGAAACGAAAAAAAAACGGAAGACAAAATTAATATTGGTCATTTGGGACTTTCAGCAATCTATACAACATAATAAGGAAAAGACAAACAGCAACAATAATAAAATGGCGCTCTCTCTTTCAATTATTTGTAACGACACGTGTGGGCTTCGTTACAAAATTGGCAAAAAAATGAAAATTAATTGTTCTCAAGATAATTTTCGATGTTTTGAAGCTCGTACCGTATTAAATGCTTGAATTTCAATTTATTTTGATTAAAAATCAATTAAAGTTTTCATTTTTTATTTATTCAATTTTTTCTTGGATCTGTGGCGAACCAAATAATTGAATAAAAAAAATTAAATAAATATTTAAATAAAATAGCTCGCAGTAAATTAATCTTTTATGGAAAAAAAAGTAATGAAAAAAAAAAGTTTTTCAATATCGAACTTTTTCATAATGAATTAGCAATCAAATTGGATAGAGAGATGACACAACTGACGACCCAGTACAAATCTGTCTCTTTTGCTCTTCGATTTATTTTCATTGCATTTTAAAATTTCTTCATTCAAACTCAAATACCATGAAAATTTTTCTACGCAGAGAGAAGAAGTAGACACACTTGCAAGTGGGACAACACAAGCAAACACAAAACTTTGTCTATTTACTTTGGGATAACTAATGCAAAAATTTCATTCGAACTTATTCATTCATTCAGGTTCTCTTCATTCATTCGGCATTCTGCTAAATTGATTTCATTTTTTCTCTCCTTTTTTTTTGTAGGTTTTGCATTTCATTTATAATACATAAAATATTTCTTTGGTACACCTCAAGCAATTTATTCTTCATTCTCTCCATTTTTCGCTCGGAATTTGAAAGGCAGCTGATACACTTTTTGATTGGAATAATATTGGAATAATTGGCTTTGTATAAAAGTCCAGCATGATTCAATTCAGAGTCACTTGAATGGAAATAATGAAGTGTAAAATAATTTCCGACAAACGAGGTTAGCACAGAAAATTTGATTTCTCTCCTCAAATCAAAGCAAGAAAAAACTTTCCTACAAAAAAAAACATTCCAAGGTCACATTTCTTTTCTTTTTTCGCTGTAACTCATCAGCGCCTATCTCACAAAAATTTATTTTAGGTGTTTTATTATTCCGGAGTGTATCTCTGCAACAGAAAATATTTCCTGCGAAATTTTTCTTTCTTTTTATTTCGTTGCCTTTTTCCCTTGTATTATTTATGTTGTTTATATCTGCATACTAAGCACTTCGTGCTTTCGTATTCTTGGGCGAATTGTGTAAGTGAAACGTGATACAATTGCGCGCCGCTTGTATTTGAATTTTTTATGGTAATCTTGATAATAGTGCCAGAAAAGATAGTGTGAGAAATTCGCAGAGACATTTTGCGACACTTTATTAACGATAATTGATTAAAATTGAATTAAAGTTTAAATGGAAGGATTTGGGCTTGGCACGTTGAAATTAAATTTTATGCAAGGAGCGGAAAATTTTTACTGATAAGGGTTTCAGTAGAAAATTATTTTTTTAGATTTTAAAATAAGAAAGGGAGCTTTCGAGATTTTTAAAATTTATCAAATTTTATTAGTTTAAATTAAAATATTTAATTTATATTTAAATCTAAAAAAAAATTAAAGAGTACAAAAAAACAAAACGCAGTTAATTTTTTTTTAAATTGTTAAAAGTTTTTTGAAGTTTTAAAATTTTTAAAAAAATGTTTAAGTTTTTTTTTAAATTTAATTAATTTTTCTTCTAAAAAATAAAATAAATTAATTAATTGACTTAAAATTAAAAAAAAAAATCTGTCAATGTTTATTTTAAAATTTAATTTTTTATAATATCTAATTTATTTAATTTTATTTTTTTTTAAATCATTAAAAATCATTTATTTTCATTCATTAAAATTTAATTTTTGTAACAATTAATTTTTTATTTTTTTTTTTTTTTAATTTAATTCATGTTATTTTACTGATATTATGTTAAATTGTATTATATGTAATATTTTAAACTCATATGAACAGAAAATCATTATTTTTTTACTTTTTATTCTTTTTGCCTTTTTTAGACTCAAAAATTCCAAACATTCTTTAAAAACAAAACAAACCGCTAGTTTTCCCATTTGTGTGTTGAAAACTTTTCAAACATCTTATCTCATTTCAAAAAAAGGATTTGCCTTGTTCGAAGGCACAAAACAAAAGACAAGAAAAGGGAAATCAACCTTAAATCAACGCCAAAATCCAGTTTCCAATAATCTAATAATCTCCCATGTAATCCCCCGTGTAAGAACATGCAAAGGCATATCTCTTTTTAGTTACTACAAGTACATTTGTTTTCGTGTGTTTCTCCGATTTCCATGCATATCATGAATTCACACTAACATTTCTCCTTCCACGTCGACATCGTCCTCGTTGCTATCCGGTAAGCAGTTGGTAGCGAAAGATACTTTACGATTGTTATGCGTGTGGATAATAAAATAATGGTTGAACAAGCTGATTCTGAAACTGAGGTAGATTTATCTCTGAGAAATTACGACAATTGTGTGGAAAACAGATTCAAAATAGAGCAAAAAAAAATTCATTCGTTGGTGATCGTGATGGTGTAAAACTGGTTAAACACACACACACACAGGATTACAGCAAGAAAATACAATAATAATAAAGGTCATGGTAATAAATTATGTTGTGGCGGACTTCCGTTCAAACAATAATTTACTGAACTATAGTTTTAATCTCTTCATTGTGCGGTTTTGCTTTTGCGATGTGACGTAATATGGTCCGCCGCCATTCAAGATAAAAAAGCATCACTCTGCGGATGAAAAATTGGAGAGTTTGATCTATGAAAAGATCATACTGACACTTTAGGGGTCCAGTTGACTCCTTCATTGAATTATTTGGATCGCTTAAGTAGTTTAGTGGGTCTAAAAAATTCCTTAAGGGGTCTATTGAACTTTTAGGAGGTTGATTTTAACCCTTTTTGGAATATACCATCACCAGCCCCAACAAATCAATCCTTTTTAAAAAGTTTCTTAAGCATTAAGAGGTTAATTTAATCCTTTATAAGTCAACATGATCCTTTGAGGTCTTAAAACGTATAAGATTAACCTCTTGAGACTTAAAGGACATCTTAAGACCCTATAAAGATTGATTAGATTGATGCTTTAGTTTTGTGAAGGGGGTTCGAACTACGAAGCGGGTTATGTTGACCTCTCATGAGGTCAAATTGAATTATTAGAGGTCAATTTTATCTTATAGACTTCAGTTAAATCCTCTTAGACGTAAATTATATCCCATAAAGGTAAATTAAATCTCATCTTGACTAATTTATTCCCTTTAGAAGTAAATTTGATCCCTTTCGATCCCTTAAAGATCATTTTGACCTCTAGATGACCTTTAGAGGTCAATTAGACCCTTCTTAAGAGTTCAAAGGATAAAATGAACCTCTCAAGACTTAAGGAACCTCTTGAAACCTCTTAAAAAGTTCAACTTTTTAGTTCTGTGGTTGTCCAACTCCAAAGAGGGCTTTGTTGAGCTCTTAAGAGGTCAAATCAATTCCTCATAAAAGATAAAATTAATCCTTTAAGCTGTTAAAGGATTAATATCGCCCGTTTTTTGTTCATAAGGCATGAGAAAGGAGCGAACGATGTATAAAAAAAATCTCTTTCGCTTTTATCTTTTATCACACACACTCAGAGCTACCGACAAATGTTAACATGGAGTGAAGAGAAGCGAAGAAAAAAACATTTCTGACTGAGTGATGTACTTATTTAGTGTGGAAGTTGTTGTTGTTGTTGTAGTAAAATGCGTGCGATTTATTTTGTTTGAGGCTCTTTCTCGCTCCGGTAGATTAGAGAACGTCTTGTACTTTTATGGTAAACATGTATAAACAAGTAACGTGTGATGTTATGCGAAACCATAGAAAATAAAATAAAAACTTATACGAGGATTATCTACGGATTTCTTCTCTTTACTCTTTCTTCGCTGGCTCTGTGTCGTTCACTTTTTGAAATGGGTCACAAAAAGTTTCTACTTCTTCTACAATTTTTTTTTTCGGTTGTTGTCTTTCGCAAGTTTAAGCCCAGAGTTTTTGCCATAAAGTGCCATAAACCATTAGAAAAAGGGATGAATGACGTGGAAAATTTATTTTTACCAAAGAATGTCGACGTTTGTCGACGTCGTTGTCGTTACAGCTCGCTCATGCATGAGGACAAAAATTAATACGATAAATTAAAAGATGTGTTTCTTGCAGGGAAAATTTAATGAGAAATGTTTAGAAATGCGTAAAGAATGATGGTGTTAAAGGATAATCTTCACACCGCCGCTCGCACAAGCAAGAATCAAAGCTAGTGAGAGAGAAAGAGAGAAGAAGTCACTTTTTTGTCATTTATCATGAAAGTTGGACATTTTCAGCAAGAATTTCACTTGAGGCTCTTTTAATGTGCGTGTCGTGGTGACGTAATTCCCACAAAAACAGTAAATTTCATATATATTTTCACGCCATTCACCCTTATTAGATCAAATCTCGAGGAGAAGTAAATCTTTTCAGTCATGCGTTATTCTTTATTGCCAAAAACTCTGCGAGAAAATACAATTTATTAATCTGTTATTTATTCATACATTTCACAAGTCTTCAATCTATCTTATTTATTTTTTTTTTCTTTTCTCTTTTATATCATTCATTTTTAATACAAGCACAACTATTTTCGTTTGTTTCTGGTACGACATGGCACAAGTCTATGTTTGTGTATGATCAAAAAATGATCTGAAAATTTTCGTAAAAAAAACCTGATCGCATTTCTTTCTTGTGCATACCAAATGTAAGTTTTATTAAAATTCTTAGAGGATTTTAGTGATTTTTTTTTTTTCATATTTATGTTAACCTTTTGGAATTTAATTTAATTTAAATTTATTTTTATTTCAAAAATTTTTGTTAATTCTAAATTTTCAAGGATTTTTCGTTCTTTGATTTTTGAAATTTTTTAAAAACATCATCTTTAATTTTTTTTTTCATTTTTTGAACTTTAATTTATATTTTGGAAATTCTGTTATCAACTAATTTTATTTTTTTTTAATTTAAAATTATTTATTTACTTAAAATAATATTATTTTTTAAAAATTTTTTTAATTTAATTTTTTTTTAATAAAAAAATTATTAAAAATTATTTAAAAAATATTTAAAAAATTAAAATTATTTGAAAAAATTATTAATTTTATTTTTTTTTTTTATTTATATTTCAGAATAATACCAGATAATTATCCGCAATTTTTTAAAAATTAAAAAAAAATAACTTTTTAAACATTTTAGATATTTTGTAATGTTTTATGAATATTTTAAAATTTTTATAAAATTTCTAATATGTTTATTTTTTTTTAAATACAAATTAAATATCATTTTTTAATAAAAATATTAGAATTTTTACTGAAATTATTATTTTTTTTTTTATTTTTAATTATTTTAATATTTTTTTCTGCTAACAGACAGACAAAAAAATCCTTTATTTCACCAAAATCATCAAAAAAAACATACATATATGTTCAGAAAAGCGAAATTATTGATAAGACAGTCAAGTAAAAAAAAGAAGAGATAGAACGAGATGAAAATTGGCGCTTCAATCTTCCAAGAATGGCAAGAAAAATAAATAAAACAGATAACGTCAAATATCAAATGGGGTTCAACTTATTCATCTCCCACTTGGAATAAATTTTATTTTTATTATTTATTCATTTTTTTCCTGATTGTTGTACTTTAAAAGGCAACAATGCTCAAAATGATGATGATGATGAACGGTGGGCGTAATGCAACTTTAAAGTCACGACCATCCCCATCATCGCTGTCCTTCATCTCTATTCTATTATCATCATTATTACCACGATACAATGTTGGTTGCTCTGGAAAAAAAATAAAATAAACATTACCTTTTTTAAGTGGACCCAACACCTCCAACAGTGTCGACCAACAAAACTTTATATTTCATTTTTTTTTTCGCAGTGCACTTGCCTCGCACAACGACAACGACGAGAAAAACAATGTTCAGTCTTTTGTCTCATGCATAATTTGTGTCATTTTTCAATTTAGCCAAGTTATTCCTCTTGACTGCCTTTCTGATACAAACATGGCACACGGCAAACAAAAAAAGTAAATTTTATGAATATATAAACAACAACGTTCGCTGCGATGATAAATATACAATTTAAACTTGTTCGTGTACAAGCCCCGAGAAAAAATGTCTAACTAACTACTATCCATCGCTACATCATCATTATTATCGTTGTTGTTACTTGGTGCGAAAACAGTTCCGTTGCCTCTGTTGCAAGTTGGCAGAGCAAAAAAAAAGTACGAAACGGAGAAAATGGCAAATTGAAATGAATATTTCATGAAATTTTTCGTCCGTCTTTCCTTTTTTTCTTGCTCGTCTTCCTCTCTGTGCACTACTTAGTGCTGCTGGCACGCACATCACAACGATGAACGGTGCAAAATATAGTTTTTTGATGTTGTTAGCCATTACTTTAATGTTTCTTTTCGTACCATTACTGCGCTTTATTACCTCCCAAAGTAAGTTGTTCCCTTCTAACGACTAACAACATCATTTGTATTCATGTGAAAACCCGCTTGTCGATATTATCTCAGCGCGGACTTCCTTTCGCCGCTCAAAAATAGCAAAAATTATCTGCATAAATCATACAAACAACAAAAAAAAATCTGCACTTGAATTTCTCGAGTTCGTCCATCATCACAGAATATCACAGAACATCACAAGAGGGAAACAGGAAACGCAAATATTTGCTTTTATTTTTATTTTAATGATCATACAGCAAGAAATAAAGTTTTACAAACAACATATTTAATATCTCATTCATTCATAAATTCACTGCATACGAAAAATTTACAGAAAAATAAATTAATTATTCGTATGTTAAGTGACAGGTGCATGTCAAAATATCTTTTTTCACATGTACAGTTGGTAGAAAAAAAAATGTTTTGTAGAAACAGCGATTTGGAGTGGAAATGAATATGAAAGTCATGTTTTTAAATGTTTCACATTAATTTAATCTTTTTGCTGGCTTAAATCCGTCAATGGAAGTCGTTGTACAAATGGAAAAGTACTAATGATTTTTTCCGGGGGATTTAAATTTTAAGATGAGGATTAAAATTTTATTAAATAAGATGTAATAATTACTTCGAATATTAAGGCGGTGGATTTAGGATTTAAGATTTAAATAATAATTTGTCGAAATTTATTATTTTTTATCCAAATTTGAGTTTTTCTATAGTTTCCGCGGAAAAAAAAAATATTTTTCTTCATTTCTATTTTTTTAATTTTAGATTTTTTGTTTTAAAAAATATTTAAATATTAAAAAAAAAATAATTTTATCCGAAAGCAACATTATTAATGTTTTTTTTTATTTTTATTCGTAAGATTTATTCATTTATTTTTTTTTTATCTATATTTTATTTTGTATAAAAATTAAAAATATTAATATTTTTTATTTATAATAAACGAATAAATAAAGATATAAAAAATCGTTTTATTAAAACTAAATAAATAATTTATTAAAAAATTTTAAAGGTACCAAAACAATTTATTTAATCTTTCCTTATTATTTTTAAATTTTATTTTTTTTTTATTAATTTTAATCTATTTTTAATTATTTTTTTATTTTTTAAAATTATTGAATAATTTAAATATTGTGTATAATGTGAAAAATATAAAAAAATGAATAATTATAATTTTATTAAAACTAACAAAATATATTTATTTACTAAATAATCCAAAAGATCCCAAAACAAAATATTTTTTAAAAATTTTTTTTTAAATATTTTTTAATTTATTTAATTTGTAATTAAATATTTTTATATTTTTCGCAATTTATTTAATTTTTTTTTATTCAAAAATTCCAAAAAATCAGGATAAGGTTCAAAGTCAAAAAAAAATCAACTGCTTAAATTTATTTAAAATCCAAAATCTCTTGGAAACTCCCACGTTTTTCCTTCCACAAGTGTATGAAACTGCTTCTTTTTTTTCATTCGTCATCACATCATCGCTCAAAAAGACAAATTTAAAATTTGCTTTACATGTGACACAAAAAATTGCTGTATGAATTATAGACCATGAATTATGAAGCATCTGTTCCATTTCATTCATATGTGGAATGTTGAAAAAGATACCGAATGCTAATTTTTTTTTCTTTCTATGTCGTCACACGATTGCATGTCATCTATTAATAATAATATTTAATACCATGCGAACATAACACGATTACGTATTTTCAAATGGCAGAATTAGATGAAATGGGAAGAAGAAGTGTTAATGTTCCATTCATGTCTCGAGTAATAAAGCAATCACACTTGGATTGGCATTTTCATTCACGCAGCGAGGAACAACAAATTTTACAATGACGAACACTTTCCTCGCATGTAATGAATGAAATATTGCTTCGACATTGAATCGATTGAGTGGAAAAAGGCAAAATCGCGTTTATTATTTCAAATTGCCTTTTTGTGAAAAAAAAATTGCTATCGAGACAGCTCTCCAAGAGGGATAAAAAGCACTTCCGTGCTGTTAAAATTTTGCCTTTGTTGTCATTGCTCTGCTTTCCGTCGCTCTTTTTGCGAGAAAAAAAAAAAGAGTTTATAACACTCTGCGTCGGAAATTAATATATGACGCAAAAAATACAAAAATAAATGGATGATTGAACAAATAAACAGCTTTTTGTTTGCTTTTTTCGCCATTCGAGAGACGGCAGATATAAATATATGTGAGGCTATTTATTTTAAATTGCTCGCTGATGTGAAACCTTTTAAGATATTAGAAATATTTTCATTAATCTAATCGGTTTTTATAACATTTATTTTTTTATTTTTCGCCAATATTTACATTCCTCGTGTCAGACCTCGGTTACTTTGAACCCGATTAAATCCTATTTGCTTTGCTTTCAAATATCCGAGCTAAAAATAAAGCTGGAAAAAATTTTAACACCCATTTATTTGATATTTATGCCGCTTTTTTACGCTCTTCCTATAAATATGAGCACCAGTCAACTACAGAAAGCAGTTAACTGCAATGCTCGCATAAAACTTTCGATACTCGATATTTTTTTATTTGTAAACTTGTGTATGGATAAAATTTGTGTCAATTTATACGTGGAGAGGATTGTGTGTGAAAAATGATGAAAAACAGAGATAAATTTATTGTAGAGACGTGTTACTCGTTTTTTTTTGCGATGTAAATAAAACTCAACAACAACTTGGATCGGGGTTTTAAATGTTTTTTTTTTGTACATTTACTTGTTTGTATTTATAGCAAAAATAAAAGTTTGCGGTTTACGTGGGAAACAGATAAAAGTAAAATTATTTTTCAATCAATCTGTGATGTCGAGTTTTTATTTCGATTGCTGGAAATTTGTTGCGAAATTGTAAAAGTTGTTAAATTTTATTATGGAAAAGGTCAACATTTGCATTAGACTGTAGTTTTAATGTTTCCAGACAATTTTAATGCAATAATTCATCGAGTCGGAAAGTTTTCAGAAAAACTTTTGAAATTAGATGAACTTTTGTAAAAGGTCATGCATTAATTTTGTCTTTTATTGCTTAAATAATGTTGAATTTTCATCATGGAAAATTTTCACAAAAATTTTTTTATTTGTTATTTTACGCTTTTAATATTTGAAAACAATATTAAAATAAAATATAATTAATATTTTAAATATTTTTTTTAATAAAAAAAATAATTAAATTAAAATTAAAATTTAATAAAAAAAAAAAATAAAATATAAATAAAAAATAAATAAAAATAAATTTAAATAATAAAATTCAAATCAGTAGAAAAAATTTTCTTTTAATTTTTTTTAATATTTTTTCATAAAGTTTTAATTTTTTTATCTAGAATAAATATTGAATAAATTACAATATTTATGAAAAAATTAGAATAAAATAAAATACCTAATAAATGATTTAAAATTATTAAAATAAATTAAATTAAAATTGAATTAATTTTTTATTTGATCTAGAGTAAATATAGAATAAATTAAAATATTTATGAAAAAATAGAATAAAATAAAATACCTAATTAATAATTTAATATAAAAAAAGATAAATTAGGTATATTAAATTAAAATTAAAAACTATTTGACTAAAAACTCATTAAAATTTTTGTTTTAATTTTTTTTTTGAATTCGTGAATTTACTCAAAAACAATTTTTCTAAATTAAAACTAAAATTTAACTAGTGTCAATAGTTTTGACACGAGAACGAACAACAGTATCATTAACACAGAAGTAATGTCAAAACATGAAATTTAATTGACAGTCGCAATAGTTAGCTACAATTTCTCCGATTTCCGCAATTGAAACAATATCAAAACATGGATTTTACTGCGGTTTCAAAAATCATGTTGTTGACGTACATTTTGACAATTTACTGACAGATTTCTTTCCTCTCATTTCGTGTCGAGTCGCAAAGTGATGGATTGAGTAAGTCTCGAATTTCAGAGAGACGAATATCGATGAGTTCATCTGCCTCTTTTGCAAAAATGAGTATGAATGAAAACTATCGCAAGAAGAGGTTCTCTTGTTGACAAATGACTTCCAATATTCGTTCAAATGACAAAAAATGAACGTGTTTTGCATAATATGATTGTTATTGCCGTTATTTATTAAACTCATAACACATGTGTGACAATGTATGGAACGGATGGTACGCAAAAAAGGCGCACACACACGTACTGACACACATCATAAAAGTGACAAATGATGAACAGAAGAAAATATGATGCATATATAATGGAAATTTTATTGAAGATTATGTCGTCGGTCCTTCGTTTGGTTGCCTAAGCATCGTTCGAACGTTCGACAGACAGACAATGTTGCCAACAATTGTGTATCATATTTCACTCCGACCACTGGTTAGTCGTCTTTTATCATTTTGTTGCTGGTTTTGTTCTCTTTTGATGCATTTTGAATTTATTTTTTGTTGGTTTAAAGGTTTTGTCTTTTAAAAAATAAAAAAAAATATTATGAATAATTTTTAAAAATTATTTTTAAGTAAAAATTTAATTATTTTTTGTCAAAATAAATATTTTAATAATTTTTTTTATATTTATTTTTAAAATTATATTTTTAAACTTTTTTTTAATAATATTTATTAATTTATTTTTTTTAACTTTTTATCAAGTTTATTAATAAAAGTTAATTTTTTAAAATTATTTTTTTGTTTAACTATTTATTTAAAATTAAATTCAGAATTTTTATTTAAAAAATTTTTTAATTAAAAAAAATTAAAAAATAATTATAATAAATAAAGTATTTAAAAAATTAAAAATAAAATCAACTTTTTAATAAATATTATTAAAAAAATTAAAAATAAATAACTTTTTAATAATTCTAAAAAAAAATAAAATGCGAGTAAGTCTTCAAACAACCCTCATTCCTCTTGTTTTTCAGTCCAAAATGCTCACACATACAAAGAAATATGCGAAAATGTCAGATGAACCGAAAGATGATCGAAAAATATCGTATGAATGAGTAATGTAAGCGAAATAACAATAAAACAGAAAAAGTCTGTCCTTTATTTGTGTATTTTTTCCGTTTTTTTTTCTTCTTCCACTTTGTTCTCCTTCTGATTTATTTGCATTCCACTCCGTCGTCTTTTTAGTCAAGACACCCTTGCTTTTGTACCAATTGTGCCGCTGGTGCTTGTGTTTTATTAATAAATTTTCCTCTCTAGAACGAGAGTAAATATTGTCTCTGCCAAAAAAACAAAAAAAAAATACGAGAAAAAAACGATGGAAATGGTAAAATTATGATAAATTAATATTATTATCGGAAAAAAGGGAAAGATGACAAAAAAGGGCTGATGGGCTGTCTGATAATAATGGAGTCGGAGAGAACATTGAATGTAGCAACAAATGACAACTACGAACAATAATACATCGAACGAGGACAAATTGAACGGAATGTGTAAATGCGAAAGGAAATCGAAGGTTCCGATATTTTTATAGTGTTAATGACTTTCGGGCATGATAATGAAGTATTTTTTATTGTTTACAAATGGGACAATTTTCCATGATGGTGCAGTACACGTTCATCGATGATGATAACAATGATTGGAATAATTGATAAAATATTCGATGAAAATGTAATCAATTTTCGGGCTGAAGCTGAAATTGTATAATGAAGGTTTTTTATGCGTTTTTTTCTTTTAGGCGAGTTCATTTTATTTATTATTGCGGGAAATTGAGGAAAATTCGTTGGTTTACGCTTCACAGTAATTTGTTTCTTTCATCTTTAGATCTACGTTACAAATCATGTAAAGCAATAAATAATAACTAAATGCGGATAAAAATTAACACGAAAATTACAAACAAGCACTTAGTTAATTTTTCGTGTGAAGTAAATTATTTTTAAAAAATATTTCTTTTGATATATGAATTCATAAAAAAAATCTTTAAGTTAATGAGAAATGTGCATCAAAGATAGTAAGTGCACCAGCTGTACGTTTATGGTAAAAAAAAAGGTAAGACGATGATTAGGATGACTTTTTTTTTTATTTTTTTAGTACTCCAGGAAAAATCTTCAAAATCACTTAATTAACGTTTAGAAAATGTAAAAAATAAATTTTAACACTACATGGGTGTTAATTGCACTTAAAATGAATCTTTTCTCAATGGCAATCAAAATTAAGGTCATGAACATAAAAAAATGGATCTCACATCAAATGCACTACGTATTAAATTTCATCTTCAAAACCCATCAAGAACAAGAGTTAAGTGATGACTTGTAATTAGAGAAAATTTACATAATCTCATATTTCTTAGGAACATCAAAGTTTTGAATTATTAAAGGATTAAAAGCTGCACTATTTTTATTCACTTTAAAACTTAATTTTAATTGGTTTTTAAGTATTTTTTTTAAATTTCTTATAATTTATTTTTTTATTGAAAGTCTGAATTATTTATTGAAATTTTTCTGAGTTAAGGGGACATTTTAAAAAATTTCAGTATAAAATTACATTTTTTTTATTAAATTGAAATTTTTTATTTAATTTATTTTTTTTTTTCAAACAAAATTTTATTTAAAAAAAATTAATTAAACTAAAAATTAAATTAAATTAAATTTAAAAAAATAATTTCAAAAATATTTCAAAAATATAAAAATTGAATACAAAAAAAAATAATAATAAAATAAAAAAGAAATATTAATTTTAAACGTATTTTATATTAAGAAATTTGTTAACTTACTATAAAGCTATTTTTATTATTTTTTTAAATTAATTTTTTTTTTAATTTTTTTAAAAATAATATTTTTATTTTTTTTTTAAATTAAATTATTTTTTTATATTGATAAAATAATGATTTTTCATTCATTTTTCATATTAATTTTTATTTCCGCAAATAACTTCTAAAAATTAGTAAATATTTAAAAAATAAAAAAAAAAAGCGACACCCTATATACCAACACACTTCAACGAAGAAAAAAACTCAAACACGCGATAAAAATTTTCTTCGTCTTATTTTCATAAGTTGTTAATTTCCTCGTCATTTTCTCATCTCTTCATCATAATTTTTTATTTTTTCGTTATTACCATTTTTGATATATTTCCATATACTCAACATAAACATGAAAAGCATAAAAAACGAAATCTCTTTATACTTTTTTAAAATTTCCTATTAATTTTCCCCGCTGCTTTATTACAAACTCGACAAAAAAGAGACGTAAAGTAACAACAACAACTGTAAAATGTTTACCAAATCATTAAGTGAATGTTTTAATATGCGCCACACACATTTACGACGCAGGCACCTCCGTCTCGTTGTTTATATCATCGTCAAGTATGTAAAATTTATTATGTGTCATAATTTCCATAGAAAAAAAGATACGTTTTTTTTACTCTCGTGGTCAAAAGAAGCTGTTTGATGTTGTTTATGAAGAAGATACACGAAATAAAACATGAACATCGTTAAAATTAAGTATCTCTGGAAATAAACTGGAAAAAATTTTTGTAAATTTTTTTATTTTTATTTTGTGGAGTAAAATAGGACGTTCCAGTTTATATTTATAATAAATTACGGTTTATTTTTGGATTTTTTTTTATTGCGGTGTCCAAAATAGTTTCGACACACTTTATGGAACGGATAATCTTAAAATCTCACTCTCGACTGCTAATAATATCGCTTGAGTCCCTTTTAGGCCATAAAAGCAGAAATTGCATGCTAAATGAAATAATAGTAAAACGTAATTTATTATCTGCTCATAAAACATCAGGTATTTGGTGTGTGATTTAATTTTCTCTCTTTCTCTCCAACTGTGTGTTTGACCAACCTGATTCGCTCCGTAGCTGGTCAATAACACCTTTTTGCGTCGTGTATCGATGCTCGGTGTCTAAATTAATGTTTTATTTGTTTTTTTCCTGTCGTTCTGCATTATTTCGTCGATGCACGTGTACATTTATTTTTCAATTTAAAATTTTTTTTCCAATGAATTTCCCTCTAGAATTTCACTTTTTCATTCAATTTTTTTTTTATTTATTTGCGTTTTATTCGTACACAATAATGCCGAAGAAATGAAGCAACATAATAATAGAAATAATGGCGCTTCGTTGTATTTTTCAGAGCAAACGTGAAAAAGGAACAACAAACGTTTAAACCTGGAGATTAAATATATTTTATATAAATAACAAAACAACAGTCAGTGGTAACATTTTCAGTTTATGGTCCATGCAATGCCGACGAAGAATGGAGGAACGGGCACACAAAACAGTAAATAAATAAAGATGTTCACACTTCCGACAAATATAATTCATTTTAAAGTGTAATAGGAAACAGAAAATACGGAAAATTTTGTATTTATTGCAAGTTAGTTTGTTGTTGCTGTGGCTATTTTAGCACAAAAATAAACAAGAAAACTAAGACCGGAGGGATTAAAAATAAAAGACAAGGGAAAAATTAATTTTTAAAAATGGCATCCGAAAATGCCTTTCTTGGTAAGTAACCAAATATTGCAAAATTTTGGATCGAACACCTATTTTTGGTGATTTTCATGCAAAATTTTGGTATGAAAGAAAGAAACACAAACAAATAGCCTCGAGTCGATTCAATAACAAGAAAATTCTTATAAATCTCAAAGAAATTTCCTTTATTTTCCTTATTTTCTAAGTAAATGTTTCGGTATCAGCATAAATATTTTCCGAATGACTAGTTATTTTGAAGACGTAGGATAATCCCTTTCGAAAGTACTTAGCTTTTACTCGTTATGGCGGTTGTTCATGTCCCAGTCATACACAGAGAAAAAAAACTTTTATAGGTCATCATGAAAATATAAACAGAAATCTGTTCAATTCTGCACGTGCAATTTATCGTCATTTCATGTTTTTGTTTTGCAGAAAAAAAACACACTCAAAAAAATAATTGTTTTAATTTTTTCTTCCCTGATTTTTTTTTGTCGCTACTCAGTTGTGGTAGCATGACGTTTTACGCACAAAAAATTCCCATAACTCATGTTGTTTGGGTGAAACCATAAATTAAATGCTAATTAGAATCATTGTGTTAAATGTTTTATTTTTTATTGCACAGACGGAGAGGCAAAAAAAAAATAACATTCATAAAACATTTGTTATAAAAATAAAATAAAATATAAAATCAAAACAAAAACACAAAATGCGCAGATTTTAATTAGCATAAAAACTTTGTGATGCTCTTCTTCTATTGTTTGTCGTCGTCGTCATCTGTTCATGTTTTTATAGTTATTGTTTTTTTTTTGCATTTTTCTCATTGTCCTTTGTTTCGATTAAATTTTAAAAAGTTTTATCTTGATCAAAATAATAGCAGGTAAGCAATCTGAGGTAATGTTAAAAATTTTTTATTTTTGAATTTTTTTATGGTTTTTAAATTTTTCTAATAAACTTTTCATAAATTCTATGGTTTCTGATTTTTATTTTATTTTTTAAATATATAATTAAATCATATACATATTTTAATATTTTTTTTTTAAGTTTTTTTTAATATCTAAATTTGCTCAAAAATTATTTATTTTTTTTGTTTTGCTCTATAATAATTTTTTTCCTAAAAATTTCATGAATCTATAAAATTTTTTGATACTTCTACTATTTTTTCGTTTTTTTTTTTTTGATATATTTTTATTATTTTTATACAGTTTTTAAAAAATTATGAATTTTTTTCGAATTAAATAAATTTAGCAAATAATAAAGTTCATTATTCAAAAATTGAAAAAAAAATCAAAATTTTTAAAAATTATTTTAATAAATTATGTGTTTCCACAATTTTTAAATTTAAAAAAATATGAAAATGAAAATTTAAAAAAATTATAAAAGTTTCATAATTTTAATTTTTTTCTGCTCATGGATTTTTTATTTTCTTAAAAAATTTTCCATTAATGTTTATATGGAAATTTCTCTCATTTTTTTATTGACTTTTCCTCGCTTTTCCTTCGATTTTTTTCGCGAATAATACCCAGGAGTATTTTATTTTTCTTAGAATGCATTAGAAAAAAAGATAAAAATACACATGATTGGATGAACATTGTTCATTTATAAGCAAGCATCATCTATCAGATTGCCTTGATTGATGCTAACAAATGTAAAGTTTAATCCAATTACTTTTACATTTTTCCATGCAAACAAATAAAAAAATAAAATAAATTCTAGAGCAAGGAATTACTGCATTTTTTTTATTTTTGTTACAAAAGCGGAATTTTAATGAGAGTTGTTTTCTTTTTGCTACTTTTTTTCACTAAATTCTCGGAATTTGCTTCATCTGCTTCTCTTTTCTTTTATAGATTTTTCTCAAAAATAGACAAACCTCACTATTTCATCATTACGGAGCACATCATTAGTAAGGACAAAAAAAAAGTTGACGTAATTTCACGCAATTTGCGAGAAAATTTTCTACCAAGTCACTCACTAAAGACCGAAAAAAAAGCTTTGCAAAAAAGTGTCTAGTCATCATAATTCCATTTACATTACATTCGATTTATATTTACGATGAGCACGACCTTGTCGGATCCCCGTAAATGTAAAATATGCCGGAGAGGTGTGATCGTCTGTGTACTTTGGCTCGAAACTTAATTTCATTAAATTATTCATATTGAACTAATTGCTTTAGTATTTCATTATTTTGAGGTTTAAGTGGATCGTCGTGTCAATATGGGGTGTATGTCGTATGTGTGGCGTAGACAAAAGGTGGGTCTTTTTTTTAATTAAACTTATGCATTGTCCGTCCAACTCCCGCTCCCAGCACTTCACTCGACTTTCATCACATTAAAAAAGGGACTCTTATTAAGTTTAATTTACCCTCAAAAAAGGGTGTCTCACGTCATTCATTAAAGATTTTGCTTTTGTTTGTCTTTCGCATTTATCCCCACACGTTGCCCAAGCCACAAAGATCTCGTTTTGTACGAAAGAAAAAAAAAAGGTTTCGCAAGAATTTCATTAATAGACTTGCGTTTTGAATTGATTTCCCTTATAATGACCATCGGGCATCGCCGTAAGTGTCTCTTGTGAGCTCTTAAATTAATGTTCCCTATATTTTTTTCATCTCGTCTTTTCCTCTTTCTCGACAACTTCCTTCTCTCGTACTTTTTTTGTGGATCAAGTGGACCGACTTCATACAATAATCATTTTTTCCGCTCAAGGACCGATTTAGTACATCAAGTGAATACTAAATTTTTTGTTTTCTTTCGAAATACATTTCGAGGAAAAAATTTGATTTTCTTCTGAATGTGGCGTCTTCTACGGAAATCTTGAAGGAGTGATAAAATAAAAATAAATAAAAAATAAATAAATTTATAAAAATTAAAAAATTAAAATAAAGTTCTTTTGAATTTCTCGTAAGTAAAAAGGATGGAAAAAAACCCTGAAAATTTTGAAATAAATATTTTCTATGTTTTTAGTAAAATTTTAAAAGAATTTTCAATTTAATTATGTAAAATATTTTTTAAAAAATTAATTTAAAGTAATTTAGTTTTTATTTTAAAAATTATTTTATTTAAAATTTTACGTTTTATAAATTATTAATTAAAAAGTAAAATTATTGACTCAAAAAGCCTTTGACATAACTTTATATATAAAGTTGAGTTGATTTTCAAAATTTGCTATTTTTTGAAAAATAAATAATTGTTAAAAAATTTTAAAAATATTTTTCTAAATAAATTATTTTATTTTTTAAGTTTAAGTCAAAAATCAAAGGGTTTTAAATTTTTAGTAAATAAAAATAAAAAATTAAAATTAATTATGAAATTTAATAAAAATATTAAATTTAAAAAAATTAAGTTAATAAAAATTTAAGAAAATATTTAAATGCAAAAAAAAAATATTTTTTTTTTAAAAATCCGATGAAGTCGGTAACTTGTTCATGATCTACAAACAACCATTTTAACCTAATTTCTTGCTTTGTTGTTGTTGTTAAATATTATCTGCCGTTTTTCTGCCATGTTGCTAGAAAACAGACAAAACGTTATCGGTTTGAAAAAGTATTTTCAATTTAAGTGAATTATAAGCTTTTATATTCTCCCATTTTTCGTGTCTGTCTCGCTTTTCCTCCGGGGGTTTCTTTTACCTTTTTTTCTGTTGTTGAAAAAAAATTTTTTTTTTTTGAAAATGGCGCGCATCAACGATGTCAAATGCAAAAAGCATCTGACTTCGGAAATCATGCACCATTGTCTCCAAGGATGACATAAATTCCGACATAGGAGAAAAAATTTAAATTAAGGCTTATAAATAATGTAAAAGCACCGCCGACATGAATTATGTAACTTTTTCACCCAAACAAAAGAAAAAAAAATATAAAAAAATACAATAAAAGAAAATTTGAATTAAAAACTAAATAAATGTTTATCTACCTTGCAGGATGAACATGAAGCTGCATGTTTGCTTCGTTGAATCATTTATTTGTTTTTTTTTTCTCTCGTGTGTGTTTTTGTTTTATGAGCCACTTCTGCGATGCTCTTTGTCGCACACGAACATATGAGAAACGCTCCAAGGAAGGAATATTGGAACACAACAATAAATTATGAGGGTAATGAAAAGCATACAAAACAGATTTCCGTTTATATTTCATCCGCATATCACATTCGGCGAGAGCCATCCACGCGCCAGGGACACACAAAAGAAAAAAATTCACGTTTTATTTGCTTGTACGTTCTTTTTACTCCATTATGTGTTTCTTTCTTCTTTTGTTTCTCATTCCAGCGATGACACATTCGCCAACTAAAATAATAAAAATACTACAAGGTTCGAGTAAATTGGATTTTGACCAAATAAATTGTTTTTCATAGTGCAGAAAATAGCAGAGAATCCGAAAAAACCGAAAGAAATGAAAGAAAATAATAAATAAATACAAAACACGTACACATATACTTGCAGAAAACAACTAAAAGAACGACCGAAGAGAGTATCAAAATGGGAAATTGTAAAATGTTTGAAAGGGATTTTATTTCACATGCCATGACAACGATACACAACATGCGATGGAAATTAATTGAAATCTGCAAATAATCCGTTATAAGTCCAAATAAGTCGTCTCTATTATTTTTCTTTCATGGCTTCGATGTGTGGTGGCATCATGTGAGCAACTACGGACTTGACTACGAAACTTTTATTGTTTTTAGAAGAGTCTTGATGTTATTCGCAATGTTGAAGGCGTATAATCGGATTGATTGTTAATCCTTTTTTTATTCATGCCTGCACAGAAGCACACAAAAAACACACATGTATCGCCCAATCGTTGGACAAGAAACGAGTCAAGAGTGATATTTTAACGAGAGTTTATGTGGGGAAATTATTTTTTTGTATCTTTTTCGGTGACGAATCTTGATGTGGGGATTGTCTTACTAAATTTATGTGTTTTTTCTAATTTCGAAGAAAAATAATAAAGCTTTCGTCTGGGTTTTATTTTCTAATTAGCGATGGACATTCAACTTTTAGTTTTCATCCGATTTTTCATTATAAAATAAGTTTAAAAAATAATATTTTTTTTTAAAAATATTAAAAACTTTCAAAATTTTAATTATTTTTAATTAAATTTTTATTAAATTTTAATTTATTTTTTTTTAAATTTATTTTTTTAATGCTCAATTTAATTTTTTTTTTAATTTTAAATTTAAAAAAAAATATATTTTTAAGAGAATAATTATTATAAAATTTAAACCTTTATTTGTTCAGAATTTTTTTAGAATCAAATTAGTTAAAAAAATAATATTTATTTCAATTAATTTAATTTTTTTTTAATTAATTTAAAAATTTTAATTGATATTTTAAATTTTATAAAATCTAAAAGTTAGACAAAAAAAAATTGGAAAATACATTTTTTTTTATTTTTTAAGTCAAAATTTGATTTATGCTTAGCTCAACTAAATTCGCATAAAAATATAATTTTTTAAAATTAAAAATTTAAATTAAAAATTCAAATAATAAATTTTTAATAAATAAATAAATAAAATTTAGTAAATAAATTTTAATAAATTTTTAATTTAAATATTTTTTTTTTGTAAAAATTAAGTCGAAAACCCAAAAGCAATTTAACTTGTTGTTACATTTAAGATTTTAAGACAATTTTTTTTAATCCTTCTACTCAAGTTTCAGTTCAAGTCTCAAAAGTTTAAGAAAAATTATTTTACATTAATTAAAAAAAAGTAGAAAAAAAATATAAAAACAATCCCCAAACATTTTACAAAAAAAAATATTAACATCAAAATTTATGAATGAATATCGCAACAATTTTAATAAACTTCAAGAAAAAAAATTGTATACAACAAAAAAGCTAAAGGGCAAGAAAACAATTTTGTATCACAATAAATTACAGAAGAACGCCTTAACTAATTTCAGTTAAAACAAAAAAAAAATTAACTTTTCTATCTTTTTTCATCATTACACGAAAAATTACTTAGAAAAAGCACGAGTCATGCCGTCGACCACACCGACATGTCATCGTCCATAAAAACCCACAAAAATACTTAATTATCATCTAAACTACGCTTTAAATATGATAAATGTGCCGAAAAAACCCCATTTCATATTTATAATGAAGATTCATTCTCATGTGTTTTCTTTTTGCTCGTTCGTTTGTTTATTCTTTATATTTTTTTTGTGGCGCAGCTTGGCTGGCAGCGACGAAAATTGCACGTTTTTCTCACATAATTTTACTTTTTTTTTGCTCTATTATTGCTCGAAGACCAACTAAATATTAAGCGCAATAGAATAAAAGGATAGCTAATCACAAAAATATATCTGATGATGTTTATTTAGTAGAGAGAACGAGAGACAATTTTCCGCCTTCATCGTTATATTATTGCTCTCTTATCATTATTATCGCTTACACAACGCTTTGTTCACACACGTTTGCGATTTTTTTTTCGCATACGACAAATAAAAGCTAGATAAATGACATCTTTTTGAAAAGAAGAATGAAAAGACAGGCAAGATAACAGTTATAGAATTTTTTTTCGTGGAATCTCTTTTTATTTTGAGCCCATATTTTACGTTAAATTACACCACCTTTTATTCGCATGGCTTTCTTCTCGTTTTATTTTGAGCGAAATTGTCTCCAGGTTCCTTCCAAAAACGGTTCACCAGCAAAAAAAAACATAAAAGTAAGCCATATGTGTGCTACATATATATTTGTTTATTGTTTGTCTTTCAATTTTTTGTACTTTCTCTCAAATCTCTTGACTTGACAGGATTTTCTAAATGGCGCAAAAAGAATTTCGTCATAGAAACGACACACAAGCGACACAAAGTTACGTAATTTAAGCCTTCCTTTTATCGTTTCCGCTGTGTAGATGTGAAAGACATGCGATTTTTTCACATTTTTATCATTTTTTTTAGTTTATTTTTCTTCTGGTATCTCATCATTTGTAAATATGAAGCACCAAATAAATAAAACGAAAAGGATAAGCATTTTGGTTAAACGAACAACTTAATCGCATTTCAATTTTTTTTACAAGTTTACCCTACAATCCCTAAATTTTTTAATATTTTACCGAATTTCCGAGTTTTTCAAAAATTTTCACTTTTCACACATTTTTAAAATTTTTCAACGTATAAGTTTTTGAAAATATTGAAATCTCTTCATGAAAGCTGTCAAATTTGACATTTGAGAAGAATTTGCCAAACCTGCTAATTCATGTAAACAAAAAGAAAGTACACGGCGTTACGGACAGACGGACAGACGATGATCACTACACCGCATTTTTGTCAAAATAAATTCAAAATGCGGTAAATAAAAGAAGAGGAAAAATTTTTGGAGTGCTGCCTGCTTGATTGTGTGTACTCACTCGCTTCTTTGTAACCAAAAGTAATATAAAGTGATACAACGAATGCGATAAAGAACAAAGTAATTCGTGGAAAAGCAATTTTGTGACGTCACAGTGTCAAACGAAAACAAAAAAATAAGAGCATGTTAATTTTAGCAAACACTCGGATTTGAAAGTTTAAAAAGCAAGATCCTGTGACATTTGTAACAAAAGGCAAAAATAACGAAAAATTCCGAGAAAAAGTCAAAGTCACGATGAGATTTAAAATTTCTAAACAATTTGAATAAACAAATTGAGTTAGACTTTGATTCAGTTTGCCGCCTCAAATTGGCTACGAAAGTTTTTTCTTCTTTGTTTCAACCACCAACCACCACACGTTGAACGTCTGAATACTTAACCAAAAAATAAATATCTGAAAAACTTGGCATAACTCAATTTTTTCGCATCATGAGACTCACAAGAATTTATCAAAAGAGATCTTTTTTGCGTATTTGTCTGTGTTTGCGTTTTTTCTTCCTCTCTCGTCTCGAAAACATGAATGCTTAACCTAATTTAGATTTCTTCTCTTTGTATCTTTTCACTGAGTGGATTTTTTTTTTCAATTTTCATTCGATTCGCCCGAACGAATAACATTCGAAAATTTAAAGCTATTTGTTTATGTATTTTTGTATTTTATTTTCGTTTATTGTTTGTTGTTTGTTTGCGAAAGCTTTTCCATTTTTCTGTGCCATTGATTGCCTGTTTGACTTTAAATTGGCATGCCGCATGCCGAAATTGCGGGATTTTCGTGGAAAAATATAAATTGGGAGCAAGTGAGTGACGGCGTCTAGGGAGAAATTTCAATTTTCTTACGGTGATATTTCGTCGTTGTTGTTACCTTGCGCGGCATCGAGTGTGCTTAATGTCCCTAATTTCGCGGTGCACACACGAAAATGAACGAAAAGAAAGAGTCATAATTTACCTCTTCTCGTAAGAATTAACGTTGAACCGGAATGGCAACCACTTTTTTTCGCTGTTTTTGCGACAAAAGAGGTTGAATCGAGGATTTCTTGGAAGGAAGTCGTCGATGTTTTTCTCAAAAAAAAAATTTAAGTGACTTTTTTGTCTTGAGAGAAAAGTCTCTTGAATATATAGGTCATCCTGAAGTGTGTAAATTATTTAACGAGTGGAAACCAGCGACGAAATAAAGCAGGATAATTGTAACGAAACAACTACCGAAAGTAGCCTAATTATTTATTTATTGCACATGCAAAGCGTAGCGAGGCAAGGACAACACGACAAAAAACGCTTATCAATTATTCAGGTAATGTATTAGTTGTGTCAGGCATTCCTTGTTTGATTAAGCCATTATGTTTAGTGTTGCCATATATATATTGAGTAAGTATCACCTGACTTGTTATTTAGTTACAATTTGCTTGTAGTAATAAATTGTGAGGATTTTGTGTTTCGAAATTTGAAGTTTTATTTCGAAAATTATAATATTTTTTTCGAAATTTGAAATTCAATGTCAGATAAGAAACTTAAATTTACGAATAATTAAGTTACCCGTAGACTTCGTTCTACCCATAGCTTTTTTTCATATCAGAAATCTACTCTCGAAAGTATGCAATCAATTTAACTTTCAAAAATTAATTCTTGTAGCTCCTGAGTCACTCACAGGTATCTCAAAAGTCACTCAGTATAAACTTTTTCTTAATTTTTTCAAATTTTCATGCATTTCTACGTTTATTTCAATTCGAAAACCTTCTTCAGATGAAAATGAACAAATTCGATTTCTATGACTAAGGCGCTAACTTTGATAGTTTTTGAGTTATAACATGTCAAAAAATGTATGGAAATGAGTGTTCAGTTTTAAATATATAGATTTAACTTAAATATATTTTTTTTAATTAATTTTTTTAAATTAAATTCTGAAAATGAATTAATTTTTATAATTTTTTTTTCGCGATGTGATCAAACTTTGATCGTTTTTTATTCACAAGTAATTGTAATTAGCTTCTTTTCAATTTTCAATATTTTTATTTTCTCACCAATCTTCTCATTTATACGAAAAGTAGATGCATTTGAACCTGTATCTAACAAAATAATCAATTTTTGGTATTTTTTTTAAAACTTAAATTAAATTTATGTCAAAATTTTTTAACAGATTCTTTTTAATTTACGAAAAGTTTTTTAAAACTTCTGGTTAAAAAATTTTTTCGTAAAAATGTTACATTATTTTTTTCAAATTTTTCTTAGAAAAATATATTAAAAATCATATTCACTTAATGCGCTTTGTAGTTACGCCATTTTTTTTTGGCGCGAAACTTCAATTTCTTGCAATACGGAACAAAAATTGCTATATTAAAGCGGAAAAAAATTAGTCAACCTTTTTCCTGTTTTATTATAAATGCTCGCAAATGTCTTACTTTTACATTCCAATCTTGTTTTATTAGGTAGGCTTTCCTCCTTTATTATTCATCATCATACGTGGAACAAAAAAAAGCGGGAATTACTAAGGTTATGTCACATCCATTCTTCGAATTAACTATCTGGTCGTTCACAGCAAAAATTCTCGAGCTAGAGTTGTAATGTAATAAAAAGAGTCATTCATCACTTCCGAAGTTTTTCTTCTCCTCCAGACGTTGATTAGAATTTCTATTTTATTCTTATTTATCTCGAGCGAGAAATTCTCCCCCCGAAAAAAAAAGTTGTGGAAATTACGAGACGGAAGAATGATTAATGTCCTTCGTCGTTTTTTGTCTGGCGAAAAATGATGCGGTTTTCAAGGAATTGAAATTTCTCGGGAAAAGACGTTGTGGGAGTTTGGCTTGGGGTTCATCACCTTCATCAACGAGGTTCATTTGCCAGTGCTTGATTTATTTGCCAAAAGGACATGAAATTGTACAAACTGTGTGAAAATCACAAAGTAATCCTTTTATATTTGCTTTACATGAAGATTTTCCTTTTCTTCACCTGATCCCTTTTGCAAACAAAACGAGATTTTCTTCTCTCTATCGTCTTTGCCAAACAAGCTTAATGTACAAGATGACACGAACTCAGGGACCAATGTACGAATGAGGTCCGATGGAAATTTATCGATAACTCACTTTTTTTTTTGCAAAAAGGGCAAAGATACATGTCAACTCGTTTCTCTTCACATTTATCAACACAATTTGAATTGCAATGTTGTACAACGAGTTATTGGATATCTCGGCTTATTACATTTTCCATCGTAATTTTTTTTCTTTTGGTAATGCAAGAAACTGTCATCATCATCATCTCATCGCATTACAAAAGATTTCAAATCTGTTTTTGTTCATCCTTTCGTTTTGTTGTTATCGTAAAATGTAAAATTTATTCGTAAACGTTTCTTATCAAATTTTAAAGACAAAAATACGTCAACGACACGCTTGACGTAAAATTTTCGGAAAAGTTTCGACGTTTAATTGGACTTTAATTACCGCCCTCGGTCGTGCCATGACTCCTACTCTTTCGTTCAAAGCCATCAATTTTTAATCATTTACGAGTGGCGTTGCGTGAGTCCCAAAATAGACTTGTTTGTAAAGAAAATTCTCTTTTCCACACAAAAAAAAATTGTATTGAACACAAAACACCACGAGCAACGACAAGAAAAAAATGTTACAGATTTTTATTTGATTTAAATTGACAAGATTTTGTCGAAGAAGGGACACCAAGAACAAAATAGGATAGAAAAAAGGCATTTTTTCTTGCGCCTCATTCATGGCGTATACAAAACACGGCGAAAGTAGCGAACACGTGTCAAAAGCTAGTCAAAGTTAAATGAAATGAAAAGCGATGTTAATATAATTTTTCTATCACTTGAAGCGTGCTTTGATGGGAATAGGACTCATCGACAGTGGTTGTTGTATGTCAAAAAGAGACAGCAAAAGAAGTAGAAGAAAAGTATCTCTCCTAGCTGTTTGTCTCGGGGGATTAGATAATAATAAAACGAGAAGAGAAAAGTGTAAAAGAATTCCCCTTTCATTGTAAAAGACACTCTTTGAAGACAAGATTTGTGTAGGTACCAAAGTCTCTCATTTATTCATTACGTTTACTGAAATTTTTATTACATTTTTTGGAAAAATGCTCTTTTGAGGAAAATTTGTCCAGATGTTTAATGAAATTATTTTTTTTTTAGAAAAACTTTAAATTACCATTTAAAAAAAATTAATATAAAAATAAAAACTTAAAAAATTTTGGAAATATTAAAAAAAAATTTTTTATAATATTTAATTTTTTAATTATTTAAATCTAATTATTTTAATTAATTAAAATAAAATTTATTTTATACTCTTAACTTTTAAAAAGAATTTTTAAAATTATAAAATTAAAATTAAGAAAGGAAAGAATTAAAAATTTTTGATTTTTATTTAATGTGGGAAAAAAATTAAAAATTTTATAAATAATTTTTTTTTTTCGAATGAGAAAACTCAATTTTGTGTAGTTTTGTGTAGTAAAATTGATGAATAAATAAAAGGAAGTAGGGGAAAAATAAAAAATATCAATAAAAAAACATGCGAAAATTCATACGAATAAAATGTAAAAATATTAAATTTGCTTAGAATCCAGAAATATTTTAAAATTAAAAAAATTTAAATAAAATAGATTTTGATTTTAAAAAAATAAATAAAAATTTTAAATAAAAATTTTGGTAAAATGTAAAATAAAAATTAAAATTTTGATTCGTTAAAAATCCAGAAAAATCTTAAAATTTTTGAAAAATTAATAAAATAATTTTAAAACAATTAATAAAAAAAATAGAATTTTTATTAAAATAATTCGAAAATTTTCAGCAAATGTAAAAATGCGCTTAAAATAATTCCACGTGTACCATTTTATCTTAAGCTCTACATTTGCGTTTGATCGTTGTTCAAGGTGAATACGAAATTGGTTACGCGAGACATCACGATATGCTCGGCACGGCACATCGTAGCAAAACGAGACAGATTATTGAATACGACTCTTGAATGTCAATTTTCTCAAAGAAAGACTCCTTTGATTAATTCAAATTGATTAATGGTAGATGGGTTTAGCGTGCTCATCACATCTCCCTTTGATTAAAATTAACATAATTTAAGTAAAAGCCTGCACAAATGTAAATATCATCGATTTTTTTTTATTCGTTGCTCATTACTTCTTTTTAGGTAGATTTACTGAAAACACTTCCTTAGGTTAAATAAAAATTGTATCGCAAGTAAACAAAAAGATGTAAATAAATAAGAGACCAAGCCAAAACAAATCGAGGAGAGAGAAATTCACGAATAAATTATTCATTTAATATCCACAAACAAAAATTCTTCGAAAGTGAGATAGGAAATTGGAATAAAGCGGGAGAAAAATTTCCTTTTTCACATAATTTACAAACAAATTTCGAACCCGTAATGCACAGCTTTGGATAAAATGTTGATGATGATGCACGACACAAACCTCAATAAACAAATTTCGTTTGAAAATACAGAAAATTTTGCTGTCCTTCGTGGAAATCCACTCACATATCGCAATTTATTTAGATGAAAGCTTTGATATCATCAAAGGCCTTTTCTAGTTTCATTTGGTGTCCCCCTCGAGGCTCAACCATAAAAGGCTGTCTCGTCGACTTGTGTGGCTTTGGCGAGCGATGTCCTCCAAACAACCCGGCTAGAAATCGATTACCTACCGAAAAAAAAATTTTCCTCTAATATTTCACCTAAAATTTCAGGTCAGCAGCAGACATTTTGGAATAACAAACGACCCAAGAGAGTCATAAATTCGCCAAAAATACCAAAGCAAAAAAAAAACATGTCTCACAACCTAATTAAATTTTGTGTGCGGGATAAATGGAACGACACACACACACACAAAATCGCACCTGCACGACAAAATTATTAAAATCCGTCATAATCGCAGCCACATAGTGACATTTTACCTGTGAAATAATAATAATTAAGTCGGAGTGTTGGAGCGAGTAAGTTAAACAAAGTAAAAAAAAAATGTTATGTGTTCATTTTCCCTGAGGACGGATCCCAAGTCGTTCGTCCCACACAAACACGAAACCTGTTTATGTTTTTCGTTCTGTTCTGTACAAATAATTATCTTGCGTGTCGAATTATGTTGATTTGTTTGTAAATATTGGATTGCGGGGTACGAGGACGAGCATAACATAATGATTTGTTGTTTAATGACTATTAATATCAAGATTCGTAGCTGTATCAATTACCCTTTGATATCGCTGCCCGGATATGCATGCGGCGTAAATTAGAAGGTAAAGTTAATTATTGAAGTATTGATTGACCAAACATAAATTCGAAAGCTATATTTAACATTCTGTGGAATAACCGACAAGCAATTGACAAAGAAATAATTTTATTTATTGAATTAAATTTAAATCAACGTCACATATTGGGTAAAGTAGGACTAAAAATAGCCAGACATGGTTTTTTCTATTTTTATTTCAATTTTATTCTAAGTGGGTTGAAATTCTGATAAAAATGATTGAGTGTTAACAATGTTAAAGTTGATTTCTTAGAAAAGGACTCAAGTGTTATTTTTTGGGTTTGTATTCTATTTTTATTTGTTGCTTTTTTAAAAAAAAAAAAAGTGTTTGAATGACATTTTTTATAAGATTTTTTTATTCTTTTTTTTTATGAAATTTTAGTGAATTTTATTTTTGACATCTTTCTTGACGTGCCTATATAAAGGATTATTTTAATCTATAAAAGTTTTAAAAGACATTATTATTCAGAAAAAAATAATGAACTTTTATAAAATAAAACAATTCTTCGTAACTTCACAAACATTACCAACAATTATTTGGCTAAAGTACATAATTAGATTTTAACAAGTAAAAATCTTTATTTTAACAATTTTTTGCTATTAGAGCTCGATAAGTTTAATTATTTGAAGGGCTGAAAGGATAAATCGCACATAGCCATACAAACGGGTAAAAAGTCAAATTTTCAAATTGCTCCAAATTAATTTTTTTTTATTTAAGTTTTTTGTGTTTTTTATAGTTTTTTACACAATAAAAAGTCATTTTGAACCAAACATTTCACGAAAACATTGAAATTAGAAAACCTTAAAAATCTCATTTTGTTTGCTTCATATGTGCGATTAATCCTTTTTTTTCGATAAAACGCCCCCTTATTGTTGAGGTAGGAAATTTGTAAGCATAAAAATCGTTTTTATTGACCACTAATTAGTAAATATAAGCTCAAACATCAAGAAAATATGTAAAAAATCAAATTTTACAGCTCAAAAATAGATAACAACTTTAAATAGTTTTTTCTCAGTTTGTCAAAAAGTGGGTAAGTGCGATTTATCCTTTCAGTCCTTCAATTTTGAATAACAATATCTTATTAATTTCTCTTCTTTAAAAAAAAAGGTATTTTTACTGATAATATTCACAAATTTTTATTCATTAAAAAAAACTAAAATCTGGAGTAAACTGGATTCAAAAAAATTATTTCTCAATTGATTAGATTTTTTTTGACCAATTTTTTTTTATAAAAAATATTTTTATTTTTTTTTAGGCAAAAAAAATTATTTTAAATTATATTCCGATAATTTCACCAAAATAAAATAAAAATTAATGAAAGTTCGTTTACTTTTTCTTTTCAAACAACTGAGACTATTCACAAAAAAATAACACGAAAAACTTTTCGGTCTTTCATAGTTTTATTTTCTCTCCAACTTCTCCAGGCTAACTGTCACATGTTCGCTAACAACGTAAAAAAAGGACACAAAAATGTGTCTAAAAATGCCTTAAAAAAATTTGTCTTTCATGTCATTCATTGACACAATGCCTGATAACACAGAACACGCTAGAACAAAAAAAAACTTGAAAAAGGTTCAGGCGAAAATAGGAACAAGCGAAAAACGAGTGGAAATTGTGACACAATCATTGTTTGCTTAAAGTTTTGTTTTATACAGAACAATCCAGCACAATGAAAAGTAACGAAAGAAAATTCTCATTGAAACTCAATGAATTCTATTTTATTCCCCCCAAAAGTAGAAAGAAACCCAACTGGGCTCTTTTATTCACAGAATAACTTGATAAAGTAATTAAATCATTACTCCCTACTAGTCTTTGACACTTTACAATCGATCTTTCACTTTATTTGCAGTAATAATCGTAAAATGAAACACTCTTGATTGTTCTTAGATATGCACCTACTACCATACAATTCATTAAAATACAACGAAAAGTCATCTCGTTTGTGCTGTGAGAGAGCAAATTCAATCACAGCGGGGAAACCAAATTACGTTGGACGTCAAATGCAAAGCGACCAACGACGTGACGTTGCAGAAATTGTAATTTTTCGTTCTAGTTTTCGTGTTTGAGACAAATATTTTGAAAAATACTTACTTTATGCGTCTGACTTGTTAAGTTTTTTTTTTTCGAGACAACAATCAATCCATAAAATACGGCTGACAAGTAAATTTTACGAGACTTTTATCAATAAACGTCAATTCTCGAACAATGTTTCATAATCATCATCATCATTGTAATCGTCGTAATATCCATTTGTTATATTTTTTGTGTTGTTCCTTCCTCCTTTTTCGGTCTTTTAGATAGCGATCACTTTTCTTACACAACTTATATTTTTATATTATTTTTTTTTCTTTCTTCGTTAACAAGAACATGCCACAATTATTATTAAATTACTGACTTTATGCATGAACGGTTGCCATTCACTTTCTTCACCATCATTATTATTATTATTATTCAAATCAAACAAAACGAGGAAATATCATGTACCTTAAATATCGTGTATCGAAATTTTTTTCTGTTATTTTCACTCTATAATAAATAAATTTTGTTTAGTTGATTGTTCTGTGTGTGAGTAAATTTTTTGCGTATCGTATCGCTGTCGCCGTCGCACGTCCTCTAATTATTTATTAACATGCGAGTTCGAACTCTGATACTTTTTCTCTGATATTTCTTTTTTTTTGTATATTTACAAATAGGGACATTAACTATTTTCCTTTTTGTTTTTATTTTTTTTGCGCGATAGAACGTTTAATAACTGTCGTGTGCTTTCTTGCTTGGATTAACTTGAATTTTATTGCCCACTAAATAATTTCAATAATTCATGTGAACTTTGAGTAAATTGTATACACTTTATTAACTGTGGTAGATTGATGATGGCGTTTTGTTCTTACAACAAAAAAATATTTTTTTTTATTCGCGTCTTATTTTTATTTTCTTTTTATTTCTATCTCACTAGAGAAGATTTTTTTTGCTTTTAAAAAAAACTTTCAACTTAATATTTTAACCACTTTTTATGTAAATATCCTCTTTTTCCGTATTTGAGTTTTTATTCAAGTCCAACTACTGACACTGCTGTGAGAATTGTGACACAGCAAACTTTTGCATAATTTTTACACACTTTTTCCATTAGGGAACATTTTTTTTCCTGTGTCAGAAGTTTTTTTTTTCGTTGAAACTTTTTATTTTTAACTTCACTTCCAATAGTGACACTTTTTATCCTTCAATTAATATTTTTTGCACATGCTTACTGCAAGAATTACTTGCGTCCGTATCACACAAGGGATCGAGCTAAACTGACTTACACATCTGATGTTTCAAAATATAATTTTCCTTAACAACCGAAAATGTATCGGAGAGGGGAAAAAGTTAATTTTAACGAAAAACGCAAATAAAGGGGAATAAACATCTGTGCCACTTGCCGGTAAATGTGAATGGAATTCAATGAAATTTATGCTGGTTTAATTTATTTTTGTTTATTTTGGTTTCGTATAATTTTTTTTTTGTTGATGGAAAATAATTTATTTTTAATTTTTCCGTAAAAAAATATTTTTTTCTTGAATTTATTAAAAATAAATATTTTTATAAAATTTTTTGAAACATAAATATTTCATGAAACTGTCTCAAAAGAAAATTAAGGGGAAATTTTTACACTTCCACGATTCTCCTAAATTTATATGTGACATTGTCAACGTCCTTCGTTATCTTGTAATTCTTTTCCGTTTTTTGTTGGAAAAGCATGTAAATCTCATGCATTTTCGCTCCAATTATTTCATTCAAAAAATTTCCTCCCTACCTCGTTTGTCGGAATTCACATTGTAAAATTGCACCGTTTTTGAATTAAAAATTTTCAAGAATAGAGGTATTATCATATTTTGTGTACAATTACTACTGTGAGATGAGCCAATTATTCATTCCCCTTTTGTATAACAAAAAATTTTCCTATCTTTCTCACTTAAACGAAAATAACGTGAAAATTTGCTTTTGTTTTTGTCCATCAAAAAAATGTTTGCTTGACGATGCATAAGAATAAAAAATAAAATCATCTTAATGTCTTTCCATGTTCTTTTTTTCTATTGACAGCAAGAACGTCAATTTACAAATAATTGAGGAAACAAAAAAGAAATCACAAACAAAAATTCAGCGCGAGAGATGAAATAAAATCGTGTGCGTTCAAGAATTTATGAAAGTCATAATAAATTCAATGATCGACATTTATTTACGATTTCGTCCAACAAACGCAGAATTTTTCAAAGTATGGAGGAAAAAAAGGTACGTCACGATCGTAGATTTCATAAAATATTTAGGTCATCACTGTCGACATGGCATTTAAGCGCAACCTGTGCCAATAATTTTATTCATTACATTTTTATGTGCGCAATAATGGCAAATCAAAACGAAACGATGTCCCATTAAGAATACATCCAAGTCATGTGAATGTGTCAAATCAAGTCGTAACAAAAGGAAAAAATTGAGTTTTTTTTGTTTCCGTGTGTTTTTGTGCACACAGAAAAAAAGCATTGGAATTCATCATTTTTTCATCATCATCATCATTAATGTTTTGTCGTGTCACATGCCCTCGCACTGAATTATTTAGCGACGCGGGACAACTCAACTTTTGTTGATGTGTTTGGCTTCCTTTTTGTTCGACGAAATTGGATATCAGTCAAACTGAAGCGCGTGTCTTCCGTCTGCTTAGCAAATATCAACGTTGCTGATTGAATCTGTTTTTTTTTTCTAAAAAAAAAATTGAACAGAGATAGAATCTTGTATGCATAGAACAGACACTTAATCATGACAGGAAGGCAGATTCTCTCAATATTATGTCTTGTTATGATTGATTTTTATTATTTCTTTCTTTTCTGCGAAAGGTAAATTTTGCTGATGTTTGGTAATCTATAAGCTTATGAAATTGGCATCTATTCTACCTTCAAAAATGAAAACAAAAATCTCAGTTGGTTTTCGTTTTTTTATCGGAAGTTCATTTCGAAACTAATATATTTACAAAAAATCGCTTTTAGACGAAATTTTTGTCTGTGAATAAAAAAAATATGAGTTGACTTAGTTGGAATACTGCTTCATGATATGTCGACATTTTTAAAGAAATCACAACAAATTCTTATATTTTTCAGTCTCAATACTATAATCGTGATTTTGGACGACGTGAAAGGGTTCTTTGTAAGTAGAATCAAATGCTTTTTTAACTCTATCGTTTCTTGTTTTCAGAAAAAAAACTTGTTTTCAGTTTTTTTGCGAGACTCAGCTTCTATGGTACATTGAGCATATTTTTCGGAAGACATACTGAAATCTTTGGTATAATGTGGGCATGGGACCTACCTGACGGAAGGATAGCTCAAACAATAAATTCATTTGAAAAATATAATTTTTAGAAATCTGTAATTTAGAATCTACAGCCCATTTTAAGGAAGTTTTATTTCTTTATTTTGTGCTAAAGATGAACTAGATATGTCGACGGACGAAATATTCGAAATTGTTTCCCATAAGTCCTTGTGAAGTAGTAAGTTTTTCAGTGCAAACGCCTATGTGTTATAGTTCTATCGACTGGTTAGTTTTTCAACATTATAGTTTGTCGACGTGCGGCTCATTAACCTTTTGCAATAAAAGTTGACGAAAGAATTGACTTACATATGGCTTTTATATAAAATCATCTTGACATATAAAAGAAAGTCATCTTAAGTTTTCACACAAAATGCTTCACGTCTGGGTCATATGTTAGATTATAGTACTTAATAATCTAAAACAAAAAATACATCTATAGCTAAAACATAAAACTTAACAAAAATTTTTGTTAAACAAAGATTTTATCTTCATATTTATTATAAAAATACGCTTTTGTCTGAATAAAAACTTACCGCTTACTTTCTGCTCCAAATCTTTATTTACTATTTGGCATTCAACATTTTCCAACTGCAATATATCAAACGCACAAATTTTGAGATTTTTTCGTTTCACAAAAAAATAATAATAAAACTTACCTATTTATATTGGTAGCAGATTTTCCGCTTGATATATGGGCCACGCTTTCACCGCAATTCATATTTCAATATTCAATAAAAAAAATTCCATTATTTTATCTTTTTCCCTATTAAAACTGACACATCTGCGAATGTGGACGAATTCTCGGAAACTTGTTTGATTTGTCTTTCAAAAGAAAAATATTAAGACGAAACTCTTATATTTTTGTTACACGTGTCTTTGTTTCGCACACAGCCCGAGCCACAGATAGACACAAAACCATTTTCAAGATTAACCAACATGATTTATTGTGTTGTGTGTGTTAAACCTAAACTTGATTAGAAAATCAAATGAGTTTTATTGTATCGAGTGGAATTGTTGCTGTGTTGAGTTAAATCTACTTGAAACAATTGAAAATTGTCTATTCATCGAGTATTCTTCATTCTGTGGTACACCTTTTCAACATGCAAAGCAATTTATAACTACCCTGTGTGTCGAGAGTTGGTAGTACACGAGACACATTCTTCTTATCAAAACCGGAAAGAGTACAGACACTCACATGGAATATCATCATTCATCATGTAGCCTCTTCTTAATTAAACATTTTTGTGCAATTTCATGTATTCGTGTATCTCTCAAAGTAAGTAAAAGTTTTTGGGCAAAGTGGAATACAAAACCGAGGAATTTTCAGTGTCTTTGTACATTTTATATGTATTTGCATTTTATCCCACAATAAATCCACATGAACCACATTTATTTAAATATGAACTAAGAGGCACACACACCCGACAAGATATGATAAAGAAGTAATGAAAATAGTTTTGTCTTTTGTAGGATTTTTTGGACAACTGACGTTCTTATCGTATAGCTGGAGTTTACAAAGTACATGCGGGGGTTAGTTGAACAACCTCAAGACAAAAGCCAAGAACAAGCCTTAAAATTTTATCCAGCAAACATAAATTACGTAATTGCTTCTATCATTTTGTTGTCTTCTTGGCTTCTACGTCCTACGGCAGTATGCACATATTTTCTGGAGTTAAGTGGAAAGACACTCGTAAATTTGAAATTATTTTAATTCCATTCTTGTTTCGTATAAATTTTGTGTGTTCTTGCTTTATCTTTCCAAGTCCATTTTATTGTTCCACATAAAATATTTTCAAAGCAAAGTTAATCTCTCACAGCTTTGTTTTCTCGTTATTTGATGAACTTGACATTCTTTTTGGTTCTCTAGTTGGTTTTTTATTGTTTATGAAAAATTAACCAAATTTTAATTCTGCTCATTAAAAATGCTCTTATAAATTTTTATAAAATTTTGCAAAAATGTAAAAAATCATTTGATCTCCATAGTTTTTAAAACATAATTTTAATTTATCAAACGTATCAAAAATGATTAAATAAAATAAAATAAATTAATTTATGAAAAATATTAATATTATATTTTATTTAATTTAAATAAATAATTAAAATTATTAAAAAAAATTTAAATTAATTGATTTTTATTTTTCTAATAATTTTTGTAAATAATTCAATAAAATAAATAAATAGCTTATTATTTTTAAATCTGTAAAAAGTACTTCATTATTTTTTTCAATTTTACATCTAAAGCATTTTTAATTAAAATTCAAGATTTCTATTAGATGAAAGGAAAATTAGGAAAAGCAGATTAAAATGTGGTTCAGGTTTTTACTTCGTATGAGGTTTTTCTTACATCTTTTATTTTTTTTTACAACTAGACGACATTTCTAAATTTTAATTGGACTGAAAACAAAACCAAGTCTAAAAGAAAAAGACTTTCCACATTTAATTTAAGTAGGTACAAATACATAGCAAATGTCATAGAGCTTAGTTGTGAGCAAACAAAAGTTTTCTCTTTGTGACTAAATAAAATACGAGTGAAAAAAAAACTTTGCGCGCCTTGTAATAAACGATGTGACGATGCCGTCCTTGCTTTTATTTGTCATTTCTGCTCTAAAAAATTTACTTAGCACTTTGTAGACATCATTGTCAACATCTATCGTGTCGTTGTTTGGATGAAAGCTAAAGTCCTCTACTAGCAAAAAAAAATATCATGGAAAAAAAAGTAAAAGTTAATTTAATCTGTTGATGGAGTTAATTTACTCATTAAAATTTATGGAGTTGGAAAAGTTTTTTGTTTGCATAAACCCAAACCCCATTCACAGCACTTTTAAGTACGCAGCGCGTGGTCTCGGTCGCCTAAGATAGTTAGAGTGGAAGTTTATTACGCTTTTCTTGCAAAAAGATAAATTATAATAAATAATATGCCCGAAAACGGGGAGGGTGACGAGGCGCTGAAAGCACTAGATTAACATTAAACCGAAAAATGTAAATTTTATTATATCCACGAGTCGAACAAAAGTACAGTCATTAAAGGCATCGGAGTAGAAATTTGTTGTCATTAAATTCATTGATGAATAAAATATGATATTGTGTCCCTTTTATTACAACGCGCTTTTTCTCTCCATCTTCCAAGCATGGAAGTTTTTAAAATAAAAAGAATGATATCGAAAAACAGGAAAAGAAAGCGAGTCGTAACCAGAGATTTTTAATTTTTAAACATGTTTCGTACTTTCCATTTCCGTCAGTAAACGACCATTATTTTCAATTATTTTCTTGTTTCTTTCTATTTCGCATTAAATGTATTAATGAAAACATATCGCAGTGCCCACACTTTTTTAAAGTCACGGAGGAGATACGAGATGAGAAAAATTTAAAACACATACACAGGTAATTTTAATTTAAAAGATGAGCTTTTATTCTGTCATTTCAGGGAAATATTAAGTGACTGAAGTGCATTTTATAATGAAATTTTTAACAAAAAAAAATAATAAAAAATCAAAGTGACTATAAGTGTTTTTTTATTATGAAATTTTTTTTAACAATATTGATAAATTCTGAAAAAAATCCTTTAATTCAATATTTTTAATTATCAATTTTAAGGTTATATTTTTTTTAATATATTGATATTTATTATTGCTGTACGGTATATTTATTTTTGGCGGGAAAGAAAATTCATTGTAGTGACCGCCTTGGGTTAAGAGGTGTCATTTTAAAAAATGAACAATGTTTTTAAATTTTTTTTGATATGAAAACTGGGATTGTTTAAATCTGAAACCAGTTTTTATATTAGAAATTTTTTTTTGCATTGGGAATAAGTTTAAAATAAATATTTAGGAAAAAAATTTGCAACAGACTGACAAACCCCTCATTGACTAAATTTCTATAAAAATGAAAAGTTGTACTTGCTGCAATTTATTAGAAAAAATTTATTTTAAAAAATCAATAAATATCTAATTTATTCAAAAACCTTAAAAAAAAGTAAAACAAAATCCTCAAATTAAGAAAAACAATAAATCGTAAAGCAAACTGAAACTCATTACAAATAAAGTCATGAAAATACAAACAAAATTCGTAAAAATGGAAATTCCTCATTAAAAAATCCAATTTGGTCTGAAACGTTGAAATGACATAACGGAAGAAAACCAATCACACGAAACCTCATTTAAACTTCAGCTAAAATCCAACAAAAATTTTCGAATAAAATCCAACTAATTGCCTCCATAACTGACAAGCCCGCAAATTCACGTCGGAGCACCATTTTTTACGAAATAAAACGCAAAACAGGAAAAAAACAAAATTAAAGAAACGATACAAGGACAAATTCTCCATCATGCACGCACACAGCAGCGGCGGCGGCAGAAGTTTGTCATTTCAAATTAAAAATGATTATTTATGACAAAAAGTTTTTTCGTTATCAGCGATTCTAATATGCAATATAAATGATTAATGAAAAGTGCCAAGCGAGGCAAAGACAAAAAAAAAGAGACATTCTCTCTTCTCGGCACAAAAACACACAAAAAAGAAAGTTATATTTTGACACCAGGCAGTTTGCTTGACGTGTTTTATTATTATTATTTTATTTATTTCTGTCATAAGTTGAAACTTTCCCAAACTACTTTTCCCGTGCAGCAACGATGTAAATGGAAATTTTCTGCAGATTCTACTTGGAGATAAAAAAACGGCGTAATAAGGTTAGTTAGCAGCACAACAGAAACTCACTTGCACCACCTTTTTCATTTCGTTCATTATTTTAATGTTGATTAAAGTAAAAACACACACAACAACAGGTACAACGCAACGCACCTACCTGAGAATGCGAGCTACGGAAAGGGAGAGAGAGAGAAAAAAAATCTAAAGTCAAGTCAAAGTGATAATAAATCATAAAATGTGTATGTTGTTGTCGTTTTTGTGTAAATATATATATCTTGATGAACAATTTATTTGCTTTCGTGTGCATGGGAAAAATTGTCGAAGGAAATTAAAAAGGAAATTAGTTGAAAATTAGTTTGACCTTTTTTGATGCGAATCTATGTAAATATCTCTCGGATCTTTTTCCACGAAGGACTCAATTTTTACACCTCTTAAATTTATAAAAACAACAAAAAATTTGCCAGAATTTTCTTTGTAATCCATTAGTGTGAAAAATTACGTTTTGCGAATAAAAGTTGAAAAGTTCATGGTTTAAATTTTATTTTCCGCGAATAAAAATTTGTATGACATATTTTTAATTTTTGTTGATATTTTTATAGAAAAGTTAATTCAATCAAATTTTGCACAGCAAAAACATTTTTAACTAATTATTTTTTTTTGTGCTAGAATTAAGAAATTAAATTTAAATAAATCATATAATATTTTTTTTTAATTTTTTAAATAATTAATAAATAATAAATTTTTGATATTTAAAAAAAAAATTTTAAAATATTAATTTTGAGTAGTTTTAAAATATTTTTTTTTATTTTTTATTTAACAAATTAAATATTTTATGTTAAATATTAATTGAAAATTAAAAAAAAAATTAATAAATTTACAAAAAAAAATTAAAAAATTTAGTTAAGTAATCTTTCATTGTAAATAATATCTTTCTTTGTTAAAATCTGTGCCTTTGTAGAGTTCCTTTAAAAGTTTATAAAATTTTTGTATGTAACTTAAGTATTGTCATCTCATGTAAATTAATTCGATGGAATAAAACATTATTATATTGTAAAAATAAATAATAAAAAAAATAATTAAATTAATATTTAAATATTTTGAATCGATTTCAAAAAATTAAGTTTTTTATTTAAATTAATTTTTCATAAAATTATATCAAAAATTCTAATATTTATTTAATTTTAAAATGTGTCAAATCAAAAATTTATTTTAAAAAAATAATTTATCAAACATCAAAAACAATACATTTTTTATACATCTCGCTTCTAAAGTAAAATTTGTAAAATACCATAAATGACAAAATTTGATTACAATGACTCACTATCAGTGAAACAATTTCTATTGATACGCCTTTTATTATGAAATTTATTCATTTTTTGTCAAAAAAAAAAAAAAAAATATAAGAACTAATTATATCACAGCAGCAGCTGTTACATATTTTATGACGGGTCTCTCTTGTCACATTGTCAAAATCATTTCTCATCTCTAACTTGCACAAAAGCGAGAAAGCGAAATCTGTTGTTCCAAAATAAATTATTCAAAATAATATTATAATAAAAAAACATCAAAATTCCCTTTTTTTCTGTAGTCCGTTTTTCTCGCCTTTCTCGTCACGATGATATTTCAATTTTTTTTTGTTTTGTCACAACAATGATTTGAATGAAAAAGTATTTTTTTTAAAGCTGATTACTTCTTTAATCAAAAGAAAAAGCACAAACATATCAATGCTCGTTCTTTTTTTTAATAGAGAAACTCATTATCAAAGTCGTCCTTTTAAATTACTTGCAATCGTCCCGAAACCCAGAGAAAAAATATTATTTTTATGTAATGACAATATACACACTTTCTCATCATCATCGTATCTCGCTTATCACTCGTTCGCCAGACGACGACAAAATTATAGGATTCTAGTTGAGTCAGTTAGTAACTCGACTCAAAGCAATGAAGACAGTAAATTAAAAGAAAATCAACAATGACAAAAAAAATAACACATAAAAGAGTGGAGAAAATGGTAAATTAAACAAAAAAAGGGAAAATCTGTCACCATACCACGACGTTGTTTAATTCCCTGGACAGGATTCTTCGTTGCCAATGTTTATGTAACTTTTTGCTCTTTTTTCTTTCTTTTCATAAGACAAAAAAAAAACGCGCTCGTTTCTCTCACAAAAGTACAACTTTCTATGTTATTGTTACATTATTTTATCATTAAATAGCTCGTGTGAGAAAAAATTCTCATCTTTTTACCTTTATTTTGCCAACAGTTCTACCAACAAACACATTGACTTGTGATAGTGACTGAAACTCCTATGCGCATGCGCAATGGAAATTTTTCGTTAAAGAAAAGAAAGGGAAGGGGAAATGAAGTAAATTTTCATTCAGAAAAGGTTTTATTAAAAAATATTTATATGTACAAGGAGTGAAGTCATACATCAAAAGGTATCATCTATTCTTGGCACGTTTGATATTTTTTTTCTGCGTTATCCTGTGCATGGACCAGAACACATGTGTTAGTGCGAATGGATGCGTTACGGGAGTATAACGAGCACTTTGGGTGATAGTTGCCAAGTAATTTGAGAGAGATTTCGTGGGTGGATTTTAAGTTTGGGGGACATTGATCGGAGTTGTGCGTCATCATAACTTTGAAATATGTTGAGGTAAGTTTTTAATTAACTTGATTGCCACAGGTGACAATTTGTATTACAGCTCATCATTTGTGTTTTTTTTACAAAAATTTTAGCATACTATAACAAATATTTGACAAATTTTGTGAAATTTTTAAAAACCTCTTGATTTCTTTAAAAAATGTTATTATATGCATATAAAATAAATTCGTATATTAATGCATATACCGTATATAAGTATATTACCGTATGCATATTATGTATATAATATGCGTCGAATTTTATAAAAATTTTTTTCATTCTAAAAATTGAAAATTTTAATTAATCTTGAAGTTCAATAAGAGTGAATGTTTAATTATGAATTTAAACTTCAAGTGAGCTCAAATTTTTGAAATTTTCCGCCATAAAAACCGTAATATAAATTATACTTATTTATGCATATTATACGCATTACTATACTAATATACAAAATATACAAATAATCGAATTATATACATATCATGTTATATGCATATAATATACATATAATATAGAAAAAATTAATTTTGTCCGCAGCTTTTAAAATTTAAAAATAAAATAAATTTACTTAAATTACCATAGTTAACCATAGGCTTCGTTCTACATATCCGTCGAATTTCGTTTTGTTTTTCAAACCCTTGAAGTTATGGAATGAATTCGACTTTTAAAAGTAGTAGAAGCGTCGCCAGTAATGTTTCTTGGGCGACCTCTTCAGAAGATTCGGCTTCCTCATGTTGGTTGTAAGCAAAGAATTGTCGCCATCTGATCGTCGATTAGTTAGTGTGCCCGATCCAAACGAATTTTCTCCTGAGTTTGTCCATATTTATGTTTGTCATGTTGGCTCTTCTCAGCATATCTTGATTGGGGATCCGGTTTGGCCAGAAAATACGCATGATTCGTCGTAGAAACGGTTGACAAAAGTCTGTAGTCTCCTTTTGATGTTCTCCGTAACGAGCCAGGTTTCACAGCCGTAGGTATTATAAGTTTAAATCAAAGTTCAAAAATCGATTTTTCCAAAATATTTAGGATTTTTTCTGAAAATTTAATCAATAAATTAAAGGGCTAAAAGGATAATTCGCGAAACTACAATTTTTGTCAAAATTAAGTTAATAATGAGAACATATGCGTAAAGACAATTATTTTCAGATACATTGAAACGTTTTCAAATTTTTTTAAAAAAAATATGAATTATATTGGAAAATTCGTCTGATTGCAGAATTGCAAAAATTTATAAAAAACGCTCATAGCCATTCAAATTGCTCACGAGCCAAAATTCAAAATTTCTTCATTTAATGAGAGTAAAGAGTTTATGTTTAAGCTCTGTCATAAAAAATCAATTTTAACAAAAAAAAAAAATTGGAAAAATTTCAGACGATTATAGAAAACTCACTTTTATACGAAATTTGGTCTGGTATAAAAAATTTAAGAGATTCAACATAATTTTAACTAATGTTGATTTCGTATGAATCAAAACAAAAATGTCACTCAAAACTTATAAATTTATCCGTTACTCACTCTTCTGACCTTCAAAATCAACACAAATCTTCATTAATTGACTTCCAAATAAGTCCATCAACTAATGATGAAGAAACAACTTCCCCGAAAACTTTCACCTGTTCTCATTTCCGCATTGTCCTCGTAGCTGTAGCTCTAATTAATGAATGGGCTTAGTTAACATCTGATTTCATTCTCGAGACATTTGTATCAATTACCTTGATTACGGTCATATCTTATCTCTGCTTCAGTTCATTTTGATTGTTGATGGCTTACGGGTGTGAATGGCGACAGAAGAGCACAAATTCCCCAATAAACAATCAAAAAGTGTAAACAAATTGTTCAATTTTGTACCAAATTAGGGACCAGTGACAGAAAAGAAAAATAATGCAAGGCACGTTTTACAATTCATCATATTTCTTTTTTCATCTTCCTTCCTTCTTTTGTGTCGTATTGATGGTTGTTTGTCCCCCTTTGGAGTATCTTTATTTGGTATTTTATGAAATTATTGAGTCTGAAAAAAAGGGACTGGACTCATAAATATGACGTCCGTCGATTGACCTGTTTTCGACAGAAAAGCAAGTGCAAAAAAAAATATCGCAAACGGAGACAATCGATGGAGCGTTAAATGTTTAGTGAACCAGTTAATTATGTTTAACTTTTGCTTACGATGAAAAATGGATTTTTTTACTTCTTTTGCTTCAATATCGTCAAAATGGCATCAATCCAAGCGCGTTCTTCTCCATAAATTGTGTGATATGAGAATTTTTTCCTTTTTTTTCACTTTCAATAACTATAAGTTTGGGCCCGAGATGATCGTAGCTCCGTGCACGAAACGTTAACCCATAAAAAACTGTTCGATTTATAAGTGTGCCGCCATATTTAACTAATGGCTTTCCATTGAGGAGATATTGCTTCCCGAAAATGTTGCGTAGATTTTTAGATCGTACCGAAACAGCCACTTTACTTTTATTGCAATTGATTATTGCCACACTCGCAATCACAGGATCGTCGTCGTGCGCCGTGCAAAAGAAGGCACAACAATATTATTATTATTAGTATTCGGATTATCTAAACAGCTTTTCATTTTGATATTTATTGCCGGTTCGTTCATTACGACGACGACGCCGATACGGAGGCAAAAAGAGAAAATAAAGCAACGGACAAGTGTGTGCCAAATTGATATTCATGTTTCTTTTTTGTCAAGTGATAACCATAAATATGCGGAAGGATAAATTAAGCAGTTCATTAGCTGCTGCGTGGAAATTAGCGAAGTTATTAGTTTTTTCGGTAAATTAGTGCGAAATGTGGGCTGATGAGGTTAATCGAAGATGATTGCGGGCAAACCGCATCTCACCTGTTACAAATTTAATTAGGTTACTTATTGGAAATTCGGTTTAATTAAAGAAAATTTGATAATTATTTAACAAGTTTATGCAAGACACGTGGATTCATTGTTGGCAGAGTTATTTAGAATTCAATAAATAAATTCAAGGAAAAAATCAATAAATTGATAAAATATTTAGAAATGTGTGGAGATTTTCTAAGAAAAAATTAATTAATCGATGAGTTCTTATCCAATTTATTTAATGAAAAATATATTTGATTAAATTAAATTGATTATCATTTAAAATGGACAGTGAATTGTTTTTAATTATCATTGAATTAAAATTTTAACATTTTATTATATTTTAATTAGCAAACAATTATTTTAATCAATTTTAATCTTATGTTTTAAATTTATTGATTTCACTCAATTATTTTTAAAAATTTTTATTTTTTTTCAATTTTTTAAAAATTAGAAATTTTTATAATTTTTTAATCAATTTATTAAAAAGTTTTAAAAAAGCTTTAATGGTTTTGAAATCACTCATTTTTAAATTATTTTAAAGAATTTGCAAAAAAATATATTTAAAATTAATTTTTTTAAAATTTAATTTTTTTTTAAATTAAAAAAAATATTAATTTAAAATAAATTTTTAAAATTTTATTTTAAATTTTTTTAATAAAAAAAAATTTTCAAAACTTTGTCAAAAGACAAAAAAAAAACATTTAGAATAAAAAAAACAAAATGGAAAAATTTTAAAAAATTAAATTAATAATTAAATAAATTAAAAAATATTAAATCACATTGAAATAATTTAAATTTTATTAATTTTAATATTATTAATTAAAATAAAAATATTTTTCTAAAATATTTATTGGCCAAAAGACAAAAATAAAAAAACTAAAAAAACCAAATTTTAATTGACTTTCAAAGTAATCTAAAGATTAACAAACTTAAATCAATATTTCACAATAATTAACTCAAGTATAAGCTTGATTTTTATTTTAAATTAATTTTAAGGAATTAATATTTTCAGCTTTTAAAATTTATATTATTTAAATTTTTTGAAAAATAAAAAAAAAAATAATTTAACCGAACAAATTTAATTAAAAAATTAAAATTCAATTTATTTGATTAAAAAAAAAATTAAAATTTTTAGACTCTATAAAATTTAAATGACATAAAAAATTATTTTGCTAAAACAAAAAATATAATTAAAAATTTTATAAACTTACAGTTCACGTCTCAACGAAAATGCAATTCACATTTTATTTAAATTTTGATCATGCGCACAAATAATTTCCATTTAAATAGAATTTTTCCCGAAGTCCGTTAATTTTTCTTCAATTTTCCTTTCACAATTTTTTCAAAGATGTCGCTCTATACTTCCCCCGAAATTTAAAACTTTAAAAATTTCTTCCATCGTTTAGCTGCAACGAAATTTCACACGCAAAAAAAAAGAATTTCTTTTACATAACTGCGCCTTATTTTGGACATCATTACAACACACTCGCGACATGCACTTTTGCATATAATTAACATTATCAGTCATGAATTGAATGCAAATGCATCGGTTCCACGCAATTTAACGACTGTCTGTGTCCACTTTAAACCACACACCATTAATTTGGTTTATAAATTTGCGTGTTGGTGTGTGTCTGGCGGCGATATAGACGTGAAGCAAATGTTAATCAGGTTCACCCGCAAAAATCATAAAAAGCAATGAAAAGTGCAAGTTCAGTGTCAATTTTGCGTTTAACGTGGTTAGATAAACAAACACATGAAATTTTTGTTGATTTTTGTTGCTGTCGTCGTCGGTTCGTCAGCACTTTTGATGGTTGATGAGGACACGATGCGACTTTTGAAGACTTTTCCGGAAATCGTTATTTATGATTTGAAGACGAATAAAACGATGGGACCGCCATATGTGGAGTATCCGGTGATAAAAGCAGATGAAGCAGCAACAGAGGAGGGAGGTCAGGAGGGAGAAATGCAAGAAGAAGAGAGCGGTTGGCCTTGTCAGTGTCAAGACAGGACGTGTGGATGTTGTTTCGGGATGAATATCGACAGATTTAACTTCAGTCAAGAAAGTAAGTTTTTAAAAAAATTAAAAAATATGGAAATAAACTTAAAATTTTTAACTAAACTTAAGCTTAAAGACATAAAAAAGTAAAGTTAACTTAAGTTAAAAATAAAAATAATATTTTGAGCTTAAGTCAATACCTAAGTTTTTAGCTTTTAAACTAAATTTTAGCCAAAAAAATCCTTTTAAACAAATTTTAAAAAATCTTAGTAAATTAAGTCAATTAATTTGATTTAAGTCATCATTAAGTCATTTTAACTTAAGATAAAGTCGAATGTTTTTAAAACTTAAATTTAAGCTTAAGTAAAAAAAACAATGGGTTTTCGATTTTCAGACCAAATTTTAAGGAAAAATTAAGTCGATTAAGTTACTTTAAGTCGCCTTAAGTGACTTTTACGTAAGCTTAAGTCGAATAATTTTGACTTAACAAGTTATATACAATTGAAGTTGAATTTTTGTATTATTTTTTTTTTAGTGTGTGGCAACATGATATACGATCCACTGGAATTTTCCATGACATTTAACATGCTAATGAACGGCAACAATATCTACACAAACACTCAATCTGGTAAAAATCCGCCTCCAATGTGCATGCCGATGCCTGTTCCTTACATCCCGATCCGAATGGAAATGTGCATGGTTTTGTCTAATGTGATGCAACCCGGAAACAACCTTCACGCCTGCATGGATCTAGAATTTAAGATGCAAAAAATTAAAATGCTGGTAAGTCAAAAAATTTTTTATCAAATTATCTGAAATTTTTACGTTTTTTTTTTTAGATAATCCACTTTGATTGCTTCCGCATGGGACAAAACATGGCCTGGTTGAAGCCCGAAGACAATGGCGGCGTCGACGAATTCGGGCAGATTATACAAAACAATAGACTGAAGCAATAAATTTTGATTTTCAGCGTGTGTCTCTGAGTGCGAAAAGTAAAGCTAGAGGACTAAACAGACGTAATTTATCAACGTGCAAACAATCAGAGTCGTTCGTGCTTGTCATTCGTTCAATACCTACCGAAAATAATAAAAAAAATAGAAGCGAGAAAGAAGAAAGTCATAAAAAATCCAACAAAATTCTTTCATTCACAAAAAAAAAGGAGTGTAGAGAAATTTTTTTCTGCATCCATTTTTTGTGTCTGTGACAATTGTTTTGCATGTTTTATGTTTCTGTCACGTAACTAATAACATTTTCACTTGACATTGTTGTTGCCTCGCTGTGTCGATGGACTTCCACACGAATGATGAAAGTGAGATGAATGTGCCGAGTGAAAGTGAAAAAAAAAATTCATAGAATTGTAAGTGATTTGTAGAAGATTTTTCTTTTTTATTTAAAGGGGTTGAGAAAGTTTTAAAAAATTCAAACATTTTTTTTATTAAAATTATTTAGAAAAATATTTATTGCGTCTTAATTTTAAAATAATTTTTTGAAAAATAACAATAAATATTTGAAATATTTAATAAAATTATCAATGAACTTTGAGGAACTGATAAGAGAAACACGTAATTAAGTTGTAAACATGGAAATTAAAGTTTATTAAATTAAAATTAAAATTTCTCTAATCAAATATTTATTTCCTTTATATTTTTCACACAAAATAATAAATAATAAAATTGAAATGCGGTAAAAATAATTTTAGAAAATTAATTTAAATTAAATTTTAAATATTTAATTAATAATAAAAATAAATAAATTATTTTTAAATATTTTTTTTTAATTTAAAATAAAATTATTTTTTTCAACATTTTATTATTTTTTTTATTAAATTTTTAAAAATTAAAATTAAGTTATATTAATTTTTCTTAGATTTTTTTTATAATTTTGCGTTAATTTTCACTTAAATATTCAATTAATTAATTTTTGACAATATTGAATAATATTGAAAAATTGTAAATTTTTGTTAATTTATTTACAGAATTTTTAGACTCGTCTGAGACTAAATTTGTTTATTCATTCAAGTGTCAAATCTCGCAAATGTCCTTGTAGTGCATCTGATAAGAGAGAAGATGCGAGATCAATAATTTTATGAAGGTGTGATTATAGTAATAAAATAACACATAATTTCTAATCGACGTAAAATTCTTAGTAAATCATCAATGAATGGAATTACGTAACAAAAAACGTGATGTGAAATGAAATTTTTTTCAAAAATCAATTATTTTATTTAAATTAATATTAATTTATTTTAATTAAAATACATTTTAAGTTAAATTTATTTAATTAATCAACATAATTATCATAAAAAGCTAATTTTTGATCATTTTTCTGAGTAACTTTTTCTCTTGTTTCTTTGGAATTTTTAAACATTTGCACTTCAAACTTTGATTTTTCCTCCTCTTCTGCACTAATTTCGCCATTCCAGCACATAACGTAGTCATCGTCATTGAATTTCACTTCTGGGTCAACTTTTTTAGAATATTTCCATGGATCAATTGGATTGTCCGTTTCCAATAAAGGTTTGAATTCTTTCACTTTTTTATTTGAAGGTGAATGATCATTAAATAAGATCATTAATAATTTTTCTGGATATATTTCATTAGATGTTTCGAAACTTTTTTCGTTAAATATTAGAGAATTTTCCTGTTCATTCACTGGATTAAATTTTTCATCCATCAAGAAACCAATAAAAGGACTGCCATTAATGGCGCAAAAATTCAAAGTTAAAAATAGAAAAATGCAAAATTTATTCATTTTTTGCGACTGACTTTAATGAAAGTTTAGAAATAACTGATTGAACATTCGGCTTGCGAATTAATATGTAAACTTGCATCATGATAATTGTAAGAATTTCTCGGAATAATTGATAAGAGAGATGTGAACTTGATAAAGTGAAGTTCGGTGAAATATATTCAGCAGTACATCGTAATAAATTTATTTTTTGTACCTAATTTAAAAAAAATTTAAGTTATTAGAAAATATTAATTTTTTTGTGAATTAAAATTTAAAAAAAACAAAATAATAGGTATTTAATCGAATTTTTTAATTTTTGTAAAAAAAAAAAATATTCAAAATTTATAAATAAAATTTAATTTTTAATAGTTTAATAATTGTTAATTTAATTTAAATTTAAAATAATAATTTTTAAACTAATAAAAAATTATTAACTCTAAATTTTTAATTTAATTAAAATAAATAATTAATAAATTTTTAATCAGAAAGAAAAATAATATTTTTAAATTTTATTTATTTTTTAATTATTTTTTTTTTATTTTTTAAAGAAATTTTTTAAATTATTATAAATGATACGATTTTTTTAATATTTACCTACTATTTCATGTCATCTAACTCTATTAAAAGTCATACCGCCTTTTTTACTATCTAACCATCTTCGCAAGTCCCTGTCGAATGTGACGAATGTTTTAAAGGTCATTAATATTCCAATCACAGATGTTCGTTCTGGCTATCATAATTCCGATGTCTGTCCATTCCGCTGTTGTTGGTCGCCTGATATGATGATTTAATTACATTTTATTTCACTTTTTTCCATCCATTCTCTTTTTGTTATTTTTTCATTAAATTTTTTGCTATTGCCACTATTTTTTTTATGGTTTTTGCTTTGTTTATTTATTCATTTCCACACATTCCCAAAGAGCGAAATTCCATCAAATATTTTTTTTTCGCTGGAAAAAACAGATATGACAAGAGAAATATCGTCATATCATTTTCGTAATTGAGATCTAATTGAGATGGCACGTGTTTTGGATGGCAGTTGAAGCGAAACGAAGGGAAAGCAGTGTTAGATTGTTTTGTTTAAAGAACGTATGCGCGTCATTAGCAGTTGTTCAAACTTATGACAGACATCTGACGGCAAATCTGGCGGATTTTTACAACAATTTCATCGTTTTTTTCGTGAATTTTATGAATTTCTCTCAAAAATCCCATTCCACGAGTCGAGTAATGAAATATTTTTTCATTATTTTTCGTTTTTATTGAACTCAAGTGAGTATTATTCTGATGAGAATGCGTCCCGTTCTCCCATTTTGCCAAGAGTAACTGTTGAAAAGAACGAAATTGATGCTTAAATATGAGTGATTTACTTTATAATTTATTTATATGGGGAATTTTAATTAGAAATAGGGATCAAATTTGTTCGAATCCTCTAATTATGACGTTGATGAACGTCGTTGTATCTGTCGGATGTTTGCATGCGAATGGGGATGCATCGAATTTTCGTGCAAATAACGATGAAACAAAAGTAAAAGAACAAATAAGGGGAATAAATATATCAAATTTAAGTTTGCTTTAGTAATTATTTGTTTAGAATTGTAGAAAATTGATTATCTTGCATGTTTAGCTGCCTTCAAAGAGAATGAGGATGTCTGGAAATCCCGAGTTACCAAGCAACAAACCAAAAAAAATATCCAAGTCATTTCCATTAAAAATGTGAATAATTCCACTTGATCCAATTTCCTGACCCACCGACGACGACTTGTCAATCCAATTTTGTTAATCCTGTCCTGATTATTATTACAATAACTTACAAATTGGCCTTATTTGTTGCATACTGATTTATGGTTTGTGGTCAAGCGACATGCCACGAAAAAACTTTTATAAATGTAGGTGATGATAAACATAAAAATTAGTTACCGGCGGCACCATATTGTTTCTTTTCCTTGATTTTTGCGTAAGTTTTTCCTTTAGTCACACACAAAAATTATCACGTTACGAAAAAAAACAACAAAAAAAAAGTCTTAAAAAGAACAATGGAATTTTTGTAAAGGTAAAACTAAAGTCTGGTTGTCACGCACAAAACTTTTATTTTTTTTTTTTTTGAATATTCGAATTTTTCGTGCTAAATGTTCTGTTCTCTCTGTGTGATTGGCAAAAGATGTTGTTGTTCGATGTCGTGTTCAATGCCGAGAAAATCAAATGTCACCATTCGAGCTGCACAAAATATTTAAGTTGTCAATTTTCATTTAATGGTCGATGGTTTGCAGGTTGCTGCTGTTGGTTTAGAGGACAACTGACAGGCAGAGGAGTAGAGAGTGTCTGACAAGTGAAAGTCATCTAGTTGCAAATCACAGACATTTTAGTGTTAAGTAGTTTTGTTTTATTTCATTTTATTTTTTTAAGGGAAAGAGATTTATCAAGGACTGCGTGCTAAATGCTTCTTATGTTTTTGATGAGACATCAAATAATTTTTTTTAGAAAAGTACATAAAAATATTAAAAATTAAATAAATCAAAAAATTAAAAAAAAAAACGTAAATTTCTTAAAAATATGATATGCGAAAAAATTAAAATAAATAAATTTAATTAAATTAAATAAGAAAAATAATTTAAATTTTTAATTAAATTAATTTAAATTATTATAATTAAAATAAAAGTTAAAAAATTCAACAAATTATCTTAAAATAAGTTTGAAAATCGTTAAAATGTTACTTTCTCAAAAAATTTGTTAAACAAAAATCTATTTATTTAACTTTGAAAGGTACAGATTATAATTTAAATTAAAAAAAAAATATAAAAAAATAATAAAAAAAAAAATTTAAAAAAATATTTAAAAAAAATATGGTGCATTCCATTCTAAAAAATACCAAAATCACGGTTTTGATTTTTACCGATTTCTTCATAAAACAGTTATAGAAATGAAAAACTGAATAGTTTATCGTGATGTCCATCAAAAAAGAAGAAATTTTTGCTTTGGCGATATTTTTTTACCCTTATTTTTAAAAATTTTATGATAGTTTTAAAAAATTTTTATCGAAAAATCCGTGTAGCGAAAAAAAGGTCAAAATTTCAACTTTATTATTTTAAAATTTTTGTTCACCAGGATTGTTTGTCATCTCGAGTACATAAATTTTTGCCATGGAACATATGGTTGGAAACGAACTGTTTGGTCAGAAAAGCCAAAAATGTGATATTTTTGCGTTTTTAAAAAATTTTGAACCATTGATAAAAATTTTTAAAATAAGTCGAAAATAAATGTTGTCTTAGCAAAAGTTTCTTATTTTTGGATGGACATCACGATAAGATAATAAGATGTGTACTTTTATAGGTAAATTTAAAATCCGGGATTTCGGTATTTTTTAGAATGGAATGCACCATATATAATATATTTAAAAAAATATATTAAAAAATATATTACAAAAATATATTAAAAAAATATATTAAAAAATATATTTAAAAAAATTATTAAAAACTGAATATAAAGGATCTATAAAAATTAAATTTATTTTTTTAATTTTATTAAAATGGTAAATTAAATAATTTGTTAAACATTTAAATTTTCAATTTAAAAAAAATAATTTTAAATTTAATTTTGTTTTAAATTTATTTTTAAACTATAAATTGATTTTTTAAATTAATACTCAATTTTTATTATTATCATCTACTAAGCACTAATAAAAAAAATTTAAAAAAATTAGTAAGTTTATCATCTAATAATTTTAATTTAATTTAATTTAATTTAATTTAATTCAATTAATTAATTTAATTTAATTTTTATTTTTATTTTTATTTTTATTTTATTTTTTTTGAATTAATAAAAAAAAAAATTTTTTTTTCAGAAAACCTCCTAAAAATGTTTCATCGAAAACATTTCAATCCACTTATTGATCCTTGTTTTAAACTTATTGGTCATATAACTTTTTTTTTTGTTGAACAACTCTCCAACAAACGCACACACACACAACTTCTATTCAATTAAATAAATCACATCATCCACAAAAATGTATATTGCCGACACTCAGTTACGTTTCAGACAGGTAGACAATCAAAATATATCCACGTAAATTTTTATTGTTCACCATTTGAATGCGTCTAAAAATCCACTATACCTTTTAACCAAATAACGTTCGACATTCGAGATTTCTGAACAATGTTCATCGGCTTAACTTCTAGAGCGTCGTCGTGCAGCATTCCGACATTAGCATGAAAATTACCTTTAAAATGCTGCTTTATTGCCGGCTTTGTTCGTTTTTCGATCCCATTTTGCATCGATTGGCATCTCATTCCATCCCCGAATTCGTCGTGATTCGATTGAATTTTAAAGTTGGACCATTTAAAGTCGTTTCAGGGAAATTCTCGTTTGATGTTTGACCATCGTCTTAATTGAAATTTGATATATTTTGCTGGGAAATCGACAACGTTGCATTTGTTTATGATGCGTTAAACCTCATTATTTCCATCATGACAACAATAAAACGCTGCCAAGCAGGACAAATGAGGTAATCATGTGAAAGGAACTAATGCCATTCCCTAACAACAGTCGCAATTTCGCAAAACTAATCACATGAACGCCACACCGACGACGAGGACGACATGAAGGCAATTCTGGGAAAACAAAGGACAGAGGGAAATAATATGATGATAATAAAACAATTTTGTATTTCAATTGCAATATTTAAAGTTTTTAATTGGAATTCATTCCGACGTGCATTGTCTGTGTCGGACGATGATGACGGCAATAAATGTTCCCGTTATTGTGTTGATGCTTTTTTGATGGGTAATATGTGTTCACTGAGTCGCTCGCTTGCTCCGTCGCTCGGTGACTAAACGAGCGTTTTATATAAATATATATAAAACAAATTAAAATGGCATCAAAATTAAATGAGGCATGGATATCATCATGTTTGTGTCGTCGTTCTGTGTGTCAGTCAGGCGCTTTTGTATGATGGTGCGATAATAATTAAATGGCATTAGGAGAAAAAGTTAACACGATTAGGACTGACTCAATGTCAATCCAGGGAAAAGTGACACCTGAGGAAATGTTTTTGACCTTTTTGTTTTTAATAATTTTTTAATGATAATTAAATATTTTTTAAATTAAATATTTTTTAGTATTCTTATATATATGAAATTATTATGAAAAATATTTAAATTTTTTTTAAATTAAAATTAAAAAAAAATTTAAAAAAATTATAAATAAAAATTTAAAAAATATTATAAATAAAAATATTAAATATTATTTGAGAGCACAATATTTACAGAAAAAGAAAATTTAAAATTAAATTAAATTTTTTTTAACGATTTTAATTTTTTTACCAAAAAAATATTTCTTTTAAAATTAAATTAAAATAAAATAAATATTAAAAAGAAAATCAGATGAATATGACAGTAATCAACATTTTTAGATCCCAAAATAAATAAAATAAATTTTAAAGTCGCAATTCCTATCAAAAATTAAATAACTTATCTTTTCAAAATTAAAAAAATAATTAATTTAGTTTCATATTTTCTCTTTGCCTTTAATTTTGATTTATTTGATTTAATATTATTAATTTAAATTATTTTTAAATTATTTATTATTTTGATTTAAATTTAATTTATTTTTAAAGTGTCAGTTAATTTTTTAATTAATTTTTTTTTTATTTATTAAATTCAATTTATTGAATTATTTATTTAATTTTTTAATAAAAATTATTTTTTTTTTAATTAAAGTGTAACTTTAATTTGATTTTTAATTATTTTTTAAGTTTTAAATATTCAGAAATTAAATTATAAATTAAAAAATTATTTTTATTTAAAAAAATTATCCTTTTTTTCAAAACTAAAAATTGCCACCTGCCGAAAATCATCACAACTAATTTCCTACAATATCCTCGCAATCAAATTCAAATCACGTCTTGTTTATCACCTCTCACCAATTAAACGTGAAAAATACCGACATTAAATTTGCAATAAACTTTTTTTTTTCTTTTTCATTTTATGTGTTGTCTCTAACGTGTCCTTTAAATGATCAATTCGCCTCTCGATAAAAAGCTCGAAATGAAACGATTGTATGTGTCTCGAATGACAAGGCAAGGAAAATTCCTCTCCGCCATAGTCAACAACGAGACAAGACGAAGTCTTATTAATTACAATTCAGGTAACGTAAAAAGTTGTAAGATATTGTCCTTGAGTGCAAGACGATGATGGCAAGTTATTATTACTTGGGATGGATGGAAGAGAAAAAAAAACTATAATGAGTATAATTTTTACTGTTTTTCCTTGGCATTTACTGCCATTTTTATGGGTCGTATACTTTTGTAATTAGTAACGTTTCATTTTTTTTATATTTTTATTTATAGGATCTCGTTCGCTGTAATAAAAAAAAGTCGCAAGAAATGAACAAGATTGAGGATAATTTTATTAGTGGGACGTTTTGAGCACTTAATTATATCTTGACTTTATTTTTTGCTGAGGAAAATGAAAAAAAAAATAAAACTGGGTTAACCCATTTTTCACACACACTTCAATTAAGGACAAAAAAGACAAAAGCTGTGTCTGTGTCGCTCTAATGACGGACATAATTGTGTGATTGTTTGATCCAAACTAGTTATCAAATAAAGTAATCTAATAATAGTATGCCATGTAGCATCATATATCACGACAAAAATGCCACAGACACACACAATACGTGAACAAAGCGACCAGATAAATGTACTAGATATGTGATCATGAATTTCCCGGTGACTACATTACTAAAATTTTTCGAGGTGGCAAATAAGGGATTTTTACCCTCAACCGAATGAACGAACGAACGAACGAGAGAGTAGACATGCAATGCAATATTAATAAAAATACTTCCTCCAGTGAATAGAGAGTCTGATGCTCTTCTATTCTGTGTCGGTGTTGGAGCGGTTATAGAGGAGCAGTAACTTAGGAAGAAGGATGAAATAAAATAAAATATAAATGTACACAGAGACAGCGACAACAACAAAAAAAAAATAATAAACATTAACTACGAAGTGCCGCCGACTGGAATGCGCATGCTTCCGATTCCGAACGACACGGAAGTAAAATGACGAGAGCAAGAGAGAGACTGGAAACGTAGGAAGTAACTTTTATGGCAACGTGCTATAAATTGCAATACACATTGTTGATGTTTCGCAAACCATTTGGTAGAAATTCATGTGTAAAAGGCCGCATATTGAATGAATAAATTTTGTGCGGAGAGACAGGAGAGAGTGGGAGAGAGAGGTTGGAAAAATTTCCGATTTTTAAAATAATTTGCTTGGTTTGGATTAATTAATATATTGAATATATTGAATTCCTAAAATTATAAAAAAAATATTAATTTTTTATAAAATTTAAAAAAAAAAATTCAACCTACCTTTAAATATCAGCTATAAATTTTCTCCATAGACACACTGGAACACTGGAAGCCACAGAGCGCGAAATCCAAAACACTATACGTACGAGACATCCTTTCTGCCAAACAGCATAAAAATAACAGTCGTTGCGCTACGTTACGAGCGAATTTTCCAAAATATGATATGAATGAGGTGAAAAATCGGGACTCCGTACAGCCAGCTTCGTACACTATCAAAAATGTGCAAAGTCTAACAACATTCTTCTTTCAATGCGTTCAGTTGAGGTTGGTTACTCGGCGCGGTCGTTTATCCTTCGCTTATATCCTGTTGTTTTTGTAACAAAAAAATAATAAAATAATTTTTTGTTGTGAATGAAAAAAGTAACAAAAACCGCTTTTTCATAGACGACGAAAAAAAAATTATAAAAATTATTTTTCAGTGCAAAGGAAGAAAAAATCGAAAAAAATAATAATAAATAATGTAATTGAAGTGTCTAATGATGAATAGAAAAATAAAATTTATGAATTTCTATCCGTTTACTGATAACGATGAATAAAGAAGAAGCAACAATGAATCGACAGAGATAAATCTGAAGAAATTTTTATTATAGAAAAAGTGCTAAAATTATGTGAAAAGTCAGACGTCGTGTTGTTGCTTAAATTGCCATTTTTATTGTTAACGCAAAAAATAAGAGAAAATATTAAAAAAGTGAAGTCAAGTGTGAAATAACACACAATACGTCCGTTTATTTTTTGTTATAATTTCGAACTCTTATATGGGGAAAATTTTTTTTGCATTGGAATGGCTATAAATAGGTGTCATTTGTATGGGAGGATTTTAGAGAACCACAAAAGTGATGTATGGCAATGTTGTGCGTCTCGGAGATCTATTTTGCACTGGGACTCGGTCACGGAATTGTCATCGTTGCCTTCGAGGCAAAATATTTATAAATACACAAAAAAAAAGAGACGTGAAAGGAAAAAATCTACAGAACCAATAAAATAATGGATAAAATTACACTTTTTATTGTTGCAACTTTAATGCTTTTTAATGGAATTCAAGGTAATAATAAACGTAATAAAATGCACTTGAGATTGTTGTTATTTGTGCTTAGTTACCTGGAAAACATTTTATTATAGGAACGTGCGTTTAACTTTATTTTTTGTGTTTGTGTGACGTCTGACAGTGCAAAAAATAACAAAAGAGGAAAAGTTTAATGACTTTATATGGAAGAAAAAAAAATGAGTGGGAGTAATACTTTTTAAATAATATTAATTAACTTGAACGTCAATTAATTTTCTCTCGATCAAAACGACGATTTGTGTCTTCTTTAATGATAAAATGATAAGATATCGCCACAAGTTTTGTTTTTCTTCTCTTTTAATCTCTTTCCTCTGCTTGGAAAGTATCAATGGCAATTAATTCTGATACCGTCTAATTAAGCCGCTTACGGAGATTATTACATCAAAGTATCAAATTCCAACTAAATTATTATTTTTTTCTATAAAATTCTTTTAACGAAAAAAAGGACGAGTTGGTAGACATGAAAAAAAAATTCTAAAGTAAAAATAAAATCAATCTAGACCTACATCACTGCCTACGTTTCAGCGAGCAAGTCAAGAGTGAAGAGACACCCCCTTTCAATTACGAGCAGAAAAAAATTAATTCCTTTCAATGATGTTGACATGTTTGGAATCCATCATCATAATTAAAAGCAACAACTGACATCAAAGAAAAAATTCTTTGCTTTCGCATTGCTTTGGTGTGTTTTGTAATAAAAAAAATATATTTAAATGTAGAGAAGGAGAAAAAATTATGTATTATGGAAAAATTCCGCCACACACCCATGCTAATAATATTTCTTTTAAATCTTTATTTTGTTTGGAATTTGCCGGCAGAGTTATTTTATTAATCAGTTGATTATTCTAATTAAATGTATGTTTACCGCATTTTGAAGAGTTTTGGAAAAATTAATGTTTTTTGTGTTTTTTGTCTTTTTAACGTATTGAAAAAATTCAAATTATATAAAAAGTTTTAATTCAAATTAATTATTAAATAAATGACCTTCAAAAATTTTTGAAAAAAAATAATTGAAATAATTATAAAATTAGTGAAGAATTTTAAATTAATTGAAAAAAATTGTAAAAAAGTTAAAATAAAATTAAATTGTGACGAAATTCGTACAAAATATAATGTGAAATATTTAAAAAAAAAATTTTTAAATTAAAGAAATAAAAATATTTTTTTTTAAAGGAAAAATTAAAATTACCTGTTAAATAAAAATAAAAATCAAAAACTCTAAATGTTAAAAAAAAATAAATTTAAAATGTTTTTCATAAAGAAATTTTTAAAATATGAAAAATAAATTTTACTTACCTATTAAAATAAAATTTGAAAAATTTGGAAAATATTCTGATTAATTGTTTTAAATAAATTTAACTAAGTAATAAAAATTTAAAGAAATATTTTAAAATTAAAATATTAAATTCCATCTAAATGAATCAAAATGCGATAAAATTCCTCCTTTCACTAAAACTTTTATACCTTATTTGCTTTTTATGTTGGTTTACGACTAACTTGCAAAGTAAAATATTTTCATTACACAAAAGTGAAAGAGAAATATCCGTCTTTTTACCAAACTTCCATTAATAAATGTTTAATTCGTTTTGCCTCTTTTTTCGTGAGTCAATGATTCACGAAATTAATTTCATGCTAGAAAGAGGAAAATTTTTGACGTTTTCTTTTTGTACTTTCTCTCCGTTCCTTTTTTCATAAAACGGACTTTATAATTTAATTAGGTCCCTTTCCCGGAATGTTTTTTTGTTTGGTAAACAACTCAAGACGTTTGATCTTCATTTTCTTATAATTTTAAATATTTAATTTAAATTAAATATAATCGTCAAAATTTACACAAAAACCAGATAGAAAAGCGATAGACAAGATAAATTAATTTCCCTCGAATATTTACTGTTTTTGTGTGTGTTTGTGTAAAAGTGGTGATGGTAGTTAATGTTTAAATAATGGCTCCAATAAACGCATCAATTTATTTAATTCCATCACTCCATCGATAAAGTTAATTTAAAACCAATAAATTTTAGTTATTTATTCAACAAGCACGGAAAAAAAGTTATGCCACTGATGAGCAAGTCATCAAATCGGAAATAGTGTCAGACAAAAATATCCCGTCGACCGTTGTATAAATAAATAATTCGAATAAAAAAATTTACATGTTTTTGTCTAGCGGCGCAACGTTACTCTATTATATTATTAGCTGGACCCCCCAATAAATCGACACGCAATAATTTATGAATAATATTGGAGCAGCAATGAACGAACATGGTTCACTTAACAATTTTATTTACTCTAATTATTATTTATTTAAGCGCCTTCGCCTCGAATATCCTCGTTAAGTGAACATTGAACGAGTTAATAATAATCAAAGAGTAACAAAAACCAATTTTTGTCATTAAAACAAGGAATATTATTTTACGTTGTCTTTTTTTTGCTGTTTGGTCACTCAGTAAATAAATATTGTGACTGATGTGGTTACTGGCAATAATTGAGGTAATATAACAATAAAATTATAAAAAAAATATAATAAAACAGTAACAAGCTTAAATTTATGTGTTGGAGAGGGAAATTGCTCTTTTGTAAATATTTGTCAGGATTCGTTGTAAAATACACATTTTTTGATAATAAATATTATAAAATAATAATAGTTAAAATGACAAACAAACATAATTTGATAAAATTAATTTTACAGGTGTTTGAGGGTAACAAAAATTATGCGGCATTAATTCATCGTATTTTTTCAATAGAAAAAAAAATACAAACTTGAATGTCGATTTTAATCATAAAAATAATAAATTCCTGTATAAAAACGGAAAATGAATAAAATATTATTTTTTCAACTACATTATATATAAAATCGCATTAAGTCCTATTTATGTAATAATAATAATCATTATTGTGCTTCAATAGGATTATGATTGTATGAATGAAAACATTCAAGTTCCATATTTTTTTTTTATTTCGAAAGGATGATGAAAAATAATTATAGAGGACAGTAAGAGGATCTAAGTACTCTTGTGTAGTTCTTTAGTCCTTGCATTAGTCATAACGAGATACTGGGCTTTTGTTTTATGATGATAATTTTTTTTTCATCTGTTTCTCTATTTTTTGTCAAGGATCTTCAACTTTAATTTTTTTTATTTTATATTTATTAATTTTTTATAGTTTTCTTAAGATTTAGATATTTTTTTAAAAAAAAAATAAATAATTAAAATTTTATCAAAATTATAAATTTTATATTTTAAATTTAAACAAAAGTAATATTTTTAAACAATTTTATTAACCGGACTCTTTAAAAAAATTAGAAAAATTAAAATGAAATAAAAATAAAAAAAAATATATTTAATAAAATAAATTAAATTAAAATATTTTAAAATAAAATTAAATTAAATTAAAAAACAAATGATTTAATTTATTTTTTTTTCCTAAAATTTTTCAAATCATTTAAAGTTTTTGATTTTCTAATTAATTAACTACTTAATTAATTATTATTTAATTTACCAATTTTTTAATTCAAAAAAAACAAACTCGATTTTCTGCTGAATAACTGAATATTTATTTTTCAACCAAAGACCAAAATAATTTAAAATTTAATTTAATTAAAATATTCGATTTAAATAAAATTATAATTCAAAATTTTATTATAAAAAAATATAAATCAATTTTTATTAATCTTGGATAAAATAAAAAAGGATTTAATTTTTTGTCATTAAAAAAAAAATCTTAAAATTCGAAATTGAATTAAAATTTATTTAAAGCTCTAAATCTAAAATTTAATAAAATTTTACAAAATAAATCTTATTAATGCTCTTTTTTGATAAATTTAATTAAAAATTATTTTTCGTAACAATTAAATTTTTGTTGAAACTCTCTGTTCCACAATATTTTATATTTATTTCCGTGAAACACGAGAACTGCCCGTTCGTTGTCTCACAAGCACTGTGTAAATAGTTTTAATTATCATCATTTTTCTCATTTCACAGTTGTATGATTTTAGTATGCTCTTAGTCTGTTGACGCTAACAACAACGACAAAAGCAAAAAAAAAAAATATACAATAACACTATCAGTAGAAAATGGAGAAGAAGAAGAAAAAAACACTCCACTCAGGTTAAATAATTCAACCTTTTCTCCATTTCCTCACATGACACGCCTCGAGGACACAGTAGCAGCTAAAGCAACATCATGTGAAAATGAATAAAATTTCTCGAGTGTTTAGTCAGTTAAAGATGAGCCCATTTGTATTTCTTCTCTACAATTTTTTAAACATTTTTCATGCACACGTCTGCTCGAACTACGACACATTTAATAGCTTCAAGCAGTTTGTGCAATTTATGTTTTAATAATAATATAACATTCTTAGACCCAGACGACCGACATGCATTATTATTATTATAACTGCGAGTGAGTGTGTGCTGTTCCTCGTATTTATTACGTAAAATGTTGTGAGCAGACAGTTTTTTTTTTCAATTGTGTCACGAAGAAAACTTAATGGCTCTTACCTGGAGGAGGAAAATGTTTTTTTTTATAAAATAACAACGCAACTTATTGTCGTCGTCCGAGGCAATTAATGTTAGCAAAGGCGTAATTACATTAGTTATATGTATTTATTTATAAAAAGTGGACTGCGAACCGAGTCAAAGCTGGAAAATGAGAAATTCTTTGTAAAAAAAATCTCTCAAAAGTTTCGCAAACAGCTAAAAAAAACTTACAAGTAATGATAAATCCATTAAAAAATTTTGTACACGTTCCAGCCATTATTTTAATACTTTTAGCAAAAGACTAAAAATTACTTGCACCTGTTCGTTGTTCTCGCAAAAGACGGTACTATAGGATAACATTAACATTTTAAGCATTTTGCCATTTTTCCCCGGCAATACGTGTGTGTTTAAAAGTTGAGCCTAACTTTCAACAATAATTTTTTATCTTTTCTTGTTTCGAAATTTTCTTCTTTCTTTCGACGTTTCGTTCAATCGGCATGGACTCGACTGCGGCGCGCGTTAAATCGAAACACGAACACAAAGTTATCTGCGGGGAATTGTGATTACAAGTGCTTTAAATTTGCAATACTTGGGCGTCAAATAAAATGTACCTACTATTTGAATTTAATTTTTTTTATTGTTGAATCTGACCTGAATGCAAATATTTTGTTGGACTTTCGTGTTTTAATTTAAATTTAATTAAAATTTGAATTAAAAATCAATAAAAATTTAAAATTTTTGAAAAAAAAATCTAAGCTAATTAAAATTAGGCTCAGAATTTAAGGTTTAAAATTTTAAGTTAAAAAATTTTTAACAAAAAGACTTATTTAATTTGAGCATTCTAATTAAAATTTATTTTTAAAAATATGATTTTTTTTAATATTTAACCTTGATTTATTAAATAGAAAAAAAAAACTAAAATAAATTTTAAAATAAAAAAAATAAAGAAAATAAATTTTATAAAAATTAAAAAATCTTTCATTTTTTTTTATTTTAAAACAAATTTAATTTTTTTTTAATTTAAAATTTTAAAAATTAGATAGGTACTTAAAATATTTAAAAAATATTTCTAAAATTAAATTAAAATGTAAAATTTAAAAAATTGAAAATGTTCAAAATTTTAAAATTTTAAATTAAATAAAAATTAATTAATATTTTAATAATAATTAATAATTAAATTATTTAAAAAAATTATTTTTTTTTACCAATCGGGCTTTGAAAAAATAAATGTTTATTGTTAAAATTTTTTAAGCTTTTTTTTTGTTCTGAATTTCACAAGAAATTCTTTTCTCGTTAAGTCTCCTTCACCTTCATTTCCATTTCCTGCGAAACGATAACACAAAGAAAATAAAATAAACTTAAAAAAAATAATAAACGTTGCTTTGAATTCTAATTTCCTACTTTTTTCACAATTTCATAGCAACAGCCGATGAATAGAAAATTTTGCAAAAAAAAAAAATCTTCACAATATGAAATTACAACAAAAAGCGGGTGCAATGAATAAAAAGTAGCAAATTTAATGCAATATTCTCCATGCAGCGAGTACATATTTCCAGAAGATCCAGGATTATTGTTATTATTGTTATTTGCATACTATAATTGTGTAATTTCCACTTCCACTCTCACACACACACACACTCACACACGGGGGAGACGAGGCACCGTGTAACGATACGATAATAAAATAACACAGCAAATAACTATGAAAATGTTGAGAAAATGTGTGCTAAGTGGTGAGTGCACAAATGTTTATATAATCTGGTTCTTTCTGCTATATTTGTTCAAAGTGTGCAGCAGTGTGCAACGCATATACTCAGCATGGACGATCAGAGTAATATAAAATCATAAAATTTTATGTAACAACATGTTTTTCTTTCTGTCTGCCGATTCCGATTCAGCTCTCTCGACATGAACTTTTTCTCGGCTTTTTTTTTGCTTTCTTGAAAATTGTATTATTTTTGTTCTTCTTCGTTTTGCTAGTTTTCCCGAGTGTAGGGACTTGACTAAAAGACAGAGGCGGAGAAAAATTTTAAAAATTAAAAAAAAAATTTAAATTTAAAAAATTATTTTTCGACTAAAAAATATTTATTACGTAAAAAAAATAATTTTAAATTTTTAATGAAAATTTATAAATTTTTGAAGATTAAATTTTGAATAATTTTTACTTCAGCCAATTGAATAAAAATTATTAGCTAAAATGATAGCTTTTAAAGACACGACTGCAATTTTTTTAAAATAAACATTAATTAAAAAATAATAATTTAAAAATTTAATTTTTTTATTAAAATTTTTTAAAAGTTTTCAAACTTAAAGTTAATTTTCTAAACTTTAACTCAAAAAATTTAAATTATTTTTTTTTTTTTATTAATTTAAGTCAAGAATAATTTTACGTCTTAATTTATTTTTTTTTTATTTTCAAAATTACCATGTATAAAACCATATATAAAAACATATTTTAATACATTTATTAATTTAATTATAAATTTTAAATCTTAAAAATATTATTTTTTTTAAATTTTTTAAATTAAAATTTAAAATTTAATTTTTAAAAAAATAAATTTTTAAAGTTAACTCTTTTTTAGATATTTTTTTAAATTTTTTCATTGAAAACTTACCCAAATTTATGAATTCTGTTACATCTCTGTTAAAACAACAAAACATGCCAGAGCCGCAACTGCAATTGGAAACATTTAAAAATCATCTTCCGTTCCGTCCCTGCCAACAACTCGCAACTTTATATTACACCCGAACCAAACCAATGCAAGAGCGAGAAAAGCAAGAAGAGAAAGATACAAATTTTCCACATGAAAGAAATTCTATATAAGATTATTGTTATAAATCATCCAAGTTGTTGGTTAAAAATATTATTACTTTCCCATAGGTGCATTTGATACTCTTCTCGCTACAAGCAAGCTAGCATTCCGTCTCATCCTCTTTCTTTTCTCCATGGATCGCATGCAACTTGGGTTTATGCAAAACTTGTTATACTATTACAACAGTATGGCGATAATAAAATAATAATAAAACGAAATGAACAAAAAAAAGCGAGCGAGAATGGAGTGCGGTGCATGAATGAACTGCTCCGGGGCTAAAAGTTATTATCGCAATTTTTACACTTGTTATTGCTCGTGGATGCGTCTGGTCATTTCGCTAAACGAAATTAAATTTTTTTCTCAAAAAATAAATAAACATTCGAGGAATGTGTTTTCATCACAAGCCTTGTAATTTTGCGAAATATTTTTTGAATAAACAGAGACAGGATAAAAACAACAAACAAAGACTAAAAAGTTACGACGCACAGGTAACAAAAGTATGTAAAAAGATATTTCATCATCATTTTTGTTTTTTTTATTACATTTTGTTTACGTCGAGCCGCATGGAAAGGAAGGTAGACAGGACTTTTTGCTTTTATACTAAAACGTTGTTGATTATTCAAGAACAACATTATTATTATGGTAGACCATGTACATAGCTTTGTGTAGCTTTTATCATTTTATGATGTTTTTGTGTGTGAAACAAAAGCGAACGGTGTTAATTTGAGGATTTTAACAATGTTTTAGTTGTTCCTTTGATGAACTTGTTTCGAGCGTGATTTAGTGCCATTTTGTGGAGAAAATTTTGCACTCTTAGCAAGCCACTTTTTGGTACACTTTTGGAAATTGATATGCAAAAATTGCTATTTTTCAGCTTGAGTAACGATATTTTTTGTTTAAATTTAAAAAAACATTTTAAAAAATTAAAAAAAATTAAAAAATTAAATAAAAAAAAAATAAAATTTTATTTTAAAAGACGAATACCTTTCTTAATAGCAAAATTTGTATAAAATATAATTTATATTAATTATTTATAACAATTTTTAGCAAAATAAGTCAAAATAATTTATTTTTTATTTATTTTATTTAAATTAATAAATATATTTAAATTTTTAAATATTACAATTTTTTTATTTTTTCAATTTTAAAATTAAAATGTTTTATTTAATAATTATTTCTTTTATTTTTAAAATTTACTTATTTTATTTTTCTTATAATATTCATCCATATTATTAATTCTAATGTAAAAATAAAATTTTTATTTATTTAAATTAAACAGTTAATTAATGAGAAAATATATAAGTTATAATTAAATAAGCTAATTAATAAAAATAATTACTTTTTATTTTTTTTTTTCAAAACTAACAAAAAAAAATGACAAAATTATGTTAAAGACATTTTAAATAAAATTTAATTTTTTACAATTTTTTTATGAGTTTAAAAAAAGGTAAAATTTTTTATTTATTAAAATCATCTTATTTTTAAAAAAAATTATTTTTTATTTAGACATTAAGAAAAAATTAATTAATAAAAAAATTTACTTTTTTTAAAAATTAACAAAAAATGTTTAAAATTTAATTTCATTTTGACAGAAAATCGTTGAAGGTATTTTCAAATAAAATAAGATGCGGTTCACCAACCTTCACAATTGATTTCCTGACTGCCGCAAAAGTTCCTTCCATCCAACAAACAAAGAAAAAACCAAACTTTGTGAAATTTCAAAAATTTTCCAACCAAGTTGATAAATAAATAAATCAATTCATCTGCCAATAACTGCCAGACAAAATTTAATTTTAATATTTAACATGCAATCAGACGATTTCCATTTTTGCCGCAAATAAAAAGAAAAAAAAATAATGTAAAAACTCCACACTTGAGAAACAAAATCAAATAGATATCATATTCATGTCATAAGCAGTTAATATCGCAGCAACACTTCATGTCTTCATGCACACAACCCCCTTTGGCCAAAACCGAAAAAAAAACATGAGATGAGAAAAGTTGAATAATAAAACCACCTAAATTTCGAGGCGGATACGAGGTTGATGATGAGAGACACAAAAAATAAAATTTATAAATATAAAATAAAAAACATATTTTTTGGCATACTCGACTTTTTTCTAAAAAAAAAAAAATAAATTTTATATATGAAAATTTGTGAAAAATGCATTTTATGAGATAAGGGAAAGATATTATAAAATTATATGTAGAAACTTTTTCTTGTAGTGTTCTGTTTTCGGTTTCTGGGTTGTTTCTGGTTCAAGCAGCAACGAAGCAAAAACTACTTTTACTCAAGAGTATACTTTAAGGATGTACGGCAAAATGTATTTGAACTCATTTTTATGATATTTTATTAAAGAGGAAATGAACCAAGCAACATTTTTCTCAACTTAAAGTTTTTTTTTGTTTGTATTTTATTGCATTACTCTACTAGTCGAGTTCTCCACACTAAAAGAATGAGGCAATATTGCATTTTTGCCTAGCTTGAATTTTTGCGGTTTTATTTTAATATTGCTAAAAGCAGAGTTGCGCCGAGTGGGATGAAGGGAATTTGTGGTTGTTGTTGAAGTTCATTATTTTAGTTTAAATACATTATTTTTTTTTTTCGTTCAAAAATCGTGCGCGGCTTTTTGTTTATGCCAGCAGGAAGAAATGTGTGCGTTTGAGAGATTATAATTTTAATTAGCAAGCAACTTGATGTGGAATTAATACTATTGAAACCGCAAAATTAACTTTTCAGTCACGTGTCGTCTGGCAGCGACGAACAAGGAAGCACTCATAATCGCGCAGATCAGTCATTCAATCTAATAATGACATCCATCCGAGATATTCGTGTACGGAACACGGCACGACTCGTACAAAAAGGGATTACCGTTTTCGTCTTCTCCAATCATTCATTCGCTCAGAGACTTTTTCAATTTGCGATTAGAGTCGTGTAATGCAAATTCAGAGATAAATTTTCCATACATATGGGTGTTCGTCACATAAAGAGGCGCATTACTGAGGGATCATTAATGCTTATTGATTTTCATTCAATTTTGCTCCTTTTCTGCGGCGTCGGATGATACTGATGACATTATAGACGACGATGCTGAAGGGAAGTGAGGGAAATTTGATCAATATTCACTCATCTGTGTGCTCGAGTATTATTTAACATACAAAATAAGCCTGAAGACGTGAAATATTCACAAGAAAGGTTTAAGAGAAGGTGTGAAAAATGAACAATTTAAGCGTATTTTATGGAAAATTTTCCATATTTTTGAGTTTTTTGCTATATTTTTAATATTTAAGACATTTTTTAAAATAAAAAATCTAAAGTTGTAATTTGCTTTTATGAATTTTTGAGTTTCTGAATTTCAAAAAAATATTAAAATGTTTTTTGATTAAAAAAATAAATTATTTTAAAATAAAAAAAAAATCAGAAACTCAAAGGTTCATAAAAAATCTACAAATTCTAAATAATTTATTTTTCTAAATCTAAAAATTTGTATCTAAATATTTTTTTTTTTTTTAAATCAGATTTTTAAAATTTTCAAAAATTTTCAGTTTTTTTTATGAATCTTTGATTTTTTGTTTTTTTTTTTAATTTTTAAATTATTTAATCTAAAAATAATTAATTTATTTTGAATCAAAAAATTATAATAAATATTTAAAAAATCATTCATCGATTTTTATCATTCAAAATTCAAATAAAATTTTAAAAGACATTTAATTTTTTATTATTTATTTTTATTTTTTTTAATTTGAAAATCAAGTTAAAAAATGAAGCATTCTAATGAAAATAGGATGAATAAAATTAAAAATTAATTTTTTTTAACTATACTTTGTTAAAAATTATCAGATTTTTAAGAATTTTGAATTTTAAGAGGTTTTTTTTAAAATAAGGCTCCAAATAAAAATCAAAAATAAAGTCCGTAGCCTTATTTTAAAAGTCGAAAATCCAATGGGGCAAATTTCATCAAAAATTTCCTTTGTTTTTACCGTTTTTCAATATTTTTCAGAAAATTACTCAAAAAAAGAAAAAAAATTTTTCCTTAAAAGTTATTTTTTAAAGTGTAGTTTTTTGAAGTTATTTTTTATCAATTTTTGAAAAATGAAAACAAAAAAATACCGTTTTTCAATTTTTTCTATAAATATTTTTCAGAAAATTACTGAATTTATTTTTCTAAATTTTTTGACAGTTATTTTTTATGAATTTTTATTCTTTAAATTTTAATATGAAATATTCTGAAATCTATTTTATACAATAAGCAAATTAAATAGTAAAAAAATAAAAAAAAATATGTAACGCTGAAAAATTGTTAAAAGTCTGTCATTTTGAATGAAAATAGTATTTCAAAACTTTTTTTTTTATTTTGCCCTCCCATTTTATTTTCAATAATTTTGGACTTTATTTTTGATTTTCATTTGGAGCGGCCTAAATTAAAATTTAAAATTGTCACACCCTTGAATGCAAAAAAAAACTCCGTTAGTCAGAAAATAACTAAACAACAAAAGGTGTCGGATGGTATGTCGAACAAAAGTTTTAATCAAACTTTTCAATTACCTTCGTCGTTCGATCATCTTTCAGTCTCTCTCTCGTTCCAGCATGCCTCGTTACCGAGACCTGTATTTAGAAAACAATTAAACGGCGCAGATGATGACAAAGATACGACAAAATTATATTAGATGACTTTATAATCAAGTTTAAACATCTCTCCTCGACTGACTATGCAAACAATGAACAAACACACGCGCCCGAGTCGATAGACCAGTAAAATGTTTCCTTTTTGCTCTTGTTCACTTCTCACAACTATATAATGATGATTAGCAATATTAACTAGCAAATGAAAGGGTATCACTTGTTCCCTTTTGTCATCTCTGGCACACACAGACAATAATGTTGTCATGCGACGTGTCAATATAGGAAACGAACATTAAACACGAGAGAAAGGAGAAATATGAGCCAAGACTTTATTGTTATTGTTATAAATACAATATATTGAATTTACTGCTTGAATTAATTTATTTTAGATACAATAACATTCTGTCTGTCATTGAACTCTACGTTGGCTGTTGTTATAATATTATCATAGTTTGTCGTGCCTTCGTTACATATTTAAGATGTCGAAGCACCGAACGAGATGAAGGAGAGTGAGAGAGAGAAAGTCACAAAAGATGGAATATAATCTTCTGTTTGTTATCTCGACGCAAAATATATATCTATATTTTAATAATAAACAAACTGCTGCCATGCCACAATATTGTTTGTATGCAAATTATGTTAAAGGGAATGCTTAGAGATAGTTAAGGCGCACGTGAATATTTACGGATATCTGTAAATAATGTTGCGGGGTGCGAGATATTTTCAGTCTGTGTGTGACTTGCTGAGTTAAAGTGTGATGAACCGTTTCTTGTCAAAATTAGATCTCTGTGTTTTTTGGAGACGTGATAAAATTTTTCCCTGTGGAAGAATTTTTATCAAAAAATCCATTTTTCATCTGATAAATTGTAAAAATTTTAGAGCAATTTAACTAAATATCGAAAAAAATATATTAAAATTATAATTTCTTTTTTTAATTCATAATATTTTTATCAAAATTTTGTACTTTTTGTCCCTTGAGCAATACAAAAAGTCAATATAAAAAATTTCTAAATAAATTTAAATCTCCAAATTTGTTTAAAATATTTTAAATTTATTTAATCAATTTAAATCAATTAAGTTAATTTAATTAATTTCGTCAAAATAAATCATTTTTTCGTATTTTTTTTAAATTTCATATAAAATAATTTTATAATTATTATTTATTATAAATAATATTATACCTAATTTTTTATTATAATTATTGTTATTTTTTTATAATTTAAAATTATTTTTTGAACATGAATCAGAATTTTACAGAATTTAACATTTTTAATTTTTTAAAAATTTTTTATTTTTGTTTCTGGTTTTTCCTTTATTTTTTAAAATTTTAAATCAATTTTTTAAAATTTGAACCTCTATTAAATGATTTTTCGAACAATAAAAAAAAATTATCAAATAATCGAAAAAATTTAATTTAAATTATTTTTTTTTATTTTATTAAATTTTATTATTTATTTATTTTATTTATTTTTGTGAAAATTTTTTTAAGATAAAAAATATTTAAATAAATTATAACCGATTAATTTCTAAAAAAAAATATAAGAAAAAATCTATAAAACCAAGGAAGAAAATATCTCGACTCCATAAAAGTCTCATTAAAATGCCAAGCAATTGCAAAAATATTGCACTTTAAAAAGCCATTTCAAAAGATATTTCAACAAGCATAATCCCCTACAAAAGACATTCAGCCAGAAAATTTGCTTTTCATTATCTTGTTTTTCCATTTGAGCAGCAGCGACAGAATTTAAACAAGAAAGGAAAAAAAACTAACCAAGCACACTTTTTCATTTTGTTTGAACGACAAAAAAAATAAAATCTGAAAAGCATTTTTAAATCCCTTTTTTAATCCAACAGGATAATTAGGCAGACTAAAGTCTTTGTTTGGAACGGGATAACGACGGACGACGAAAGCTTGAGCAATTTAATTCTATCGTTAACATTTTTTACTGTTTTTTATTTGTTTGTTCTCTAAACTTGAATAAATCCAGCGGTGTGGCAAGAGGCATTGAGAGTGAGAAGAGTCAACAATAAATTTGTTGTCTGTTTCGTTAATACAACATTTATCTCGAGCAATTTATCAGTAGACCAAATTTAGCTCACAACAACAAAAAAAAAGTTTTCGGTCTCTCTCTATAAATAAATTATTTGAGTAACTAACTAATTAAGACGAGGTCCCAGGTTTGCATGGAAAAATAACAAAAAATAACAGGAAAAAAGGTAAATTTTTTATCTTTCAATTTTTCATCCAACAGCGTCGGCGGTAAGACAGGAAGCAGAGAAAAAATTACCTAAGACATAAATTAAGAGCGTAGGAAAATAAATTGTAAAAGATGCGATTTTTATTACCGTCCATTATTCTTTACACCCAGCAGCCAACGCCGACTCGTCGTGGGTATGAAAGTTGAGATAAATGGTCGTTGTTGTGCTAAGACTGAATTCTCGATGGTTCAATGTGTTGCGATAATAATATTAATAATGGTTGGCAAGACAAAAAAAAAACAAAAAACGACGAAGAAAAAAAAATCTGTTCGCTTATTTTTCCACCCAAGCTGAGCTGATTAATGAATTTCGAGTCAACTACAACAACGAAGGCTAAACAATAGGCCAAGAACGTATTCATTGTGAAAGTTTTTTGTTTTTGCTGGATATTTCCTCATTACTTACAATATTGAGTAAGCTGATAATAGAAAGAAAACTCAAGTTTTCAAACAGTTTAATTAGGCTTTTGTTATCTCTTAAACACTTTGCATTGTTTTTTTCCTCGACGACAGAAGACAATGGACTGCGACAGACAAATAACTCGAGGAAGTCGATTGTGTTTCCAATTTCCTTTTATTTTTTTTTATGAATGGATTTTGTAAGGATTCGTTTTTTATAATTTTTTTTTTTCAAGAAAAAAATTTCAAAAGAATTTAAAAAAATAAATTTTCATTCAATAAATTTCCATTCAAACCAATAATTTGAATGAACAACTCACATAAATCGAGTTGTGTTAATTAATATTTAAAAAATTTAAAACTCGATAATATGATTGGAAACATAATAATTTACGGAAAATTCAACAACAAAAAAAAATTGTTCATATTTTATGAAAACATGATTTATTCACACACATAAACAAATTCCTTTTTTGTGTGCAATCATGCAGCAACAGCAGCAGCAGCAGCCGAAAAATAATAAAAAAAAAGCGAATGAATTGTATTTTATTTATTAATAATTTAAAAAATTGCAAACCATTTCCTCTTTACTTTTGCGAAATGTTGCAATTGCATTCGAGACAGACAACAACAAAAAAATGTTCGGGCAGAAAATATGAATGAATAATGGCGTTTAAAATGTTGAGAATTGAAATGCGATTTATTTTAAATTGGTTATAAATTCATGCAATTTCAGGTAAAATAGAGAGAAAAAATTCGACAAATGCATTTTTTTCAAAAGTAAATCAATATTTTATTAGGTTGACATACTAAACGATTTGTCTGACGTGAAAAAAAAGTTAGCTGAGTTTTTTTAACCAGTTTTTACCTAAAAATCGAGTTTAAGCTTTTTAGAAAAAAAAATAATAATTTTTACTCATTTTTCGCAATTATAAAAAATATTTTTATAAAAATTTTAATGAAATTCTATTTTAAAAAATTTCTCATTTTATATCAAAAATTTTTTTAAAAAATCTAAGAAAAAAAAATTTATGAAAAAATAAAGCTTTCTAAAAAAATCATCCACAATAATTTAAAAAAAAAATATTTTTAAAAGTTTTAAAATAAAATTAAAAAAAAATAATCAAAATTTAAAAAATTAAAATCATTAAATTAAAATTATTAAATTAAATATTTTTTTTTCATGTTTTAATTTAAAAAGTAGTAAAAATTAGATTTATTTAATTACTCAAATTAAACTAATTAAAAAATTCAAATTTCCTCATGTAGCATGACTTACAAAAGAAAAATAAAATTACATAATGACTAATCGTTATTAAAATGTGCAAAAGCACTCACGATTTATTTTTTTAATTTATATAAAATAAATCCAAGCAATTTTTCAAGAAACAACAAAGCACATCAAATCTAATAAAAATCAATACTTTCAACTAGATTGACACACTTAAAAAAACAAAAACTTTTCGTTTCCTTGTCTTAAACTTTCCTTGATTGACGTTTGCGCTCAAATGTGCTAAAAAGGCGCTTTCGTCCTTCAAACAAAGTCCGTTTTCTTTCCTACTTCTATTCTAAAAATAATTATTCGCATGTTAACCGCAAATAAAATAACATTTAAGACGAGTACATGCGGTGCACAAAAGCCCATCGTCGACGAGACGTTGCGTCGTTCCATACCCGAATTCCGTGCTTTATTGTAATTTATTTGAGAGGCATTGTTAAGCTTTCACATGTAACTCACACCTAACAATGGCTCGGCAACCGCTTTATAATGGGCAGTTTTTTTTTGTGGCGCGCATTGACATGTAATTATAATAATAATATTTTATAAATAAATGGGAAGTTTTTTGTGGTTAAACGAGGAATTAAAGTTAACAAGGAATGGAGACGCCTTTGACCTAGTAGTAGAAATTAAAAGTTAACCTCATAGTTTTCTGTAAAAAATAAAAACAAATTGAAAGACATGAAAAACTTTGGCTTAAAAAGAGAAAACTTTATCTTTTGTAATTTCTTTGAAAGTCATTGTGAATAAGACAAAAGAGAGAAAAAGCAAGCCACCATCTGTAACTTTAATGGACAATGGACATATCTTGTCATTTGCGTTACAAAAGCATGTTCTTGGGTCATTTCTCACACAACATACAATAAACAAGGAAAAAACGAAGAAAATAAGGAAGAAAAACAATGGGCTGCTTTGAAATATGATCTCTACATTAAGATGATAAACGACACATATTTCAGAGTGATTGTACAGACAAAAGCCATGCTGCCAAGACACAAGGGATCCTGCATTCCAGCACCAAATATGGGCTAATAGCTTTGTTTTGTGCCATCACATTACAAATTACCAGGCGTTTTATTTCTCATTTGTCCAAACTACTCCCGTCACTTATTATTATCAATAACAGGGGAAACAAGAGAAATGTGAGCCTTTTCATTATATCGTCATTTGTTATTATCATCATCATAAAATTTCGGCATGACAGACAAATATTTGCCCGGAATTAAAAGGAAAACATTTAAGTGGAATGAGTGTATCTAATTACTTTGTCAAAAGTGACCCGAAATATTTTCAATTTTCTATTTACTCCGGTTTTATTCAATTCATTACAGCCCCGCAAGCGATCCACGAATTTTCACAACTCGCAATTATTGTTTGCCTTTTTCATTCATTTTCAGAATAAAAAAATTTAACTTGCCTCGAATAAAAATAACAAACTCACAAAATCGCATACAACCGGCTCATAAAACGTAATTGAGTTTCATGTTGTTGTTGTGTGCTGGAGGTTCTCTGTTGTTAACTCGAAAAAAAAAATTGCGAAAAAAATTGCATCAACCACTCACGTTTGCATTTAAGTTGATCCAGTTATCTAGATCAAAAGCAACGAAGCGGTGTGCATACGAAAAATAAAAATAAAAGATATCTGGGAAATGTGATGAGAATTAATGACTTGACTGTATTTTGGTTTTTAAATTTAAAAAAATTAAAATTTTTTTTAAAAAAAAAATATTTAAAAAATTTTTTTTTAAGTTTATTTTAAAAATTTGTAATTAAAAATTATTATTTAATTTTTTTGAGAAAAATCTTGCTAGTTTAAAATTTTTAATCTGTTAAGTTCTTTAATTTAATTTTTTTTAGAGAATTTTATTAAATTATCAATTTAATTAATTTTTAATTTAATTAATTTAAAATTAAAAAAAATTAATTAATTAAAATAAAATTTTAAAATTTTAATAATTTTATAGAAATTATTAAAATATTAAATATTTATTTAATTTCAATCCTTGTTACTTTAATTTTAAAGCTAATTATAAAATGGCTCGGGCAAAGCCAAATATTATTTTAATTTACGCATAAAATTATTTTATTAATTTTAATTATTCAACTTTATTATTTTAATTAAGAATTTAAATAATTAAATTAAAATTCTCTAAATATTTAAAAAAATGAATTTTCTTATAAAAAATGTGAATTTCTGATTTTTTACAATTTTTTCGTATAAAATTTATAAAAATTAGAAGGACAGACAATTTTTTTCTTAAATATATTCAAAATGCGACAAAAAATGCAAAACGAAAATTAAACTAGACCCAACTAAACTAGGTAGTCTACCTTTCCATCGTACCTTGGCATGTACTGAACTCTATTGCTCTCTGTTTTTTTCCTGAATTGAAATTGAAAAATTAAATTAAAAAAATTTATGTTGCTGCATCAAGTGACCGACGACTGTTCAACTAGAGACTAGTTAGACTGTTTTTTTATGCTTGTAAGTCTTGTCAAAAGAGAAAGAGAGGAAAACTCTAGCTGACCTGCGATAAAAAAAAAGTAGAATAAAATGTAAATTTTGTTAAATAATACGAAACGAGGACACTCGAGCGAGTAAAAGTTTTATTTATATCTTTTTGCATGAGAACGAGATAGGAGGACATTGCTATGCTCAAGTGTCTGTGAAATAATGCCTCGGGTTATAATTTAAAAGGATTAGTTTAAATCAGAATTAGAATAAATAACTCTTCTCGTTACCTTACCTGATACCTTACCTCATAAAATAAACTTTTCACATTTATTATCACTTAATTTTGTTTCTCGGAAATGGATCTAATAATAATGATTATATTATCTCGACAGACGAAACTTTTTTGCCTATAAATGTATTTCCATATCGTTATTATTATCTGTTAGACACAAACTCATGTTGAACTCTCAAACTTGTTGTGTGATGTTGTTTTAGGCGAAATCTTAGGTTAAATTTTATTTCAATTTTGAGAATGTTTGTGATAAGTTTTTATGGACAGAAAAATTTGTAGAATGGAATATTTTATTAAAAAAATTTTTATTTAGAAAAATTTTTGAAAAATTACATAAATTGTAAATTTAAAAATTAAATTAATAAATTAAATTAAAAATTTAAATTAAAAAAAAATGAGAAAAAAATTACGAAATGTTATGAAAAAAAATTAAAAAATCTTGTTATCATTTTATAGAACAAAAGGTTCAAAAAATATGCAACAACTTTAAAAAAGAATATTTTTGTTTCCAATTCGATAGCCTGATGCTCTTTGGATGATTCGTGAATCCTCTGCTTATTACCACTGAGATACAGGTGATTTTCCATATTATTGGAATTGATGAATGTACTTGACCAAATATCAAAAAGCTTTTCTGAGTTTGATAGAGCCTCACGAAATAAAAATGAACTGCCTCCAAGTGTAAATGAAAAGGATTGAAAATATTCCGGAACCGATTCTGCCGTGAAATCATTTTTATAGTTTTTCTTTGTAACACTCGGCGAACACCAGACGTATTTTTGACTTCTGCACCAAGAGTAGATGATATTAACAAAATGCTTATTAAAGCAGCACAATATTGAAATTTAATCATTTTCACGATAAACTAAAAATGTCTTTGCTGAACGAAAGTTGAGAGCAAACTAATAATTTAAAAAGTCTAATTTTCGATGAAATTGTCAAAGGAAAAAAATAAACAATTCGATATCTTAGGATTCAAAAGACATGGACCAGATATTAATTATCGTAATTTTTTCTTAGATAAGTTTTGCATAAATAAACAAATTTTATCTAAAGTCATAAAATCATTTCGTCTTAGTGTAAGACATTTTTATTTAAACTTTAAATTTTTATTTATTTTATTTTCATTAAAATATTTTATTTAAAAAAAATTAATTCTAAATTGGTAAAAAATTAGTTTTTATTTTATTTAAAAATTTTATAAATTTAAAAAATATTTTTTATTAAAAAATTATTAAAAATATTTATTAAAATTTTTTAAAAAATATAAATGTGATAAAAAAAAAATATTTTTTATATTTAAGTTTATATTTTGATAATTTTTAAAAAAATGTAAATTTAAAAAAATTGATAAAATTTCATAAAAAATTTTTAAAGAAATTATGAAAAAAAAGTTTTAAAAATTATAAGAGAATACAAAAAAATCTCATTGGACATTTTTGTGAAAAAAAAAAATGTAAAAAAATTTTAAAATAATTTGAAATAAGCTTTTTGATTAACAATTTTCTTCTCCAAAGAGACCAATTTTTGATTAATAGTTGCTTGATAATTTTCAAACGAAGTCAACAAATCCTTAATGACATTTTTCACTACAACCAGCTCCTTCTCGATGGGTTTCAGTTCTCCAGCAGTCGTATCATGGTTAAGAGTTTTTCCTTGAAATTCTTGTGACTCCTTTGACAATTCATGAATCCACTGTTTTTCGGACAAGCACATAATCCCGTTGACTTCATCAGGAGTGTAATCTCTTACTCTGCATTTGGTGCAACCTTTGAAAAGTTGAATATTTTTTTCGTCACAAAAAGATGAAATTTCCTTCAATCGACTGCATTTGATGTTATTGTCATCCAAATTAACTCCTCTCAGATGCGGAATATTTTCAAGAATTCCAGCGATGTCCAAGTCAAACAAATTATTAGAAGACATGTGTAAATTTTTCAATTTTTTTAATCCTTGGAACGATTCCGGCTTCAATTCCCGCAACTTGTTACGACTGATATCCAAATGATTTTCCAAATTATTGCACTTGCGGAAGGCGTTTTCTTCAATTTCTTCAATGGCACTTGAAGACACATCCATGAACATGTTTAAATTTGGGAGAGCTTCACAAATGCCAGATGACAAAATTGGCGCCTGAACTCCAGATTCAAATAAAAGAGCAATGATATTTTTCGGCTCAGATACTTTCAACTCGATTTCATAATTTTCTCTTGTTAGATTTAGAGACTTAATTACACACGCATTATGATTATTTTCACATTGGACTTCGACACCAAAAGTAGTTGAAATCAGCAAAGTGCTTATTAAAACGGCACAAAATTGAAATTTAATCATTTTTTAGAATAAATGAACTTGAAACGTCTTTACTGAACGAAAGTTTAGGATGGACTGAAATTTCAAGCGTTCTAAATCGCATAAGTAATTTGAGCGAACAAAGAAATTTAAAAAAAATAAACAATTTAAGATGTTATTTGTTTAGGCTAAGAAACCGAAAGATTAAGGGCAGGAAATCACACTTAGATAAGTTTTGCATAAAATAAACAAATTTTGTATGAAATCATAAAATGATGTCTCTAACAAATTTATTTATTTATTTTGAACAAGAAAAGAAACATAAATATGCTAAAATATTAAAATTGTTTATTTAAACTTATTTTTCGAGATGATTAGATAAATTAAATAAAATGGACTGAATATGAAAATTTTTGATGATTTTAAGTCAATTTTGTATGGAAAGCCGGCTCAAAGTAATTTTACAGGTAAAGAAAAAATTCGCTAGAACAAAAAGTTCTTATTTTTGCATGATAAAGATGAACATCTAGTACCCATTTTGAAATTATATACTTTGTGATTTCGTCTCCGTTTAGAATGGAATGAACCATAAATGTGCTAAAATATTAAGTTTATTTATTTAACTTTATTTTTCAAGATGATTAGATAAATAAAATAAAATGGACTGAATTTTAGAAATACGAAATATTTTTTTAATGCGAAATATTTCTCTAGAGATTTTCTCAAATTTTTTCCACAAAACTTAACATTTTCTATTTTTTATCCCAAAATAGAGACAAAAGCTTATCTATTCCTTTTCATGTTCCTATTTTTTTTTTGTACACAAAAACTTTCATATTTGATAATCCTTTGTTACATTTTCATTATCCCTTTTTCAAATAATCTCTTTTTACCAAAATTTATCCTTTTTTCTCTGGATTTTCACACACTATATATTTTTTAATTTAATATTTTTTCTTGCTAAAAGCAAGCTAAAAGCTTTTTTTACATAAATATTTTTTTTATTCAAAGGCCTTAAGGCATTAAAGCAAAAAATATCAAAAAATCTGGAAAATTCAAGGAAAATTACTTTGCAAGTCGTAAACAATTTTCGTTAATTTCATGATATTTTTTATTGATGCCTGTTGATTAACACTCCCACATCCCCCTAAAATCCTGCCGCAATCAAAAAAGTATAATTTTCAATCAAACTTTTGAAAATTTTTTCACAAAAGATGAACAAAAGACGAATATTTTTAAAAATTAACATTTTTCCTGTCGCATAGTCAACAAACAAAACGCGAAAATAAACAGAGGTGAATTTGAAAAAAAAAATAAAATATTTTTCACATGGCTGAATTTAATCCTCTTGATTGATTGAGAACAATAACAGCGCGCAAATTCAAATAGAATTCCGAAAAAAAAAGTGAGGGAACGCAAAATTTTGATGACATGACTTTGAAATTGAATCTGCCATATTATGATGATGATTGTTATTAAGCTTACATCATTCATTATTTTCTCTCTCTCTCTCTGTCTTTCTGTTAATATCGATTGTTTGCTAAATGTGAGTTGAATGTTTATTAATGGTGTGCACGAAACAAAGATTCTCGTCTATCATCGCTGCTCGTTATCGTCATCGCCGAGATATTGAATGACGAAAAACAAGGAAGAAGACGAAAAAAAAAACAAAAATCTCAAGAAATAATGATTTGTAATAAGAGATGCTAAGACGATGGTACACCAAGCCAGCTCGAAAGTGATTATATTCCAGTCAGGTAATCATTTTCGTGAACGTCGACAATGATGATGGGAAGATGATGATGACGATGAATGAACGAAAATTTCTTTTGTGATTTGGGGAATTTTGCTCGAATTTCGTGTTTTTGCGAAGCAGATGCGAAGATACGAGTTGGAAGACAGATACAATTGGGGATAATTATTACGCGTTATTTTCTCTTTTGTTGTGTGCTGCACGAAAATTCTCTCATAGATTAAGGTTCAAAGCCTTTTACTAAACGAAATTTTTCTTTTCTTCTCATTCCAGGTAATTTTTCAATGGAAATTTTCAACAAAAATCAAATCTCGCATGGTCTATTGAATTAAATTAACTCCATTCTTCGAACGGTTATTCACAAAAATCAATTCAATGAGGGATCATTAAAAACTTTGCGCACAGCATGCCTTTTCTATTCATGGTCCGTGCAAAGAAGAATGCAAAAAAAGCAAAGTAATTTAATGAAATAACGAATAAAATGAAAAATCAATAATATAAATGAGCTAAGAAGCTATTCATGAGAGAACGAACGGGCAACATAATGAGCAAATGTTCCTTTCAACCGATTTTTGCCGTGCCTACATCACTAAAACTATATACTACTAACTTTCGGTATTTAACGCATGAATGGCGCAAAAAAAAGCAAGCCGGGAAAAAAGAATGGTAAAAAGGGAAAAATATAATAAAACATGATAAAGGAAAAAAGGAAAACTGCCTACCATAGTGATTTGTTATCAGAAAAATACTGCCAAGGCAGGCAAATAAATTTTTTCTCGCAATGCAAAATGTAGCCGAGACTTTTGTACAAATGTGGATAAGAAGAAGCATGATATATGCAAAATTCCATAGATCATAATGAATTGTGATTCCGTTTTCATATTTTTTTGTGTGCAGCTAACTCGTTTCTTTCTTATTTTATCATGTTTTTGGTGCCAGGTTATCTCTTTCTTGCACCAGAATGAATGCAAGGCTTGCGTTATTGATTAAAAAATATGTGGAAAAAAGTGCAGGTGCGGCAGTATGTTTAAAATTGAATTAACTGGACATTGCTCGGTAAGAGTGTTGAAGTTGCAATTTGTGATTTTAAGACTTAATTCGGGCAATTTTTGATTTTAACGGAAATTTTTAAATTTTTGTCCATTTTAACAGAAAAGCTTTCAAAAAATCGAATAATTCAAAAAAAAAAAATTATTAATTTATCGTGAACTGAAAATTTTTTTTAGTTCCCAATGCAGAGTCCTGAATAAAACAAATCTTATTTTTTTTTTAAATAAAATCTTTAAAATATTCTTTTAAAAATAATTTTCAGATAAATAAAATTTTTGTTTATTAATAAAAAAAAAATAATAAAAATTCTAAAAGGAAAATTGTTTAATTATTTTTATAAAAAAATTAACATCGATTTTTATTTATTTTTTCGAAAATTAGAGAAAAATGTGTAAGTAATTTGTGAAAATAAGCGAAAAAAAATCGTGAAAAAAATTTAATTGCGAATTAATTAAATGAAAAATAATTAAATAAAATAATAAAATAAATAAAAATAAATAAATAATAAATAAAATAATAATAAAATAAAATAAAAATAATTAAATTAAATGATAAAAAAAATATTAAATATTACAATTTTTTTTATTAATTATAAAATGTTAAAAATTATAATTATAAAAAGTTTCTTGAAATTTTTAATTAATTTAAAGTATCACTAAAGAAATAATAAAAATGAGTCAAACGAACTTGTCAAAATAAAATGCGTACGTTCCGGAAAAATTAAAGAGATTTAATTTAAAAAATTTATTTTAAAGATTTTTATTTTAATTTAAAAATCATTTACAAATTTTTTAAAAAATTTCACAAAAAACTAATAAAAATCGATATTTGAAAACTAGTTTTTATTTTGAAAGAAAAAAAACCTCACAAAAAAATTAAATCAAAACCTCTTCAAAAACACCTCAAAAATTAAATCCACAATACGTTCACAAAGTCAATGCTAAACTGCGTCATTTCACACATTTATGGGCCACCCATGTCCTCTTCGCATAATCAACGATGACATTGCTCCAAACAAGTGTAATAAACTTTTATTTCGTCTCGTGCCCATAAAAATGACTTGTGCACCAAATGATGTTCGAACAAGCACTATTCATTTATTTCATTTCGCATTTATGCAAAAAAAAAAACGCTTGAAAAAGAAGAAAAGCAAAGCGAAGAAAAAACAGACCACTTCAAGAACGATGATGATGATTGCCTTATAAATGAAAATAACCCAAGTTTTCTATTAAATAATAATAAAAACGAAGAGAGAACGTTTCTATGCATTTTTCTGATCGACACGCCGCCGTTTGTTCTTGTTTTTTCCCGGATAAAAGAGAACAGAAAATGAGAAAAATATTTCTAAAATAAAGAAAAATGTTGTTTTTGTCGTTTTTCTGCGGTTCGGCTTCTGCTCGAAGAGAAGGAAAAATATTATTATGATTATTATTGGCGATTGCTTTTATTATTATTTTTATGGTCACTGCGAGAATTGTTCAGGAGCGAAAATACAAACAAAAAATCTATCATGGAAGCAGCCGTTTTAGCGATTATGTGCGAAATTGGCAATAACGAAATAAATAAATATTTTTTTCGGTTTTATGAATGTTGTGAGAAACGATTTCCATTAACGACTTTGCTCCACTTTTGTTTTCGATCAGAATTATAATTGATTTTTGTGTTATTTGTGACATGGGGAGACATTTCCAAAATGACCCATAAACGAACGCCATTTAAATCACACAAGTAATTAATGGAATTTCTTCCATTTTTGCCCTGTTAAAGGCACAAAAAACGGCGGAAAAAGTCATCCATCCATCTACTGAGTGAGTGATAATGTTTTAATGATGATGAGGATCTATGATAGTTTTAACGTGTTACTTTTTTCGTGCTGCTGCCGGGTCGAAATAATCATCAATAAAGCACGTTGTCTGACTGGCATGCGAGAAATGTAGCTGCTATGTAATTAATTTGTTATATTTGAGCAGCGCGCGAGTGCACACACACATTCATTATTATTACAACAACAACTGTTTCATTATTGCGCGACGGAGAGAGATGGCGGAGACGAGCAGATTCGTTCACAAAGTGATTTATGGCTGGAAAATAACAACATAACGAACATGAACATTTGAACACCTTGTCTTCTTGCATTTGTTGTTGTTGTTGTTGCCCTAAATGGTGGCATGCAACTAAATATATTGATTTTGCGCTTACATCCGCAATCGCACGAAGGAATCCAGAAACAAGAGAAAATCACTGTAAATTGTTTCGCAAAATCCTCTTACACACAGAACGGACATAATTGGCATGTGTATGCTGCTCCGACGTGGATTTGAGCCAAACAGCAACCAAACTGTAATTAATTGTTCTGGATTTTCATGGTGTTTTTCCTAGTTTTTTCTCCCATTCTTTATTGTTTTGCGTTGTTAGCTACATATTTTTTTTTATGTAGCTGATGAATCTTTTTTTCATGTTGTTGTTTAAAACAGTAAAAAAACCCATGTACAGCATGAAAAATTACTCGGTCATTAACTCATGAATGGCGTATGTGTTTCGGAGAATGGGATGAGGCACCCCAATGAGGCTTTTGGCATGAATCGATATAAGGTCATTGTTTGAACAATGATGCAACCATATTTCAATATTTTACATTTAATTTTAAAAAATTAACCTTATTTCAAAAACTTTGAAGTATGGAATTTTAAATGTGCATTGGGGTAAAAATATAAAATGCAACCTTTATTTTTAAAAGATTTCAAAATCTCATATAAATATACAAAATTTAATCAATTTCTAACAATTTTAAATTTTTGGTCAAATACACATTTTAAATTTTTATCCCAATGTACATTTACAAATTTTTGTCTTACTTCATACATAATTTCAAATTTTTGACCCAGCTCATATTTTGAATTTTCGAATACATTTTCAAAATTTTTATCAAGTAAATAAAATAACTTTTTCAAAAAACGCAAAAAATTGAAAATAATTAAAAGAAAATTACAAAATCTAAATTTAAAATTTTTAAATATCAAAAAAAAAATAATTATATTCTTTTAATTTCAAATTCAGATTGTACCTCCAATTTTCATCTAACTATTATATTAAATATTTTGTCTTTTTTTTTTGAAATTTGGTAAAAATTTTAAATATGTATTCAAAATTTCAAAATATAAACTGGGTCAAAAAATTTGAATTTGTATGAAGTAAGACACAAAAATGTATATTAGGATTAAAATATAAAATGTGTATTGGGCCAAAAAATTTTTTTCTAGATATTGATGATATTTTGAATTTTTATATGTGGTTTCAAACAGATTTTTGAAAAAATATAAAGATTTTGAATGAAAGTTAATTTTTTTTTATAAATTTAAAATTAACATTATTTTCTTTAATTTATATATTTTTATTTTTTTAATGTCAAAAACAACTTAAAGGATTTTTTTCTCAATTAATTTAAAACTCTTATTCAAAAAAACTTAAAACTTAGTTAAAGTTATAAACTTTTAAACTTATTTAAAATTTCTCAAAAATTAAAAACTTTAAAAAAAACCTAAAAAAAAGAATTAAATCTAAATTAATTGAAACATAAATTATTTTATTCAATAATTAATCTGTCTGTTTTTGAAAAACAAAAGCACTTTAAATATTCCTGCCAAATTCACGTTCGCCGCCCTTCCCACAAAATCCAACTTTAATAACTCACACAGACATGCTCGTATCATTCACAAGCATTTTGCTATGATTTTGCCACTTTGCTACTTATTAATCGCATATTTTGCACAAGCATGACCAACTTGATGTTTTTTTCCCGTTAAATTATATCATTATTTTTGGTGTAGCACGCCGCATCGCTGTATTATCGCTGCGATATACTGAAAACAAAGCAAAGTTGTTGTTGTTGCTGTTGCTGTTTTTCTGCTAATATTGTACACTTTGTTGCCAGCAACATTGAAATACTTGCCAAGCTTAAAAACATGTTGTTTTGTATTTATATATATCGTGTGAAATTGAACAGATGCCATCGGCGTGCCAGAGAGTTCTTCCTCCTCTTTCGTTTTGTTTTTTCAGTGATTATATTTTATTTTTTTTAGACATTCGCTCATGTTGCGTCTGAAACGAAAGTTTAGTATACGGAAATTTTTCCGACAGTAAATCTTTTTCTCGTCTCACAGCGCAACTTTAGACGTAATAATTTAATAAGACTTTATTGACATCGGTCGTTTAGTATCATTTCCGTCGTTTTCAACGTCATCAGACGCGCATTAACACCCAACCAACATCATCCATTGATACATGCCTTCACAGACACACAAACGATATATTTTATTTAAAAACTTTTGTTGCCTTTTTTTTCTTTAAAGAAAGTTTTGAGAAAGCCGCATGTTTCGTATAGGAGAAAACGACGTCAAGCCGCTATGGGAGAAGGAGTCGTTTCAGTAAGCCACAAAGCAAAAAAGTGAAAATATCGACTGTGTGGTGAAACTTTTATCAAAATGTCTGGAAAATCGTCAGAAACTTTTATTATTTTTTTTTCAGAGTTGATGGCGTGAAAATCTCGCTCATGGCAAAATTTTATATCGATCTGAATTTTCGCCATTAAAATCCAGAAAACGATTAAAATCTTGCGAAAATAGAACGAACGAATTTCTTGACACATCTTACATGCCATTTTCGGGCTCAAGTGTTCCCAGTTATACAATTTCATTATTTACAACACCCTTGACAATACTGTTTACTTTACTTTTTGCTTTATTTCTTGCGAAGAAATTTTATTTGATACAAAATCGCTACATTTTTGCTCTTACGCTCAGACTCAACAACAACACGAGACGAAAAGTTTTAAATCTCAAAAGGCTCAACGGTATCATAAATTAAAGATTTTGCATTCATGAAATGTGTGTGTGTGTCTTTCATATTTTTTTTGTCGTTTTATTTTTTTCGCACTAACTAGCCTACTTAACAGATGATGGCTTTTTGTACAGTTGTCGTTTTGGAGCATGAGGCAAAAATGGGAAAAATATATTCTCTGATGAAGGAAGAAAAGGAAAGCAAAAAAAGGCACCAGAAACGTGTTTTGAATATAAATTTCAGTCCTGAGTTTGTGGTTGACTGAGCTTTCGCATTTTTTTTCCTTTTTCGATTCGGGATTTTTGTTTGATGTTTTCTTTCCTCGGGATTCGATTTTTTTATTGCAATCAAATAATTGTTTTGAGAGGAGGAACTTTTATCGATGAGTTATAGCAAAAGTTGGGAAATTAGCGTGTCTGGCTGGATTTCAGATTCAAAGGAATTATTTATTAGTGAAAGTGGGGCGTCGCGTTATTGATGCTTATCGATTTTTCTGAAATATCAAAAAATTTAAATTTTTATGGAGATTTTTTTTTAATTTTCAAACATTTTTTCAAATTAAATTAGGTTTGTCAAAAAGTCACAAATAAATTAAGCTTTAAAGTGACTTTGAAGTAAAGCAAAAAATTAAAAACAAATTTAATTTTTTTTTCCAATTTTCCACAAAAATTTTTAAAAGTTTTTCTTTTTTTTATTAAGCTCCAAATTGAAAATCAAAAATAAATCTGGGGCAAAATCCGAAATCAAAGTTTTTTTTTTTTCAAAAATATTTTATTTAAAAATCTGAAAAAATCTTAAATTTTCTAATTAGTGAAAATCACGTATTTAGGCTTTCTTAAAAAAAATCTGTGAAAAAAATTCCAGCAAAAAATTTTTGATAAATACAGATTTAATGAAAAAAATTTTTGAGAGGAGATATTTTATTTAAAATTATTAAATTTAATTTTAAAATAAAAATTAAAAAATTTTTTAAAAAATTTACAATTAAATTTCTTAAAATGAATCCAAAAAAAATAAAATAAAATTATTCATTGAAATGGGGCATCGGACTTTATTTTTAATTTAATTTAAAATAAATTTAAATTTATTTAAATAAATTTATTTTAATTTAAATTTTTAATCAAAATTATATTTTTCTAAAGACTTTAACCTAAAAACAGCTTGTTCATTAATAAAATTTGTAAAATTTTGTCTCTCGTCTATTTTATGGTTTTTTAAATAGAAAAATCGATGAAAATCTTCTTCATTCAAATTCTCAGTTTCTAAAAAAATATAAAAAAAATCCCAGTCATTTCTTCACTTTTATGATAAAATAATTTGTTTCCAACTTTAACGATACACAATAAATATGCCTTAAATTTCCATTTTCACGCAGTGTCCTCGTGATTGTTCATTTTACTTTTAAAACAATCCATTTATCATCACAGAGAAAGTCAAACAATAAAAATTAATATAGCGCATAAATGATTTCTTTTCTTTCTTTCTTGTCTACTTGTCTTGCGAAAATATTATAAAATTTTATGTCATAATGGAATAATAATAAAGCAGCGTTAATAAAATGTCAAGAGATTTTTCCTCCGTCTTCGTTTTCTTCATCGTTTACGACTTAATAATGTGTTTTAAAATGTAATAATGGTTGGTCGATTCCTTCATTTATATTTTAATTTTTATTGGACGCGACGTTTAATAACAAAAAAATAATAATAATAATCGATGATAACGTCACAGAGATTTCATTTTTAATTGAAAATCTATCTTGATTTTGCTTTTGTGCTTATCTTCCGACAACGTGTCCCGGTTTTACTCTCATCATCTGTTTTTGTTTCCATTAAGTGATTATTAATGTTTTTGAAACGTGCGTGCCCGAGCAGTTAATAAAAGTCTCGAAGGGGACCTCCTTCCAGCTAGTTTCATACGTGTCAAAAAAAAACAAGAAAATCGATTAAATTATTAATTATTGAAAATTGCTCCATTTTGTATTTTGTAAGTAAAAATAAACTTACGTGAAATGAAAACATAAAGGGGAACCTTGTCTTTAATGACACGATGACGTTGTTAAAATTTGAAATTAACAAAAAGGTGAATGAAGGCGGAATATCCGGCCGAATTAATGAATGATTCATCAAAATTTGGGTGAGCCGCCTAATTTGCGCAATGTTATTTCTTAATTTACGGATGAATCATCAACTGAAATCTGCAAAACGAATCGTACCGTAAATGAAGAAACAAAAATCAAGTGCATTGATAATTAAATTAAGCTTATTTTCGTCCCTTTTTTGTGTGCCATTCTGCAACATGCCATTGTTTGATATCATAATGCAGACAAATTTGAGGTAGATTTTCTCGTTATTCGCACGTTCTCGTTTTCATCGTCGTCGTCGTTGTCCTTTTATTCACATAGCACGGCAAGTAGTGGACGAGAAAACTTTTCCGGTATCGTAATTCAATTTACCAAAAGTACATAAAGAGAATTTTATTGTAAACACAATTCCCTCCATTCGAGACGAGTCGTTGTTAGTCGCTGTAAAAAGAACTGTTTGTTTGATATTTTTCGACTGTCTGTCACGTATCCAAAATTTACTTTTGCCGGCACACTCTAATAAATTATTTATCAAACGATGTCGATGCCTGACTTTTGATTCTCCAGTCCATCATTATTCAAATCGATTTATGTGTGTGTGTGTATCGAAAACCACCAATCTCCCCTTTATTTTGCATAAATAATAATATTTTCCATTTTTTTTTCGGGTGTAATAAAATTCATAATAATAAGTTTTCGTTCGTCGTCGTCGTCGCCTTATATAAATCATAAAAAATTTAGTTTCGTACCAGTCACTTATTTGATAAATATAAAAAAAGAGAGAGTAATTTTTTTCCAATTTTATTTCTTGCATAATAAGGAAACCATCAAAACAAACAACAACAACAACATAATGACATCGTAAAAATATTAACATTCCTCGCAACAAACAACAACGAAAAAAAAGGAAAGACGATGATTCCCTTATGAGTACCCATTATTTTGAATATTATTGTGGCAACGTATGTAACTCAAATAGTTCCTTTCCGGTTTAGTCGTAAACATTATTCAATATTGCGGTCGACACACGATGGAGAAAAGTAATAAAAATTGGAAGGAAATATGGAAAGCATGCGATGATTGCTTAATGTTGGCTCGTAAGAAGGAAATTTTTACTAATAAGTCACTTAAATGGGCAAATTAGTTAAGGTTTCGCGCCGCCCAACTGCTTCATTTTTTTCGAAGATACAAGTGGAATAATTTTACTTGTCGCACAGGCTATTTACACTCTGTAACGTTTCAACTGGGAAGTGTGAAAAATAAATGTTTCGCAGAAGAAGTGATTAAATAGACAACTTACAAAATCTAGTATTAGATGACGGGAAGTAATGCTATGAAGAAAAACTTTTCTAACTCCAATCGTGCTCAAAATTTACTCAGATCTTTTTGAACCCTTTGGGACCTTCTAAGAGAGCTGAACAGTTAAAAAGCTAAGACCCATTCCCGGCGTTTAGTAAGAAAACTTAGGATTTCACAGAATGAAGTACAATAGGACTCCTGTCCATTACTTTAGAGAAATTTAACTAAAGGCACCAATAATTTTATTTTATAAATTAAAAGTGCTTTCAATAACTTTTCTTTCAATACGAGGTTATATCGGTCTCCCATAACATTATGAGTAACTTTATGAGTAAAAAAAAAACAGTTTGGACATTCGAATTTGCAACTGTTTATCATCTAGAAAGCTCATTTCCTCCAGGAGGTGGTAATTCAAAATTTCTTCTTCGTTAAAGTTTTCTGTAATTTTTGTTTGCAGAATGATCTCGTTTTACACTTGGTCTAGTGTACCTAAACCCAGCAAACTCCAAGATATTCCCACCTCTTGTGCTTGGAACTAAGCGAGCAGAATGATTTTGCAAACTTTGCATATCCCATTCCTTAATTTGAGCTATGAACTCTTCTTCTTCATCTCAGGTATAACTTCAAGCGGCACTCATTTTCTTCTCAATTTTGTATTTTCCTTGTATGAAGACTTTTTAACAATTATAAAATCATGGTAGTTGTGACACTTTTATTCATGGCAGACTTAGTTACGACTTAACCATAATATTGAATAACCATTGATATAAAGTGGTAGAAAGTTTTTTAGTATAATTTCTATATTTCATATCTATTAGATATATCAATTTAATATGAAAAACTATTTGGTTTGCATTTTCAACAGTATAACGAGGGTGAAAAAATTGTAGCCATATCTTTATATTCTAATAAAATCTTAAAATTTCTTAAAAATTATGTAAAGAAAAATTTTGACTTAAGATTACTCATCTTTTGTAAATTAATTTTTAAAATATTATCGCACTTCGTCTTGCCAAAATTTTTTATTGCGAAACTTCAAGTTTTCACAGTTTCATGTAGTTTATGACACACTTTTACCACAACAACTACAACAACAACTGTAATTGTTCATAAAATTTCTGTAATTACCCGACTTGGGCTTGCTTGCCTTTATTGTTAGTTTTATGTCACATTTCTTCATCTACACACTAACACATACACACCTCAAGTAACGTAATTATTGTTTATTTCATTTTCTCGCAAGCACTGACTCGACAAACGATAACATCGCAGTAAATTGAAAAACAAGTCACTGAGCCAAATGAGTTTTCTCGTATGTTACTTTGCGGAATGTTTTCAGATGCGAACGAGGGAAAGTGTCACAACAACAAGAACATAAAAAAATCTACATAATTTTTGGAAATTGAATTGAAGTACAGCAGCGAGAGAACGCTATCAACGACGACAAAAGCATTTACTGCCATTTAGATTTTTTGGCTAAATTCGATTAAAATGAGACATATAACGTGCAAAAAAGCGTATAAAAGGCGACATTTTATTGCAAATACATTAACTTTTTTTCTTCTTCGTTTTCTGAATTTTCTAACATGCGAGTTAACTCATACCCTCTTAAAAATGAGATCGCATCTGATGAAAACGAAGAAAAAAGAGTAAAGAACCCTTATTTTTTTTGGGTGATGCGTATCAGTGATGTTGATTTTTACTCTGTCGACATAATAACGTTAAAAATCTCGAGAATCACTCACTCTCGTTCTTTAAAAGGCGCGCCGTTAAAACGATGAGTTTTTGTGCTGTTTAACATTCATCGAAGACACTTTGAGACGTTTTATTTGCTAAACATACGTAAAAAGCAGACTGTTTATTTGGATCACAGGCTTCACGAGAGCGCTGATGGATGTCGACGATGCCTTTTAAATGGAAACGATACGATTGACAAACCAACCACGACTCCACGAGTCAAAATCTCTGAAAAAACAACAAAAATCTTCCAACAAAAATAAAACGGAAAGAAATATATTTGTGTTACGTGACGACAACGATTGCTATGTTTGAACACCGAATGTAAAGACAGGAAAAAGTTAAATTTGCAAATAGCTCGAAGGCGTGTGTGTGTGTGTGTTGTTGATTCGGTTGCGTGTAGGTGGCGGTTAAAAGATGGCAAAGTCAGATTTGATGTAAAAAGTAGGCAGATAAGAGGTTTTACATGTAATTTTTAAAATGGAAAGCATTTTATAGATTGACAGGTGTCCTTATTATTTATCACTCACTTGAATAAAATGTAAAATTTATCGGGGAAATTGAATGACGAGAGATTCAAAAAAGGCTTCAACATGATGCTTCGTCACAAAAAAAATTTCATCATTTTAATGTTTAATAAATGGAAAGTAAGCTCCGGTTTTTCATTTCATGTAAAATGAAAAAACTTTTTCTACTGCATATACCTGCAAAATAAATCCTTAGTTACCATTACTTACCAGCTTATTCCTGCTTGCTTGCCTGCCTGGAGTAAGTTTAGAAAATACTTTGTCGAAAAGTGTGTTTGCCATAAAATATTCATGAAAATGTTGTGTTCCTGTGCCTCATATGTGTGTCATGCGTGAGCAATTGTATGCTTTTAAAGAAATTAAATTTATGAAAACTTTTGTTAATGTGTGAATTTAATTATCAACATTGAATTATTCATTACACTACCTGCCGCCTTTGTGCACAAAAAGCAAAGTAAGATTCACATAAACTCATATTTTATCGCTTTTGAAACTTTTTTCTTTGTACAAAAGTTGGTTAAGGAAGTGATGAAAAGCTCGTAATGCGTTTCTTCCTTTGAACAATTAAAGAGCTTTTGTTCTTTTGAATTAACTTTTTAACTGTTGCTTAATTTAAAATTGTAAAAAGTTATTTTTTCTGGATTTCAAGCAGTTTTCATTTCTTCAAACCTTAAAAATATTTTTTTTATTAAATATTTAAAACGAACGAAAATAGTCCCAAAAATTAAATTTTTATATGAAATTATTGGACCCGTAGATTTCGTTCTACCCGTGAACATTTTTTTTAAGTTTCCACGAATAACCTAAACCAAAACCTTCTTGAAGCTGAACCTGACAAAGAACAAAAATCTCAAAATAGATTCTTGAAGCAAAACTTGAGTTATGGCGTTACAAAATTCAGATAGATTTCGAGTTTTAATTTTTTATAAAGCTTTGTTTGAAAAAAAAAAACTTGAAAAACGAGAAAAGGAACATGTTTATTTCGTGTCATTTCATTCCGTTTCACATAAAACACATGGCAACATCAAATATCGAATAAAAAATGTTAACAACAAAGCCTTTCCTTTCAGTTTAGTATGATTAATGGCTGCAATTTAAGCAACATATTTCTCCAAAGTACACAAAAAAAATCGTAAACAACTGATACGAGTGTCAAAATAGTTTCATTTTCCTTATGTGTCTTATTACGAACTTAAAAACTACTATCCGTTCTTTGTTTTCTTCGTTATATATTTATCCAAACAATCAGAGACACGTAATAAAAATATTTACAACGATTTTGTAGACGACAACGTCCTTATTTATTTCCGTGCCTCAAACACCATTCATCATCTTTTTTTGTGTGTTCGTTTTTTTGCAGCCAAAACGGTTCTTATAGTGCAATAAATAAGACACACGAAAAGAATATTTTAACTAAAAATGAAAAGAAAAACTTCCTGCGAAACTTATTCCTTTTGGATTTACAGTTTTGAACAACGAAGAAGGATAAGTCCTAATGAAAAAAACTACAAAACTTAGACGACGACGACGTAGACAAGCAAGAACGAATCCACGACATGTTGTTTTTAACTTTAATTTTATTGTTTCTTCTTATTATTAAACTATACAAAATATGCAAGAAATGAGACACCAAGCAAATATTTGGCTGAATTTCAACATTCACAAAGTTCCTGAAGTGCGTTCGTTCCCTCCACACATATTGAAAATAGTTACGCGTCGTCACCGCCATACTAGACAAAAGCATGCAAAACACCACACGATGCATAATAATAAAATAGTTAAAAGCATTTTCATGGCTTATTTGGAAACACATTAGTGTTCCCCTGCATGTCGCTCCTTCTCACTCTATGCGACTCTCTCGCCATGCAACGTATATAATGCAATGTTGTTGAAAGTGGCGAAAGTTTTGAAATTAATTTGTGCTAATTTAGAGTTCTTTTGTATACGGTTGCAAAAGTTGCTGTGAAAATGTTTTCATTAAAACAAATGTTTGGAGAAAGGGCTTTCGTGTTGCTGTTGGAAACTGTTTGAGTGTAAAAATTACATCACACAAGGACATGGCGCACACGGAAAATGAATTTTGATGGTTTTATTATCATCGTTTAGGATCATTTAGGAACTCTTTTTAGCAGGAAATCGTTCAAAATGAACAGAATTTGTTTGACAACATCTAAAAATATGTCCAAATTTTCACTCAAGTGAACTTTTGTTAGCTAACATTTGTACTATGTAATATTGTAAAATATGTCTTGCAACCCTAAAAATCAGCGATACATGGACATTATTGATTACATTAAATAATTCCATAAATTTAGTATGTTTTTTTTTGTTTGAATTTTGTCCGATCAGTGGCGTAGCTAAAATTTATTTTCGTGGGAACAGTGATATCAAGAAAAGTATTCTATTTCTCACTGGGTAAGAGTTAAATTTTTTATAGTTTTTCTAGATAAATGATATAAACAATAAGTTAACTTTGAGTTTAAGATAGTTTAAATCGACCAAAACATGTTTTTACATTTTTTCTACTACAACACTTTGGTACCTTTGCAATTGGTATATCGATAATATTCGTAACAGCTCATAAAATGGAATTGAATATTCGATTGGCTAAGAATTTTTGATTTGGAGCTCGAGAAATCGTTAATTATGATTATTTTAAATTAAACACCTTTTTAATTTCTCTTATTTTTTGTTAAAAACACATTATTTTTACTTTTTACTACTAGTTTCGGTCTTTATTCGTAACCATCATCAGGTAAATAGTAAACTGAGAGTGAAGTAAATCATCTTATCTCTATAGACGTCAAGTCGTAGAGATAAGAATCAATTGACGGCGGATCGTGATTCATTAGAGGCTTGTCGGAACATCTAATGAGAAATCAGGCTGTTCTTATAAATATGGTAAAAATTGATACAGGCATCAAAGTGATATATTTTTTTTATCAAGTGTTTTTAATTAGAGATTGTAAAGTTCCAATGCTGTTTTTTAAGATGTTATTAGCGAGCTATGGCAACAAGATTTATAGATTTGTTTCTGAATCTTATTTTTTTTATATTTGGCTATTGTTCTTCTTTAGTTTTACAGGACAGCTGCTGACTCAATCAAAAAATTTCTCTCACAACTGACTTATGAACCTATAATGTGGGTTTCGCCGAATCTTTATTTGATTAAATTTCATCCACATTGTCCAATAAATGAACAGATTCGTAATTCCTTTGATTTTTATGAGCACGATTTCGCCTGTAAAAAACATAAAAAATATTTATTTTAAATAAAGTAATTTTAATAAAAATAATAATTATAAATTTATTACTTTTTTTACTTACCTAAAAAATTTTACTTTATAATAAAAAACTTACTACTTTAAGAGATTTTCCCCGTTTGATTTTTGGGGATGTCTACGTCTCTGCTTCACTAAAAGGCATTTTTTCTGCAAACTCTCATAAACAATTTTCCCTAATGACACTGGACAACAGTTATTATCGTTGTTTTACACATAAATACCATTGTAAAATATTAATTTCACATAATTTTGAACACACACAAACACCGAAAATCCTCCCAAACTTCATCCGAAATACTTTTCAAGTTGGTTAACTAAATGATATCTGTTTATTGTTAAAAGTATTACTGCTATCGAGAAAGGGAGCATCAGTGTGTGTGTGTATCGAGAGCAATATTGCGGTTCAGCAACACATTCAAACCCGAAACCGATATCAACTAGGAGAAAAGAGGTTTTATTATTTCTATTCTGCTTAAATTTATTACTGTCTGTGGATTGTTTTAGAATTCATACACAAAAAATTTATGGGATCCACAAATCTATACAGAGTGCTCTCGCATTATTTTGCTGCTCTACCGAACATTTCGTGTGGTTTTAAATATTACTTGATATCCAACTGTTTTCCGTCTGGGCTTTAGTCTCTTTTTTTTTCATCGTTTTATCATTTGCACGAGACGAGCTACTTTAATTCAATTAAAATGAAATTTACTTGAAAAAAATCAGAAACATTTGTCACACTGCCAGTCCTTTTAATGAATCTCGTTAAAGGCATATCTTTTAATGGCACTACACTTAAATTTATAAATGACTGAAAAGTTTTTTTCTTCTGTTTCTCCGCAGAAACAATCACAGGTCTGTCATGAATGAAGAAAATATTTCAAAAAAAAGGGGGGAAATGAAACGATTTGCGTATATACAAAAACTTTTTTTTATCTATTTAATCATCACTTATTGTTTTATTATGGCTCGTCGTTTTTCACGAAATGACTGCATTTGAATTAATGTGAAAAAGTATTTCTGTACCGTATACTAAAATACGGCACCATAATAATTTTTAATCACAAAAATATGTTGCTCTTCATTTATTCGTTTAACTTAAATTACTATTTGTTTGAGCAAAACTTTTTCGGTTGCTCGGTTTTTAGTGTTTTTTCAAGCACATTAAGGATAAAACTCAATGGAAATGTCGAAGGAAAAGACAGAAACGATGGAGTTTCGGTAAATTTTCCGTTTTAAATGGAAAAACATCCCACAGAGCGCGTTCAAACTCGTAACAGTTCCCCAAAAAATTAATTAATGTCACAAATAATCATATTTTGTGCCACTTTCTAAAAAACAAAAACAAAACAGTTTGACTAGAAAACATTAGGAAACCGAATGGAAGTGGTACGAAAACCGCACGCACCTACGCCCACCCTTTCGTCTATTATTTTTAAACATACATACACAGTCTTTAATTGCCTTGTGGTTGAAATTGGTTAAAATTGTTTGCGTTCGCCTTCATGCCTGAGTGATCCCGTAGCTGTTGTTATAATTTTTTTTTTGTATGTGTCATCATTTGCCCGAAAAATGCCTTTTGAACACGAGAAATTTTAAATTAAGTGTAAAATTAACCCTAATTTTTCCGTGTTTTCTAATTTTCTTTCTAGCTTCGTATGCGCCCAAAATAATGGAACATCCGATAGACACAATTGTGGCACGACACGAACCTGTGACGTTAAATTGCAAAGCAGATGCAGACCCGCCGCCTACTCTCACGTGGTACAAAGATGGACAGCCCATTGATCTCACTTCAACCTCACATCGCATCTTGCAGCTGGCTGAGGGATTATTTTTTCTACGGGTAAGTTTTTGTTTTTACTCTTTTTTTTTAATCTAAAAATAACAACAAGGATCGCACGATGATGCCGAGGGAATTTCTTCGTTTATTTCTGGACACTCATGAATTTATTTATTATCACTGAGATTATTTCCCATTCACGTAATTTTTTGTCTGTTTTTTTTTTCGGACAATAGTAAACCCCAAAAAGTTTTTGTCGACCTTTTTCTTCTATTTTTGTGTTTTTTTTTGCCTTTAGCACACGCAGTGGCTAACTGTCAACCCTCTCGAAATGTCTGGTCATAAAAGATTAATGTTTCGTATGGCGTTTGTGACAAGTAAAGGTGTGAGATTAATTCGAGAGAGTGACGAGTATGGATGGATAAAAATTATGGAATAATGAAGCGCATTGCTCGGTTCATCATTTTTCTAGTTTTTCATCATGTTTCGTCACGATTTTTCATCTTTTCATGACGGAATATGAAAAATGATGAAAAAAAATAAATAAGTGGGGAATAAAAATTAAAGTCTTAGTCACAGTAAATTTGGAGACAAAATTAAATAACAGAGAGGATTTTTTAAGGTTTCTTATCCTCTTTTTTATATTGAAAATTTTTAAAGGGATTCGTTTTGTTTAATTAAAACCACAATTTAATCCAGTTTTTGATCATTTAAGGCTTTAAAAAATATTTTTGAAAATAAAAAATTATTAAAAAAATATTTAATAAATATTTTGTCTCAAAATTCAAAGATTTAAAAAAAATGTTTCATCTAAATAAAAATTTTAAGATTAAAAAATTTTTTTTTAAATCTTTAAATTTTAAATTGAAACTAAAATTTCGTTCATAAAAATATCAAATTTTTCAAAAAAAAAATATTTTTAGTGAAAATTTGTCAATTTTTTGTCAAACTCTTCTAAAGGCTTACCTGGATATAGATTTTGGGGATAAAAATAGGAAAATTTTGATTCCAATTCCCTCCAGATTTCTGTCTTCAATTTCACGTTTGCTTCCAACTCAACTTTAACCCCTTTTTGCTGTTCGAGCATCAACTGATTTCTGATATTTCCGCCCCTTTTTCCTCCGCGTTTGACATGTAACATCAAGAATTAATGTTCAATGGTGCGCATTTTGTCAGGTACAAGCCATGAATCAAATTGAGTTAAAGTTATAATTTCCCCTCGTTACTCGATGTAATTTCGGTTATTGTTCCTCCTTATTATTCCTGACGTCCGACGTTTTACATATTTAATCCATGTGCAATGTCTTCCACGCGCCACAGCAGATTGTTTCCGTTTCTTACATTATTTTGTTTTATTTTTTTGTCGGCGTGGCGCGCATTATCATAAATAAATCCCCTTCATAAATGTTTTTCTGTGATGGAGAAAAGTAAAAGAAACCTAATTATTTGAACACCTTAATCTTCCATCGTCGTCGTCGTTCCGCATGTACTTCGCTCCGCTATTGTCTATTTATCATTTGGCGTTTGTATCATTTCCCCGGATAAACTCCCTTGTGTCTTTGTTTTTCCTCCGGTTTTCCTCCAAACGCAACTAAATTCGAACATAATCACGCTTCAGATCACATGAAGTGCCTTTTTTACGTACGCACCTGCTTTTTGTTCCTTGCCAGAGGATGCTCTTTAACCACTTATGTTGTTGTTGTTGTTATTTCTGTTGTTGCTTCAGTCAGTGAGACAAGTCACACCATTAGAGAATCAAAAATGTTACGCTAACAAAATTAATCCAATCTAAAAAATATATTAAATTTGTCGTCCTCTTCCCTTCGTCGCATTTTTCCTCCTCGTTTGTTTCCTTTATTCATCTTCATGATTTTTTGTCGTCGACGTCGTCGTTATTTCTCTTGAAAAAAAGGTTTGAAGGTGTAAATACAATAGAAAAGTGTTTGAAGCACTTTAATTTTACACATTTTTAACAATTTTCTCTCTACCTTCGCTCTTGAACGAAGAGTTGACGATGAGGGAAAAAATGTTAAAACAGAATTGGAAATACGAGCGCATTAAAAATAGTAAAAAAAAGTCCTTGTTTGTAAAGTGTTAGACGAGGAAAATTTTTTATTTTAACTTGTCGCGTTTTCCTCTTTAAAAAGCATCATCTTCACGAAATAATTCCAGCAACACCTCATCTAAAAATTTTTTTTTCATTCATATAAATTACAGGTCGTAAATTCTAGACGAGAAAACGACAGCGGGGTTTATGTCTGCGAAGCAAAGAACGAACTAGGGGTGGTACGAAGTAATAATGCCACTTTACAAGTAGCAGGTGAGTGTTGAAAATTTTTCCTTGCTCTTCACGAAGAAGCAAATTTTTAACTATCCTCTTTTCGTGCTTTTCTCTAAAAAAAAACAAAGCAACAAAAAAATAAAATAATAATAAAAAATGAAAGAAGAAAAGTTTTCCTTCAAGCATCAAAAAATATCTGCAAACTCAGTTAGAAATGTAGCGTTGCTATCTTCAAAACAAAAATTATACGGCCTCTTGCAAATTTAGACACGAAGAGAACGGAAAAAATGAATAAAAATAACAAAAATATTGTTCTTCTTGTTTTTTTGTGTGTTGTTTTGTGTTTTTGTGCTATGTGTGGTTCAGGCAAAATCGGAACGACGAGAAAAGAAAAAGGCTCTTGTACATCTTGAAAATATAACCTAACATGAACTGAACAGAACACACGTCAAGTGCTTCTCTCGTTTTCTCTCTTCGGGCTGAGACGAAGAGAAATCATTGTTATTATGTGGTAAATTTTCAAGTGCTTTCATTTTTAATGAAGCTCTTACACTTACGGCTCTTTGTTGCAAGAAAAAACGATCCCAAGACTTCAATAAAAATATGATATAAAACAACTTTTCCTCAAGCACGGAAAAATTTGTTCGAAGGATTGAGGTAATTTCTTGTTCAACTTTTAAAACCATGTGTGTAAATCAAAGAGTATTTAACGTCTAATTATAAAAAGCGAAGAATGGAATCCATTGCACCTTTTAAACACCTCCAGATGTGTTACACACACAAAGGCAATAAATACAAATGAAATGAAATAAAGGTGAAAAGTAATTTATGTTTGACTTGAGCATGCTCTTGTTTAACATGCTGCTTTTATTTTAGACACGAAGAGAACGGAAAAAATGAATAAAAATAACAAAAATATTGTTCTTCTTGTTTTTTTGTGTGTTGTTTTGTGTTTTTGTGCTATGTGTGGTTCAGGCATCACAAAAGGTGTACCGACGACGACGAGAAAAGAAACGACTTGAGCATGCTCTTGCTTTTATTATTATTACTACTTCTTCTTTTTGCTACATCTTGAAAATATAACCTAACATGAACTGAACAGAACACACGTCAAGTGCTTCTCTCGTTTTCTCTCTTCGGGCTGAGACGAAGAGAAATCATTGTTATTATGTGGTAAATTTTCAAGTGCTTTCATTTTTAATGAAGCTCTTACACTTACGGCTCTTTGTTGCAAGAAAAAACGATCCCAAGACTTCAACTACATAATATGATATAAAACAATGGCTTTTCCTCAAGCACGGAGCGGTAACATAGAATTTCTCGAAGGATTGAGGTAATTGAACCTTCCGTTCAACTCGCGCCAGAGTAGCAATTAAAACCATTATCGTAAATCAAAGAGTATTTAACGTCTAATTATAAAAAGCGAAGAATGGAATCCATTGCACCTTTTAAACACCTCCAGATGTGTAACACACACAAAGGCAATAAATACAAATGAAATGAAATAAAGGTGATTATTTTAAGTAATTTATGTTTATTGCATCATCGTCCGAAACACACGTAATGAGTTTTCCCTTTTCCACATTTCATGATTAAAAGCAAAATATTTACAACAAATTGATCAAACACACAGCATCATTTGTCACAAACAAAAAAGAGAACAAAAAAAAATAATAATCAACTACCTGTTTACTACTATAAATAAACTCTTGACAAACTAAACTAAAATAAAGCCTTGGCAACCAAATGCCATTTCAAACAACAATGCGAAATATTATTGTTACAATAACAATAAATGCCATGTAGCCGCCTCTCTATATCTTTATAGGAAAAGGTTTTTCCATTATTATTATAGAGATTGTTTAACATGCTGCTTATGAGAGGAAATATGTGTAAATATGAAAAAAAAAGAAATACAAAAAATAAGTTGAAATGAAAATATAGATGAAAAAACGGTCAACTATTGTTACTGATGTTGAATGAGCAGTAAAAAGTTAAAGGATTGTAGATGATTTTTTTAGATATTGACTTGAGCGCTTTTTGAAGACTTAAAGTTATATAAACACAAAGATTCTCAAATGATATTGAGTACCTTGCATTTAAAAAAATATGAAATCCTAATATATCTTTACCTACTTAAGCCTTTTCGTTTTATTACAAAAATCAAAATAAGCCCCAGCAGAAATTTAGGTTGGACTCATTTCTAGACTCGTTTAAAAATTAACAGAACAAATATTTTTATATTTTCGCTCTAATTTTTGAGAGCTGCGATCTTAGAGTGATGTATCAAAGTAACCTATTGGTAAAAAAAAATGCCAGTCCGATTTCAAAGCAGTTTATAAAACAGAAAAAGTCTTGAACGGATATGATGAGTCAACCGTGATGTCTCATTGTTTGACTTTCTTTCTTTTCTTATTTTTTTTTTCTAATGGCTAATTGATTCGTACTTATTATGTACACTAAAACTATTTTAACAGCTTCAAGATTTTTGAGTTTACATGTATGCAATTCGATGTATTTTGTATTCGAAATTTTTAAAAGGTATCGACCCAAGTACTGGCAAGAGGTTTTAATCAATTGTACTTACGAAAATAAAATTTAGCTTTGATTTGGCTTTGATAGACTTATCTTTGCATTTGGTCTCTTAAGTTTGGCCTCCTATATTTTTATTTTGGAAAGGTTCTTACCTTACTCAACTTCAAAACCAAATATAATCATCGACTTGATTTTACTTTGAAATTACCTGAAAATAAAGAAAAATCATATAATATAAATTAAATAGGTTTGACAGACAGACAAATGTTTATTCAATTTCATATTTTTAAAAAAGTAACACCTTAGAAAAAAATAATACTAAAATACAACATGAAACGTTTTCTCTTAATATTTGTTTGTATCCTAACTAGATGTCATTCAACTTTAACAACAGCTGCTTTTCATAAAGACGATAAATTTATTGCTTTCCAATATTTGTCAAAAAGCTTTAGAAGTTGTCACTTGACCCTGAATTCAACAAGTCTACATTAAAATACCATAATTGCCATTCCCATTCAAATATCATATAAACTCATAGAGACGAGACAATCATTTATTTTGCAATAAAAAAAAATAGTCAGTCATCACATAAAAAATAACCAATAAATCTCATTTTACAACTCGCAACACGAGTAGGCAGGATCAAATGCGACGCAATCAATAATATGATTTACATAAAAATAAAAAAATGCCAGAACGCATCATGTGCAGATCCAAATCTGGCTGAAATGTTTATGAGTAACAATAAAAAATCATTTCAATACTCATAAATTTGATCTTTTTTGATACATCGCTCGTATCCTCATTGCAGTTTTGCCTTTAATGGTAAAAATCGCCTGAAATTTATATCTATCTGTCTGCGATATTAAAGCGGCAAGTTATTATTATGAATTTTGATGTGGTATCGCAATGCAATAAAATTTATTGAAAATATCAATGGGAACTCGCGCATTTGCCTAAGGTTCGGTTGTAACATCGAAAATGTTGCAAAATTTGAACGACAAGCCCCTTTCATAACACACACACACATTTTTGAACAAACAACGAAAAGCGGGAATGCTTTTAGCAGATGATATCAATTTACATTTTTCACAAAAAAAAAACAATAAATAAACAAAAATATATATAGGAATTGAATAAAAACAATAACAAACATATATGAATATTTTATATGTAAAAGCACTCTGAAAGCTTTAAAATAATCAAATTGTATCTGATGCTAGATTCAATTCAATTGAAAAATTGAATTTTTTGTTAACTTTTAAAGCTTTTGACTTTCACAAAAAAAAAATAAATCCCAAGTCCAACAATAACTTGTTGTTGCGTTTTTTTCCTATTAAATCCAGATTATTCCTTCTTTAGCTTTTTGTTCATTTTTTGCTTTTTCATGTTTATTTATCCTTACATAAGGCAGCAAAATTTCTCCTTCAATATAATAAAAATAAAAATTGAAGCAAGACAGGCATAATCTAGACGGAGATAAGTCAAAAAGGAAAAAAATCGATAAACTCGCTACTGCTGCTCCTTTTTATCTCGAAAAACTGATAAGAATTGAATCTCCCTTTGCCACGTAGTATTATCATTGTGTGCGATGGCTCCTAACGATAACAGAGTAACGATGATGATGATGATGAAGAAAAATAACGGGAGCAAAGTAAATATTTACATTGTAACAATCTTTCATTATATTAAGCGATGTGTAATGCGAGAGACTCTCCTCCAATGCAAATTTAAACAGTGTGCCGTTGTGGCTGACGATCATCACATTTTGTTTATTTTTTTGAGGAATTTGAATTTTGCAGTGTTATGACAGCTCACATGTCTATCGGCAGTTTTAGCCTCGATGAAATTCGTAAAAAATAAAAAATTGGGAAAAATTTGTTCAATAAATTCCGATAAATTCACTAAAAAATTAAAGATTTTTTAAAAAAATTTCAAATTTATTCTTTTCAGAAAAATTTGTATGAAAAATTGTTTCACGAGATTAAAAAAATATTAAAAATGATTAAAAAAAATAAAATTAAATAAGAAATAAAATAAAATAAATTATTTATTAAACTCAAAATTATTATTTAATTATTTGTTTGATGGAATAAATTTCTTTACAAATTTATAAAATTTTCAAAATTCAATCTTCAATATTTTTATCTTTTATATATTAAAAAAGTATTAAGTATTTAATAAAAACTCGAAATATATAATAATTATAAATATTTAATATTTTTTAATAAAAAAGATGAAAATTTTGAAAATTGAATTTTAAAAATTTTATACCTAAATTCATATATAAATTTATTCAAACAAATTTTTAATATAATAATTTAATTTAATTTTATATTTTTTAAAAAGAAAGACAAAAAAACTTTAGAAAATTTGAAAAAAAAATAAAAAAAATGCGATAAAATCTCCTACCTCACGTCAACTTTTGTATATCACTTTTTATCTGCAACGTGGCCTACTTTTCATCGCCAAACATCACAAAAAATTCCCTTTGAAGCTCACTCACGCATAAACGGAATGAATAATGACCGTTGTTGGTGTTCGTTTGGTCACCGCTTGTCAAAACAAATAAATCTCAGCAAAAAATTTTTCATTCAAAGTCAAATTGAAATTGAATCCGGAACGAAAAAAAAACATTCCTTTAATATAAATTACAATCCATTAACTCCTTTTGACCTTTTTTCCCCGTATCTCGCATCTCTCGCTTCATTTATAACGACAATGATCTACTTTATGATACTTGATGCTTGACGCCGTGCTTCAATATTTTCCATTCAGAGAGAAAAAAATTTTGAAATAAATGTGGAGGCTTTATGCTTGACTGAATACCGACACATACCCACACAAAAAATGGATAACCCTTCAATTGTGATTTGACGTCGAAAAATCATTTAATTATCCCTATTTGACATAATCCATTTGTTTGGATCCTTAAAAAAAATCTCGTGTGCATTGGAATTTTTGAAAATCGGATAATATTTTAGGGGCGCTGAGTGTTTTTTCACGTGTTATTGGGGAAATCTCGCCTCGTCTATCACAGCGAGGGAATATTTACGACAAGCCATTATAACGGAATATTGATGAATGACTGTAAAAAATCGTATTGAGATGTTAAAATGGGTGAAAAGGAAACAAGTGAAGGATTGTAAGAGTGGATTAAGGTGTTAATATCCTGATGCCGTTATTATTTTCAATGCGAAAATATGAAAGAAAAACGGAACCTCACAGAAAACGAGGGAAAATATTTTTCCTCTAACAATTTTTTACTTTTTAAAAGTTGCTACTACTTGAAATAAAGCAAGAAAAAAAGGCAACGGGATTATTTTATTGTTGAAGGAGCAGCAGAAGAAAACTTTTTGAATACACTTAAATTATTTCCTGTGTAAGAAAAAAAGTCTTTCTCGCACACTTGACTGACACATTATTTTATTGGCAATAATTTCTTTTGGTGTTTTGAACAAATAAAAAACTTTTGCCATAAATCTCCGGTACATCAATAAATTTTACTCTGCCGACCTCTGGCATGTACCTGGTTCGATATTTTTGCATAGAAAAAATTGAAGAATTATAATTTGACCTACTTTGAATGAATTTATCGATATTTTTTATATAGAGACGTCTCCCCTTTTCTTAAAAATTTTGTCTATATTTCTTGCGAAGAAGAGATAAATAAATCGCTTTGGCAATAAAACTTTTTTTTTCTTGCTTTTTTTTAAATTTAAAGCACTTCAGTCCGTCACGGATTTTGATTTTTTTTATTAACAAAATTTTTATTTTTCTTTTTAAAGTTCTTCGAGACGAGTTCAAAGCAGAGCCACAACACACAAGAGTAGCTCAAGGCGAGACTGCTATTTTGGAGTGCTCTCCGCCGAAAGGCACGCCAGAACCAGTCGTTTTTTGGAGGAAGAATGGACAGAAATTGGAAGTGGATCAAAATAGGCGGTGAGTGTTTTCCGGAATTAAATTGGAAAAATTGATCAAAGAATTATTTTTTAATTTTTTTAGCATTCGAGTGATTGACGGAGGAAATTTGGCTATCCAAGAAGCAAGACAGTCGGATGAGGGACAATATCAATGTGTGGCGAAAAATGCTGTTGGAACGCGAGAATCGTCAATGGCGTATTTGGAAGTTCATAGTAAGTTTATTTTATTTTTTATTGTCACTTTTATAATAAAATAAAAATATTTAAATATTAATTTTAAATTAAATAATTTAATAAATATTTAATTAATTTTAATTTACCCAATTTAATTAAATTTTTAATATTTTAGTTTTTAATAAAAATTTAATTTGTAAAATAATAATTAAAGTAAAAATAAATATTTTAATTTTTAATAAAAATCTAATTTGTAAAATAATTACAGTAAAAATTCTTAATAATATCAAAATTATTTTAAAGTAAAAATTAAAAAAAAACTTTTTATAACATTTAAAAAAAAATTAATTTTAATTTATTTTGTTAAAAATTATTATTAAATTATTGTTAAATTGTATTTTTTTTAAATAAATATTTTTAAAAAGACTCAATTCGATATTAAATTTATTTTTTTTCAGTCAAACCATTCTTAATCCGCGGTCCTCACGATCAAACCGTCATCGAGGGACATTCCGTGACATTTCAATGCCGAGTGGGAGGCGATCCCATGCCTGACGGTAAGTAATTGCAAAAAAATCGCAATATTTCATTTTCTATAAAAAAAAAATAATTTTTTTCTCTCTCTTTGTTTATTTATTTATTTGTTTCTGCCTCCCTTGAACATTGGATTCTCCTTTGTCACACAACAACAACGCAAAAATTGAATGCTTAAAAAAACATTCAAACAAAAAAATAACAACAGTACTGTGGAGGCGGTCTGCATCAGGCGGAAATATGCCCTTAGGTAATTTCATACACATTTCATTTAATTTCAACGAAAATGTTGATATTTTTTTGTGTTCGTTTATTGAACTTCGTTCAAACTGTTGCGCATTTTTTTGTGCTTTTGAATTAAATTTATTTATTTTTCGGGGGAATTCCATTATCGTGATTAAAAGCGATTTTTCGAGTATTTTTTGTGGAATTTCCCTCGCATCTCTCATTACAAATGAAAATCATGTCTTCTAATTTCGTTTCTTCTTCTTATTTCTCATGACAACAACCGAAAATTGAATAAATAAAACAACAAACAGATCGTGTTCATATTTTGGAAGATCGTAGCTTGCGGCTAGAAAACGTAATCTTAGATGATGAAGGCGAATACAGTTGTGAGGCAGACAATTCTGTGGGCTCCGTATCTGCTACCGGCATGTTGAGTGTCTTAAGTAAGTTAATTTCCCGTTTTTCCCATTTTTTATTTCGTTTCGTAGTAGACGCGCCACAATTGAAGCGTGAAATTAAAAATTCCTCCCTATCTTTAGTGCCGCCCGTGCTTACGATACGTCCCGTACCTCAAATTGTCGAATTACCGTCAGACATCACGTTCGAGTGCAAGGCTTTCGGTCGTCCCGAACCGATTTTAATGTGGTCGATTGAGGGAAATAACAGTTTACTCTTTCCCGGCAACAAATACGGGCGCATCGAAGTGACGAATAACATCGATGGCCTTTCGACATTGAATGTCATTGAGCCGACAAAGATGGACAATGGCTTAATTGTCATCTGTAACGCCATTAACGAGGTTGGTTCGATAAGTGTGCGTGCGAGAGTCGCTATTTCATCGCATGATCATCGACCGCCACCAATTATCATCTTTGGGCCTTATAATCAAACGTTGCCACAAAAGTCGACGGTAAATATGAATTGTAAAGCAAGTGGAAGTCCCACGCCAACTGTAACATGGTTCTTGGATGGACGAGAAATCGCCTTGTCTGAAAGGAAAAACGTTAGTGAGATAGGAACATTGACAATTTCTGACATTGACCGAAAAGAGGATCAAGGATTGTATACTTGCGTTGCCAGTAACAAGCATGGAAAGTACAAATGGAGCGGATATTTGAAAGTTGAGTCCCCAACAAATCCGAATATTCAATTTTTTCGCGCTTATGAGAGTTCCTCGTATCCAAGTTCGCCCACAGAGCCTCAAGTCTCGAATGCCACAAAAGATTCTGTCACACTTTCATGGCTTCCCGGGGTCAAACGGGGCGATTCTGACTTGGTTGGTTATATTATTGAGATGTACAGTGATGACGAGTCTAAGGGATGGGAAACAATCGCCACACGAGTAAAAGATACAGTTTATACAGTAACAGGTCTCTTGTATGGGTACACTTACAATTTTATTGTCAGAGCTGAAAATTCTCACGGCATCTCTGCACCAAGCCCAATTTCTCAAGCTCATACCGCTGGAAAGGCTTTCAATCCGGATGAAGACATTACGTTGAGTGAAGCTCAAGCTGCTCTTTCCTCCGACAACATCGTAAGATTAGTTGATGCCAATGCCACAGACGCTGTTAGTATTCGTCTGTACTGGGAAGTGCTCGATGCCCAATTTGTCGAAGGATTTTACATTTATTCGTACAAAAAAGACAATAACGGAACTTATAAAGTACTTACGGTGCTTCATCGGGGCGGAACAGCTTCAAGTACAATCACAGGACTGGAAAGATACGCCGATTATTATTTCTTCTTAATTCCGTTCTACAAAACGATCGAAGGACGTCCCTCAAATCTCAAGGAAGCTCGCACCTTGGAGGATGTTCCGACGGGACAAATTACGGACATGGAAGCTGCGTTACTCAATGCAAGTGCGGTTTACTTGAAATGGCAACCGCCGCCCGAGGAAACGTTAAATGGCATTTTGACAGAGTATCATGTCGTTATTCGAGGTCATGACAACCATAATTTCTCGAAAATATTGACAAACATGACGGTAGCTGGGGATAGTGCGAAACTGTTGTTGGCCAATCTCACAGCTGGTGTTACGTATTCCGTTAGTGTGGCTGGTAAGTTTTTCTCTTCGGTTTGAGGGGGATACAAAAATTAAAAGTGTTTTCGAATTCATAGACAATAAACATTAAAAAAATTTTCAATTTTCTTAAAAATTTATATTTGAATACATTTAACAATTTTTAAACTTTAAATTTGAAAATTGAGAAATTATTTTTAAAAAAATTCTATATAATTTTATTTTTTTTATTAAAAATTTTTAAATAAAAACGTTTGAACTAATTTAATAAAAAATTAAATCTTTTTCAGAAAAAAAAATCTTTAAAGTAATTTTTTTTTTTTAATTTAAAAATGACTAAAAATGACTTTTGAACTTCTTTTTCATACTTCATTTTAAAATATTTTGATCAAATATCGAACCTTAAAATTATGTTGTTACAGATTTCCAATTAACCATGAATATTCGCATGATATATTGACCGAAACGTGGTTCATTATCTTGCTGGGATCGATAAGGTTCTTAAAACAAAGAAAAAGTTGAATTTTGAACTAATTTTAACGAAATATTTGACTTTAAAAAAATGGTCAATAAAGTACCAAAAGTTGAAAATCTTTCTTTGAAAAATTCAATTAATTTCTCTTAAAAATTTTAAAATGAAAGAAAATTTTATATTTTTGGCAAAATTTTACGAAAAATACTTTTTTTTAAATTTTAGGAATTATTGTAAAATCTTCTCTTGAAATTTTTGATAAAAAAAAATCAGTAGGTCTCAATCGAAAACACCTTTGATAATTGTTTTTCCTAACTTTTTTCGAAAAAGAGCACCATTTAATAGAAAATTTATTGATTTCAGCTGCAAATCGTGCTGGCATAGGACCATTTAGCTCACCATCGATGTTGCGACTTGACCCTCATACAAAACGCTTAGATCACGGCTACACGAGGTACGTTTTATCAAAATTAATCAATCAAAAAGGATTTTTTTTTTTGTGATACAATAAATTATGTTGTTACAGATTTCCAATTAACCATGAATATTCGCATGATATATTGACCGAAACGTGGTTCATTATCTTGCTGGGATCGATAATTGCCATCATTGTTTTTCTATTTGGGGCCACGGTGCTCTTTAGACGAATTCAATTTATGAAACACAGTTCACTGTCAAATATGCACGGTAAGTGAAAGATGTTCGGTGATAAATTGTCTTTTTAATGAGGGCATCTCACTCTCTCGGTGCGAGGGTATTTAAATTAATTACGTGATTTATTTGTTTTTGTCTTCGACGAGAGAGAGAAGATGATGAATTATCTGGAAAATTTATCATGTTTCAAAAAATTGCAGGAAATCACGCCATTGGCACCGTTCGGAAGTTTCCCACACTGCCACTCAACCAAAATGGCGTCTGGATTGATCCGGGCGGCGGTGTTTGGCGCCAAGCATCGGACTTGCACAAAGATGTCCTCACCGATTACGCGCAAGTAGCACAGGCGAATCAACTTCCGCTTCCTGATTACGAAAGGTAAGAGTCCCCTCACTTTTTTTTGCTTCTCTTGTAATAATTACGAGTAAAAATATATTTCATAATCACTGTCATCAACACACTTTTTTCTCCGTTGGTCGTCAGCATCACTGAAAAACACGAAAAAAAATATAAAAATGAAGAAAGTGGTTAATGATGATGATGAAGATGATATAAACGTGATTTTTTTCCTTGTCGTTTTCCTTCGTCTCTACCATAATTTTTCGTGCAACACAAGCACAGCATGTTAACAACATTACGTGATATAATTAAAAATTGTGTGACAAACAACTTGCGACGTTCAAACCACTGCCAACACGAGCTATCATGATGAAATTTTATCCCCGAAAAAAAAAATCGTAGAGAAAAAGAAGTAAAACGAAGTTTAGTCTTCTGATGCAACCAGAATAAAATTTTGTGTGTTGTTTAAATTTGTAATTAAGGACGGAGACGACGACGTGCATTTTGCTGTGAAGTGTGTAATCTGTTAAATTAATTAGACACATTTAAGATTGTGTGGAAAACTGTGCGACACGGAAAACGTAGAGGAAGGGGGAAAACTTGCCCACACAAATGCAACAATACTTAATAATAATGAATGTTGGTTTGAATGGAGGAATAATTAAAGTGAACAGTGAACTGATTATATGCAGTAGTCACGCATGTTTCGGGGATTGTTTGTTTAAATCACAAAAAAAAAGTTTTTGGGTTGGTTGGAAAGTTTTTCTACTTTTTTTTTAAATAATGAGCGATTTAAAAAACTTACTAATTCATTTAATTTTGTCTTTAAAGTTTCATAATTAAATTTAATTTTTTTTTTGAAAAATTAATAGAAAATTAATTTAAAAAAAAAATTAAAATCATCTACAAATTGGTAAAAATTAAAAATTTTCATTAATTTCAACGAAATTTAAAAAAAAATATATATAATTTAAAATGTTAATAATTAAATAAAATAATAAATTATTAATTAAAAATAAATTTTAATTAATAATTTTTAAAAATAAAATATTTAAAAAAATATTAAGTTTTGAAAGAAATATTTAATTTTTAATTTAAAAAAAAAACAATAATATTTATTTAAAAAAAGTGAACTCAATAGAATTCATTAAAAAATTTCAAAAGTTTCTTAGAAATTTTGCTTTTTTTTTAATAATTTAAAAAAATTAATTTCAAAAAAAAAATATATATAATAATTTTAGAATAAAAAAAAATTAATTTGACTTCAATGATTTTTTAATTTAATTTTTTTCAAAGATTTTTTTGTAATTTTATTTTGATTTTTGAAATTATTTATTTTTTTCATTTTTTCATTAAAATACTTGACAAAAAAAATTATTTAAAAAGAATTAAATTAAAAAATCACCAAGGTAAAAAAATGATGTGAACGTGTCAAATGACCCCTTTTAATATGAAAAGTTTATGTGTGTTGAGTTTCCTAATCTGGTTAAGATATTGGTCTTAATCCCGTTTAATGTTAAATTAACATGTCGTTCGACACGCCAATAGAATTAATGATGTCCCATGTGTTTTTCATTCGTTATCAACAACTTTAGTAATTAACTTTTGTTTATTTTTCCTCAATTTACGTTTTTTTTTTAATTTTTTCTTCAACAGACTGAGTCCCACACTTACCAACATGCCAGATTATGCGGAAGTAGCTGGTTGCTCGACATACCAAAATCCCCATTCACCGACTTACAACAGCAGCTTCGGCGCGTATGCCACAACAACTCTCGTCGGTCAATACAACCCAAAGCCCTTCCAATACGACAGTGCCAGCAAAACAGGAACCAGCTCCTTTGGCTCCATGGGAACTTCGCCATCGCCTAGCACGATGTACAACAATTTCATCAATTCGGAGGCATCGACACTGGCATCCCCCAACAAAATGAACATTATCGAGAATCGCATGAACAAACTAAACCATAAATCATCGTCAACATCACCCCCATTACCGACGACACAACCTCCGCCGCCACCGCCATCGTCTGCTGGCAGCATCATTCCGCTGCACATTAACAACGATCAGTATTTGGGGTCGCAGCACCAGCAACTACATCAATCGCCCGTTAAGCATATTGTTAGCAATAGTGATAAAAGTATAGCGAATTATCCGCCGCCATCGCCGCATAACAGCGCCTCAAATGCCACCATCAAGTCAAGGAGTCGTCTCAATAATCGATTTGGCGATGTCAACGGTAAGTCGGAACAACCGCTATTTATCAAGTCGAAATACGATGGCAGTTGGTCATCCATCAACAACTAAGCCACTTTTAGGCCATCAAATTTGTTTTTAAAGTCTTACATATCCTTCGAACCCGAAAATAAAACGAATTCCTATAAAAAAAAATAAAATATTGAATTAAATCTGGACGGTCTATGAAATATCTGTACACTGTAAATATATATATTGAACATAAATATTAATGAATTTGTAAATTTTTGTAAATTAATGACCAAAAATTAGTCAAGGCGATAATTAAATTGAGATTTATGCGATGTTGTCACATCATCAGCGGATGGTGTTGGACGAACTTTTCCTCTCATTCAGCAGATGTCTCCTTCTCCTACTTATGTACGTTTAAGGTAATTTAAGATTTTAACACGAAAAAATAATAAATTACTATAATCAACAAGACAAAGTGATATTTTAAATGTCTATTGAAAGAAAATAATGATGAAGCAAAAATACAGTAAATTAAAAAATAATAAAAATAAATTAAATAAAATTAATCAAACTAGTCAAGAAAAATAAAAAATAGTAATTAAAAAAATTATAATTATGAAAAAATCGAAGCAGCTCAAAAATCATTGTGAATTAAAGTAGAAATTAACCAACTATTTGAAGTTCTATAAAAATAATAATTTATGAGAAGATGTAGAAAGTTATCACTTTACCCCCAAAAAATTTTAAAAGACATGTTAGACAAAAAAAAAAAGCTTAATCGGTGTCAATATAATAAAAAAACGGTAAAACAGCTTTTAAATGGCACATGCGATTGGTTAAAAAAGTGACTAATTAAATAAAAAAAAAGTATTAACACAAAAAATTAGATTATCAGTAAAAAAAATAAATATAGACCTCAAAAAAATAATAAAATTAAATTATAAGTAGGTGAAGTTCGTTGTAGAAGAAAAGCTATTCCTAATGAAAAAATACAGACATTTCTTTGTACATTTTTTACCGTCCAAGGCATATCGTATTGAAAAATATAAAATTAAAAATTAAATATTTTTTTTTTTTGTGAAATATTTGAAAAAAAATAATTTGAAGGCTTTTAAAAATTGTAAGTACCTAATTTAAAAAACAGTAGTAAGTATTTTAATTTTTTACTTATTTATTTTTATTTTATTTAAATATTTATTTTTTTTTATTTATTTAGGATCGAGGAGCTATCTACCGTTATGTTAAGGATTTTTTTATCACTGAACAGTAAATTTATTTTTATTTAAATATTTTATTTTTAATCATTTATTTTGTTAATTTATTTTTTATTTTATTCCTAAAGGAGTGAAAGTTGTTTTTAACAAGAACCTGCGGTAAGTACCTTAATTTAATCTACAAAAAAAAAACAAAATAAAAAATTTCTTTTTTACCATTTTTGACAAATTGTGACTCCGCATCATCCCTCGTAATTTTTTCATCTGTCACATTATCTCGCATCTGATTTTAATCTTCCACTTAAGCAGAACCTCATTAAATTCCCATAAAAAACATGATAGTTTAAATACATCGTGTCATCTGATACAGCTACTGGTTCCATATTCCATCACCAAAAAAAACCCAACCAACAAACGAGGGTTTCAACGTATGTACGATCCTAATCAAAAGATGACAACTTTGGATAAAGCTCCGTCCCCTCAAAATATTTCCACTTATATTTAATTCACGAGATGACATTTAACTAATATACATAAATAGCGGAAGTTTACTGTTTTTTTGAATTATTTCTCTCTTTTAAGACATACGGAAATTTATTCCATGTAAAAAACGGGGGCTGAACGTATGTGTGGAGGAATTTTTTTAACGTAACGAAAAAACTTGAGAAATCGTTAACGGCTGTACGACGACAACACTCGGAAGATCTGTAATAACAATAAAAACAATACTTAAGAAGATTCCCTTGTTATTGCAGAAAACATCATCTCTAGGATTTAACACACTGCGGCACAGAGCTCCGAGAGCGGCAGTAAAATAATAATAAAAGGGGGGAACGGAATCTGCAAAGTTTTGTGTGAGTGTGTGGGAGAATTTAAATTCACAACTTGCCTTGCAAGAAACCCCTTAAAAAAGTAGAAACAAACATTTATTAAAATATATTGGAAACAGATGCTTTTTTCTGTTTTTCTTCGGTGTGTCGTCTAGCAAGAAGAAAATGAAGAAAATGCTGCAAGGAAGAGCAAAACGAATGGATGAATTATGCAACATGATACAACAACTCAACACAATTTTCTCTAGATACCTACGGAGAAAAATATAAATTTACGATGATAATGCACAAAACCGAGCAAAATGACTTGAACTTAAAATATTTAAATTAGCATGAAATATAACTTTGGTTGTAAATTTTTTCTTCCAGCAGGTCAACCATTCCAGAATTTTAATTTAAATTTTTTCTGCAGTTCAAGCATGAAAATTTTGAGGTTTTTTTTATTTTTATTATTATTTCCTCTCAAAATTAAAGAAGTTTTTTTTATTTTTTTTTTTTTAGAGAAAATGAAAATAAAACTCCCTCGTTGCTTTTCCACTTGAATTCGTCTGATTAGACAAACATTTGTAAGTATTTTTGATCTTTTATTTATAACTATGTGAGGCATCAGGCATGAAAACGACTCAACTCCCCCAAAAAGTTCACTTAGACGTTTCATTACTTTTATTGCGATAATAATTATTGAGAAGAATTCCTCGAGTGTTTTTCATACATCGAGAAAATGCCAAGTTACGACGACGATTATTACAATAATTCTTCACCTTCGTCGTTTTTCCTATGTTTTTATGAGGATTGTTGTTTACTTATTTCTTCATCGTCATTGTCGTCTCCTTAAAGCTGCTTAAGTTGACGTGTCTCTTAGAACAAATACTGAGGGTAGAGGGAGTAAGTTGGTCTCGACAAGTGTATGGAACGGTAATAAATGGCTTTCACATGTGTTTTCTATGTACAATTTATTACAAAAATAACAACATACACTTGTAGAGACTAATCTTAATATATTGGCCAACATTTTCATCTCGAGTCGAGTCTTTCGGTATTTTTGCCATGCATGCATCTGTGAAACATAAAAATTGTGCTCGACAAGTAGAAAGGGGAATAAATATCATTGTTATTATTATTATTAGAGGAGATGATTACTACACTTGTAGTGCTTTTTCAGCGAAAAGAGTCTTTGCCAGGAACACTGTGAACTGGAAAGTGACCTGAAAAGTAATTGTAAACTAAAAGTTGGAGTCTAAATGTCTCTTAAAGGTCATTTTATCAAAAAATCATCTCATTTTTGCCCAATTTTCCTTAAAACTTGTCTTTAGGATGTTTTGAAAAGCTCTTGAAGCTCATATTAATATTTGACTTTTAAATCCATACAAATTTTGTAACGCAATAACTCACGTTTTGCTTTGAGAATTTAATTTCGGATTTTTGTAACAAATCAAATTTAGCTCTGAGAAGGTTTCTGTTCAAAAATTATGGAAAAAGCATGAGTAGATTAGTAGAAAAATGAAGTAATTAAATGTGAAGTTGATTGCATACCCCAAGGAAGCTAAAATTTGAAATTTTGTTTAAAATGGTATTGCATATTTCAGGGTGTTGTTTTTTATGAAGTAAGTCTTTATCAATTTAGCCCAAGTCCACTAATCTCACACATTAACACTATGAATATAATGTCTATATACGACGCATTCATGAAATAAATAAATAAACAAAAAAATTTTTGGTAGGACGAGTTTGCGGGTTTGATAAAAAATTTGAAAAAAATCGTTCAATATTTTTTTTAAAATCCTAAATGAACATTAATTGGCTTAAAATCATCAGAAATGTCTCTTTAAACCAAAATAATTATTACAAAAATAACTTCCGATTTCTCAGAATACATCCCAATGCCATATTTCGTTTTCAGTGAAGACCGTGCATTGTAACGTGTTGCCAGGACAAAGCTTTCATTCCAACTTGGGCAGCAAAACAAATGTGTCTAGTGGCAATTCTTCATCTTTCTCCTCCTTCTAAATAAAATAACGCTCCTAAAGTGGTACTTAAATGGTTTTATTGAGACATGAAAGTGTCTTCTTTGTCATATACTTGCAATTTTATGTCTTCCCCACTCTTTCTCTTTTCATCATCATTATTTCATTATTATTATTACTATTAGAGAAAACTTGTTACTACTACACAATTGCTCTTGAATTATTACAATGCTCATATAGAGGAGAAAAACAAGCAATTAAATGCTTACAAAACTTTATTAATTAAGTTTTTGAGATTTTTTTTCTCTTTCAAAAATCATTTGATAATTAAATTTGAAAATTTGGACAAATTTGACCACAATTCATGAAAAGAAGAACAACTTCTTCCTTTTTTGAATAAAAGTTCTTCTGCTCGTGCACATCAAAGAGAACCCCTTTTCCTGGGTAATTCCGCAAAAGGAAAAGTTTTTTGTTCCAAAAACATTCTAAACAAGCATAATCACACATAATCAATTCAATTACCTCCAAAATATACACAAATTTTACGAATATGAATATTAAATGTTGCTCAAGTTACAAGCAGCAGCACACGTTGTCGGAGATGGAGGAAAAAGAGGCAATTTCCTTAAAATATGTGCATATTCAAGACAACGCGACACACACACCCACACATATATTGCAATTTTCCTAAGGAGAAACACTGTCATTTAAGTCATTTATTTCGGTTTCTAATGTAATTTAAAAGAAAACTTTTTCCACACAAAGTTTATCTAAACACCCAAAATGTAAATATAAGCACACAAAACTCTCTTAACTCAACTCAAATTACGTTCGTAAATGCAGCTGGCTTAGTTGGGAGAGGAAAGAAAAGGGAAGAAATTCAAATCAGCATCTTGCTTGTTTGTGTCTTGTTTGAATATTTTATGTCGTCGTCGTCGTTAGATTATAATTGACTTACTTGACTTTCGAGAACTTTCGGGAAAAGTTTTGGCAGGTGAGATAACAGCTAAGGTGTCACTTGGCGTTTTACAGAGATTTCTTGTAGTTTTAGTTGAATTTTTAATGTCGGGAAATGCGATTTACTAGTTTAAAGATTTTTTTAAATGATTTAAAAAATTTCTATCACTGGTTTGGGCTTAAAATGATGTCCATTACTAACAATTATGCTGCGATACGACTATCAGAAGTGCTGCAAAATAAATTTTTAAGTTAAAAGTCAGAATTTTTTATTTCTATCAACTTAATTAAGTCAGCTATACTTAAGTTTAAGTCAAATAAAGGATTTTAATTTAAAAGTTTTTCAAAATTAAATAAAAATTTGTTCGAAAAGTAAAAAAAATATTAAAATTTTGACTTTATTTAATTTTTAAGTTAGGTTAGGTTAGGTTTGAGGATGCATCACCGCGATCCGAAGACCTATTAAGATAAGTTAAGCTTAAAGCTTAAAGCTCTTAAGTTCAAAAGCTGTCCTTTCAGTCATTTTTGACAAATATTTCTTCTACTACTAGTCTTCTGAATACATTTTAAACTGAAGTTTTAGCCAAAAAAAATTTAATCTATGAATATCAGAATTAAAAATCTGTAACTTTAACCCTTAAACTTAAACTTGAGACTTCTGAAACTAAAATTTCGGTAAAAAAAAATCTAAAATTCTTTGACTTAAGGATTAGACAGAAAGAAACTTAACAAGCTTAAGCTTAACAATCTAGGTTTTCAACGATTTTTCAAAAAAAATTTTTTTTTCTTTAAGTTTTGAAAGTTTATATCACTTAATGTGACTTTTACGTTAAGAAAAAATTTAAATGAGAAATAAATTATTCTTAAGCTTTACAAAAAATTCAAATAATTAATTTTGACTCTTGACTCTGAAGAGCTTTTAAAGTAATTGAAATTTTAAAGAATTTGATTTTTTGAAGTTTTTCAGAAATTCTGTTTGGAACTTTTTGGATTTAAAGCAATACAAATTTTAAAAATTTAAAAATATTTAATTCTATATTAAATAAGCTCTTTCTCTAACATTTTCTCTAAAACGTTCAATTTTCCATCTGACTCAACATGGAAAAAAACTACAAAGGAAAACTTCTCAGCGCTGTAATTCCATTCACACAAAACTTTCCTACCTCCGGAAAGACTGCAGTCAAACTTTATAAACATCAAAATTTTATATACTCAATAAATTCATTGTTACAAGAATCTGCTAATCTTTCCTGACAGACAGGAAAATACTTTTCCCAAACTACTGCTATTATTACAAACAACATCAATAACGTTCCACTAAAGTAATGAAAACTTTTTAAAGACCTCTTTCTGTGAGTGTGTGTGCGAAATTTGCTTCAAAATAGTGTTGAATTTCCAATGAACCGTTATTTAGTACGGTAATTAAACGAAAGTATTTGCGGAAGACGAAGTCATCGACCTCCGTAACGACACCTGAGCTCCTTTTTAAGTGTGTTGACGAAATATTGCCAAAAACTTTTCCTTGTCTCGATGATCAAAACGACGATGGCTACGACGATGAATTGCAATAAATATCCTCTGTGTCCATTCATCAAACTTTTTTTTTTCGTTGTTGTCACATTTTTTTTGTGCCATTGTCGCCCAAAGTCGACGAACAATAAAAAAGCATTAGATCTAACGCATCAGATAAATACGACAACAACACAATAAAATGCGAAAAAAAAAAGATTTCCAGGTCAATCAAGAATCGCATGTCATTTATTATGTCTTGTGACATGACAGACACACATTCCATCCGTATTACGATCCAAATGTATCAAAAATTACACTTTTCACGCATTTTTTTTTCGTTGTTTGTAGCGTTCTAGTTGATTTGATAAATATAACAATGGGTGACAAACAATGGAGAAAGAAGAAGAAGAAGAGAAAAATGAGAAAATAAAAAAAAACGAAAATAGAATCAAATCAAACTAAACATAAACTAAAATAAAAGAGATTAAAGGAAAAGGCAGGAATACTTCAGAGGAAACTTTAGAAAATTCAATGGCGCCAAAGTAGATAAGTAAAATTCTTTTAATCTATTTTAATTAATCCAAACCAAGCATTAAATTTAAAAAAAAAAAACAGAACAAAATTCTTTTCGTCAATTTTTGACGTTCCTGCCTAACAATTTCGAACACATTCATGCGATAAGCGGAGTACTTACACATGTCACACAAGGAATTACAAAAGTTTTTCCCGAAAATTTCTCTCTCTCGCTCTCGTTATTTTTTTTCCAGTATTTGTCATTGTTTATTTTCCCTTACAACAATCCACTTTTTTCATCGCAACACATTCGCACACAGACATATTTTCGGTAGAAGATTTAATATATCAGGACATTTCTGACAGATAGACATGCAACTTGCTCCACACACATTTTCGAGCATTTTTATACAACTTGACAAATTAGACGTTATTTTTATTTCCGAGTTTTGGGACGACGACGACGAAAATGAAAATGTAAAAGTTAGTAAACAAGCGTGAGGAAAAACAAGGAAAAACTCTTTTTTTCTGCGTTACTACTATCTGGATGAATTTCAAGTCGACAACTCGAAATTGATTAATCTTGTTTCGGTTCAGATGGCAGATCGGGCTTGTTGTTTCAAATTAAATTAAATTTATTTTCAGTTGAAATGTTTCAGTTTGTTTCCCAATAAATTTATGGTTGGAAAATATGCCTATTATGCGTCTTTTGGGCGATCTCTCTCTCTGCCACATGAACACACATTTAACCCTTGCTTATATCGTCGGTCGTTCGGTAAAAGGCATCGATATTGAACTCAAGTACCATGAAATTTTACGAATGATAATGTAATAATAATAAAGTAGTATGGAGAGAATGGATCGTCTACTAACGTAAAATATAATTAAACAGTGTTTGCAATTTATTTGCGTTACAACAGAAATGCGTGTTCGACGATTTATCTCTGTCGGTTTTTCTGTAAATGCGTTATTTACTGTCAATGTGACAATATTTCTTGATTGTCAACGATGCTGCTGGGTGGTAGATGCTGATGATGAAAAATTGTAGCCATGTTAAGATTTTTTTGTAGAATGGGAAGAAAAGTTTTAAGAATGAATTGGTAAGACATTTTCTGAATAATGCGAAGTAATTTAAAATCTCAATTTAAATTTTATTTCTATTTTAAGGTTTTTAAAATATTATTTATTCATTTTTTTTCATCTTTTTTTTTAGCTTTTTAATTTTTTTTTTATTTTTGCAGAAACACTAACCAAATGATTAAAAATTTTTGATATAAATACTTACGATAAGTAGTGTTAGTTAATTTTATGCGAAGTCACATGAAATATATTCACCTCAATTTTGTGAAATAGAAATTTAGATAAGGAAATTTTTTTAATTAAGGTCAAACGAAAATCAAAAATAAAGTCCGATGCCCCATTTTAAAAGTCAAAAATCCAATGGGGCAAAATAAAAAAAAAATTCATCAATCGTTTTTTTGTTGTATTTTCTTAATTTTTCAAGACATTTTCAAAAAAAAAACTTATAAAAATTTTCAATTATTTTAATTTTTGTTTTGAAAATCATATTTTAACTTGAATTTTCTTCTCTAAAAAAATTTTTCATAAAATTACTGAATTTTTTTTTAAATTTTTTTGATAGTTATTTTTTATGAAATTTTAATTTTTCAATTTTTAACTTAAAATGATTTTAAATCAATTTTTAATTTTAAAGTTTCAAAGAAGATTATTAAAAAACAACAAAAATTTTGATCAACGATAATAAATTGCTAAAATTTTGTCATTTTGTATGAAAACAAGTATTTCAATTTTTTTTATTTTGCGCCCCCCCCTCCTCCCCCCTTTTTATTTTCAAAAGTTTTGGACTTTATTTTTGATTTTCATTTGGAGCCGCTCCGCTAACTCAAAAAGAAAAAATGCAAAATTTTTAAAAAGATAAAACGAAAAAAAATTCGAAGTCACAAAACTTCTACGACGAAACTTAATTTGTGTTCTTTTTACCAAAATCAATAACCTATCAGGAACCATCTACTTAAAATGCTTCTCAAATCTTTTAAAATGTTAACTGGGATAAATATTAAAAATGTAAACTGGATCAAAAATCCACATTGTGAACAATGTGAAAAACGGTAAAATTTACTTTGAGACAGTATGAAACAACTTCATTGGGTCAAAACCCTTAAATGTTAAGTGAAGACATTTCAAAGTGTGCACTGGGTTCCTGTTCTTGTTTAACTTTTTTACGTTAGAACGTTATTCTAGATTTACAGAATGTTTTTCTAACTATCACAAAAATTCATTTAAGCCAAAATATTGCTCTCTAAATGATTTAAAGCAGATAAAAGTTCAAACTTAAAAAATAATTCCTCTCAAATTAATCCGTGACATCACTGAAATGCATCTCCTCAAACAATCCGACAACATGCCACTATAAAATACTTCATCAGTTGTTTGTTAGCATCGACAGTGAGGAACGCAGAGTTGCCAGAAGATACGCAATAAAAGATAACCGTAAATTCCGTTCGCAAAAACTTATCTCGAAAACTTAATTTCGCTCTGCCTTCACGACTCACGTCCGTTGGCAATCCGCAAAACAACAACAACAACAACACGATCGACATGCTTCGACACTGCAGACAAACCATTTAAAACTAAAAGGGATTACAAATGAGACACTATTTTCCAGCATATGCGAGAAGACAAGTAGAATTGAATTTTATCACTTTATGTTCTAAAATTTTCCAAAACGTTCACGTCGTCGTACAGGAGAAATTACAAACAGGAGAATATTATTAAATTACTCGAGTCGAATATGTAAAAACGGATCTAAAATAGGCGGTTTGTGTGTGTGTGTGCAATTTTGGGCTGTATTTAGGTACTCCTCAGTATATTCATATAATTTAATGTCAAAATGAAATTTATTATAATCATTTGCTCATTTGCACAGACACTACACGAGTAAAAAGTGAAGTAAATATACGAAAAAGAGTTACATCGGGATAATTTTACATGGAGCAAAACTCGAGAACAAGCAGAGACATAAATTTTATGACTTAACTACCTAGCTAACAACATTTTGGGACCTAACCGACAAAAGTGTCTGCATTCGACTCCGTATCGAGAAAATTATTGGTGACGGTACGACTTCGGTTGGAAAATCTCATCAAATATTTACGGATTAATTTTCGAGGCAACTTTATAACGTCATTATTTTGTTTAATTTGCAATTTACAAGCTCTCACACGACAAAAAGTGGGTCAGAAAAGGGATCAATAATAATTTTACCGAGTTAAGTCTCTGTCAACGCAGACCTCATCTCACCCTTTCTCTCGGCATGCTACCGGCTTTCGGTAATAACGCAACAATATTTTTACGTCACAACAATTATTTGCCTTGTTTGAACATTTTCAGTTGAGTTGTCTAGTTAAATTTATTATTTTATGTAATTTTCGTAGTGCACATAAAAAAATATTAAAAATGCAAATAAAAAATTTTACTATGCGTTATAAAAATTTGTACCGTTGAAATATCGCATCATCCATGTCATGTCGTCCTCGTCGTGGATGGATTGAAATGATGAAATAATAATTTATGGCTTTTTTAGTGACATCATTCATTTTTTTTTTGTTATTATTTTTATTATTCAACAACGGCTTCGTGTCGGAACAATTGTTAATAAAAAAATATACATTTTAAAAGTTTTACACTTTTTTTTTCACTCAGTCAAAATTTTAATTTGAATTCTGTCACGAAGTCGATTTCGATATTCATTCACTCGCAAGTCCAGGAAAATAAATTGGAAAGTGTCATGATTTATTGGCTTTTGTTTCTTCTTTTTCCTATTTTTTATAAATCTTTTTTTTATGTAATTGTTTCAAAATAAAAAAAAAATAAATCCCTCCTGACTGATATCGTCTTCGTCTTTTTTTCCCAGATTTGAAACAAATCAAGGAAAGTGGAAAAGTAATAACAAATTTATGATTTATTATCCTCATTTAACATTTTTTGTTACAAAATCGATCAAACACGCGGCGGTACATGGAGTAATAAAAATCTTTACAGCCGTTGTCGCGATGAGTAAATAAAATGACATCGGGCGTTGTGCGTTTCGTTGCAGGTATGGAAGCTTAGATGATCAACTTTTTTTTATCTATTTACTTTTTTATGTGTGATGGAATTTAACATTTATCAGGTTTGTGTGCGTTGAAGCATGGCAAGGACTTTTTCCAACAAAATAATAATAATTCAGTGTAACAGCTGTGTTCGGTGCTTGACTTTTTGTGTGGTACTCTCTTTTTTTCTATCTCGTCTCTTATCATTGTTGAACAATTTGTTACTGAAATAAAAATATTTTTTAGAGAGTTTTCTTTTAAATTAATATCTAAATCGCATTTTTTAATAAATTTTGAAATATTTTGTTAATTTTCCGATTTTTAAAAAAATATTTTGAACTGAATTTATTTTTTTTATTTTATAAATTTTTTAAATTTATTTTATTTTTTTTTTTTGGCTTTTTAAATAATTTTCGTAATTTTTCTTTTTTTTATATTTTTTTAAAAATCAATTTTACAATTTTATATTTTTTAATTTCTCAATTTTCTCAATTTTTAATTTGTTTAATTCAAGTAAAAATTTAAAAATTCAGAAAGGACAGACAAATAAAATATCCAACTTAAGACCAATTTTTATCGAAATCCTTAAAAACACGTAAAAATAAGGCGAATGACTTGTAAGTTTTTTGTCTTTTCCTTTTTTCCTCAACTTTGGTGTAAGTTATTGGAAAGAAATGCAGGTAAAAAGACATAACGGGACTATTTTACTTATAACGACAACGACGAAAGAAAGACGTGCTACATAATTTTTATTTATTTTCCATGCGCTTATAATGGAAACCAACAGAGACTCATATTTAGATAGATAAAAATTAACCAAAAACTCGTCAATAAAAATTTTTCACACGAAATCGCTTTTTATGAAGTTTCCTTCCTAAAAAAATATTCCAAAAACCGCTAAAAACTTATTTTTGTTAAAGATGTCTCCCTTTGAGCTAAGCTAGAAACTATTCTCTCATACGAATTGCACTGAAAAATAATTTTATCCGAAAATATCCTTCACAAAGACGATTTCACGACATTTCCTGCTGATTTTCTTCTTTCTACAAACCTCATCTTCACCACCACAGATGATGCTCTGCAGTTACAATGCCGCGTGAAGTGCATACGAATCACGAAAAAACACACAGTTCTATAGAAATTTGTCATTTTCCCTTGATACTGTCTTTTTTACCTCGTTTTTTTTAAAGGCTCACAGTTATTTCTCGTTGCTTGCTTGCACCTGAGTAAATGTATAATGTTACATGAGAAGACGATGATGAGATGACTGCACTTGCATCAAAAGTGCATAAAACACGATATGTGACTTTTTACTTGAACCAATTTGCCTTTTTAACATGTTTCTCTCTGTCGTATTTTTTTTTGCTCATCATCACCGCCATTTGTCACTGGATTTGGAATGAGACGTGAAATAGAGTGACTATTACCGAGGCTTATGTCAAAGTAAGAGAATTGGGCTCACTCATGCCATGCGTCATCAATCTCTCTCGAAACATAAGCTCGGATTAAATTTTGTTCACCTTTTTCCTCTTTCTTTTTCTCTTAAACTTAAACAAAAAAAAAATCACATAAAAAATATCCTCGAATTAATATTTTCCACTTTTATGCATCATCATATTATTCATCTCAGGTTTCATGCTGAGCTTTTTAATATAATGTTCAATTACAGCTTATATAAGACGTTCCTCCTTTCTTTTTACTTTTTTTTCTCTTTCTTTGAAAGGAGTACCTTTACCTTCAATTCGACTGAGTTGAGAAAAAAAAAGAAAATTTAAATAAAAATACACAAAGTTTGTGAAAGATATAAAAATTATCATGAAGGGGAGACGACCAACTCCACGTGAACTGAAGCAAAGTCTAGGAGAAGCCAGACACTCACATGCTTTATATCATAATAATAATAATAATCAGCAATGCGCGTCGTCGTCATCACATCTCTTCCATCGTCGTCAGCAGAAAAAAAAACACGAAACAAGATTAATAGAAACGCATCCACCCAAGAAAGCAAGCAGCTGCCGGTAAAGTCAGCCCCAACTATAAAGAAGAGTTTTCTCGTGAATTCGTGAAATAAGGCGTTGAATGCAATAATGTTAGCTTATAAATAAAATGTTGTTTCATGCGATGATGATTTCCATTTTTTTTCCTTCGTTCTCCTCGTGCAAGAAGTGATTTGTATTTATAAAAGAGAGAAATCGGAGGAAGGAGCGTTATTGTGGCACATATGGTGCTAAAATGAGATATTCGAAGAAATATGTGCGAAACGATGACGCGGCGCGATGATTTACTGCGGTTAATGTTGGATTTAAAATCGATTTGAATTGAAAAATTCTCGTGGATTTGTCTTTGAGAGAAATTTTTCCATAAAGAAAAATTGTAATCAAAATCACAATCGTTCGATGTCTGTAACTCGTTTTCCATTATGTTAAACATCTATGACATATTATGACATTTTTATTACAATCACATTATTATGCGGGTCTCGTCTGACCAGACAATCAGAAAGTTTTTGTCATTTTCTTCTGCTTTTTTCAATTCAATTCAGACATTCAAATTCCCATTATTGTTGTAATAACCATAATTCTTATCTAATGGAACTGCCTTTGTTAACAAAAATTTCTAACTCATAACTCCAGTCATTCATGTAAATGTAATCCAAATCTTTCTTACTTATATTTTCTTCAATGTTTATCGAAAAAAAAATAATAAAAATTGCGTGTTTCTGACTTTTCACAAAATTTTCTGCCTGTCAGCTTTTTAAACGCACAACATTTTTAGTATCGTCATGTTCCTTCTACTTTCTCTCAATATTGCACAGTATATCAGTCTTCGTTGGTAGTTAAGCATGGCAACTAATAATAAATGTATATTTAACTGACATGCTCATCGTTCGTTCTCTCGTCGTGCATCTCCTCCTGATCATGATGTTTTATGAGTGTCTTGCACAGAGAAATTATTGTTTCAGGGAAAAGTGAGTTTAAAATTTTTAACGGAGCAATTATGTCAAAAAATGTTTATCAGGCTCGATGAGACTAAATGTGTTTTTATGACGGGTTTGTGAGTGAAATGACAACTTATGGCAATGAAGTTAACATTTTCTTCTTCTAAGTCTAGAGGGCATTTTTTGTAATTGTTTCACTTCAAGAAATTTAAATGTTATGTCTTAGACAAGTTTTAAATTTTGACATATTTTAAAAATATTTTTTAGAGTAAAACTTTAGTTTCCTAATTAACATGCTTTCATATTTGATCTTTTAAAAAATGATTTTCGTAGAATTGGTTTTCGTGAAACTTAATGATTCGAATTGATTTCAGATCTTTTGAATTGCATTCAAGTCTTCTTCATTCATTTTTTCATTCAATGTCCTTTAATTTACATTTTTTCGGATTAGTGATAATGCGTGTTTTCCGCATTGGCAGCAATGTGTCAGCAGTGCTACTTCAGTATATGATTCTTAAGAAGGTTGCATCATTATTGTATCAATTAATGTTTCTAGATTTTCTGAAAATTTACCAAATATTGAAATAATTCAATTCAAATTCTTACCTTTAACAGAATGTCTCTGAAAAACCAAATTTGGTGTAACAAGATTACTTTTTCGTCAAATCCATGAATTTTAAAAAGCTTTACTTGATTCGCTAACAAGCTTTGTCTATTCCCTCGAGCCTTCAATTTCGCCTTGTTTGGCTTAGAATACCAATTAATCGTGTACTTGGCTTTTCCATTACGAACATTTTCCTTCCCTTGGGTTATTACCATGCTTCATTACCTTTCCTCCGTGTCCTAATTCAATAAACAAAAGCCCATATTCCATTCATGTCAACACGCATAAATCACAAATTAAATCAACTCTCCTCGAAATGCAATGCGCTCTGCGTTTTGTTTGCCGGCCGTCACGACATCAAAGAACCAAAACTCTTCCTACAAATTAATGCAATAATTAGAGACTACTCCGTTTGCATACATAAATAAAATGATGAGCTTACCTAACCATGTGCACAATAGCAAGAGAGATACACAATAAAAACTTCCGACAACATAATTGTTACTCTATATTCTGATGCACCGGCACACGGCATACATTTGAAACTATACTAAATAATATCACTCAAGCTGCTTTTACGCATTTAAAATGGAGCACAAAGAGACTTGTGAATGCACTTTAACAGCAGGTTGTTGATCCATTGAGCTTGTCAACACTTGTGCATACACAAGCACGAAGCCTTTTGGGTTGCCTGACTGCCTTCCTTGCTTACTTGTTCGGTTGCCTGCATACTCGAGTGCTCCTGCATGCATTTTAATTACAAATTGTATTTCGTTTTGTTTTGCTGCCAGAGAGTTAGTTGGTCTGCATTTTCTCGCACTATAGTACACAATGGGGACGTCATATTGTTCGTCATTGTCAATATCCCTGTTGTTGTATAGATGCGTCGTCACATGTTCGTTAACTATACGCATATAATTAAATCACAATAGTAGCACATAAAAGGCAACAGGAACTTGAACGAAGTTCATCATATTAGCAATTAATTATTCATAACACACTTACATGGCATATTTTCTCCTCGTAGCTCCGTAGCGTCGGTGGGTAATGTGGTGCGATTTATGCAAACTAAATGGGGAATTGATGAAATAAATTGACATGAGTATGATTTATTAGTTGCGGAAAAGTTTATTGGAGCACCTTCTTCAGATTTTGTTAGATTTTCGAGGAAATTGCGGCTTCCCTGTAATTAAATTCACATCACACACGAATGATACTCGTGCATGACGTGTAAGGTTCGTAATAGAAAATCCATCAAAATTACACAACAATCAAAAGACAAATAATAAAAAGTTAATATCTTGGGGCGATGCCCCCCTTTTTGTCTTTTTTCCTACCTCTTGTATATTTAGCACTATGGCCATTCATCTTTTGAGATGAAACTTTATCCTTCGTCGTCCCTCCCTCGCTCTTAGCTCTAATGCATTCATTGTAACAGATTATTTTGTGTGCGGCTGATGTTTTATTAATGCATCCACACAGATGGTCATCCCGTGTCTCGTCTTTGGTATCCCCCTCCTAAAGTATAACAAAAGAAAAAAAAGAGTATACCGAAAATTCCGTTACAGCTATTAAAATATTGCAGTGTCGTACGTACTTAACTTATACTTACGGAAAACAGAAGGAAGGAAATTGCTCCTATTTTGATCTGTATGTAATTTATCTTCTATTTCTGGATGTTTCACCGAAAAATATTGCTACACTGTTACACTCAATTTTATGGATTGGGATCAAGTGGCCTGAGTCATCCCTTAGTAATTTTCTCCCTTCGTCTTCTTGTCTCGGACGTCCTCTACCGTTATCAGTTTGTTGTTGGCGCAACTTTCGTCTTATACACAAAGGAATTTCGGCCTGATATTAAATTCATTATTGTAATTTATATCTACAGGACATACATAAACGCACATAGATACTTTTGAAACGCACGAGAGATACTGATACAAAAGGAAAGATATCTCTGCTGATGAATGACCTGAGGTGATTGATTCGATTCTCTCATCCTGTAATGAAGAGGTCGTAATTAGACTGTGGATATTTACACTTAATTTATATGATTAGCTGCATTCGTCCCCTTTGTTTAATGAAATTTAGTTTGGTCAACCATTTACTACTCACCTGAATGGAAAAAATCATCTTTCCCTTAAAAATAAAGTTTTAGAAGTTCATTTCCTACACCATTAGATTCACGTTTGCACCTTCTTTTGAACAGACAGATTTTTCATGCATTCGTTCAACTATGACACCGCCAAGCTAGAAAAGATGTAATATCCAATTTCACTTCGTTCGTTCTTTTTTCTCTGTCGTTCTTTTCACATATATGAAAAAGTTCGTATGTGAAAGAAGAAACTCTGTCTCATGCCTTGCTTGGTATTTGCCCTCTTGGATATTTTTTCGTTAGTATTTTTAACGAATATAAAATTATTTTAGAATAAAGTTCAAGTATGGCTCACGTCTTCTGAGAAATGCTGGATATGAATTTGAAGCCGTTTTGCATCACTCGAAAGGGTCAATGTTAGCGGTATATTTACTTGTACAGCAGACAACTAGATGTAAAGACTTGATGTTAAGGAACAGACACATGACGTGAGCGCATTTTTGTTATGAATAAGGAGCTTAATTTTCCAGTTAGAAGCCTTCAGGTAAGATGTTAATTATCTAACTTATTTTCAATTTCATGATTATAACTTGAAAGTTTTTTTTTAATCCGCTAACGTATTTCATTTTACATTTTCCTTTAATATTTCTCTTAGTTCATTTCAATGGTTGAAATTTGGGATCTAAATAATTTCTATACAGAACCACATGAACGTTTTAAAGAAATGTAAGAGCTCATTGATCCAATATACCACCAACAACTCATTTGTTTCAAAAAGTAACAGATTCAAACGGAATCTCCTTACACGTTAACATTTGTACAGCCAAAAATGGTCTTTAAGACTTTCAACATACAATATAGAACAAATCTCAATTCTTAAAATGTAATGAGTTTTTAGGTTGAGATACTATTGAAAAGCAACTACAACCCTTAATAAAAAAGGTTTTACTGAAATTTTCACAACGTTATCCAAAAAGAACGCAAGGAATGGCTGTGTATCTCCTGTAAAAGGAACAAGTTCCAATTTCTGGACAAAATTGATAAGAGGTTGTCAGATTTGGAGGAATGGACAAATTTAGATCAGAATTAGAGAGACTTTCTGCAAAATCATCCTCCTCATCAAGCATCACGTCCAGTGTCTCCAGCATTGTTGCTAAGTGTATCGAGCGAAAAAATAACTTGATTGTATAAAACGTCCCTATCATCGACAACGAAAATCCCTCATCTCTGAAAACGTTTGTGATAAAACTAGCAGCCATTTATCGAAATCGAAAATTAAGTACATAACTTAAAAATTTACTCTTACATATTTTCATAAAAAATGAACGTCACAAGTTATATTGTTTTATCATGCGAAAAATTTTGAAAAAATAAATCCATTTTAAATTACCAAAATATTTGATAACATTTCCGACTCATGAAGAATCTTCATACTTTAACGGACAGACAATACTTGTAAGACAAAAGCTATTTTTCCATTGAAACACACTAAATATAAAAGAACAGAAGAAATAGAAGTAAAGTACACTTTTCATGCTATGTACTTGAACCATGTTATGTCATTCCCTAGCATTTGACTCCTTTGTGCTTTTGCTAGCACATCTACATTTTTTTCCTCTACTCTTCTGCGACAAACCATGAAAAAAGAGTCAAGTGCGCTCTCTCGCTTTTTTTCACCCTTCTTAATATATGTAATTTATAAAATTTTTATATTTTATTACATAAACAACACAGAGAAAAGAAAACGAGAAAATTATATGATTACAAGACTCTTTGCGAGTGTGATAAGAGCGCAATTGACACATTTTTCTTGTTCTATTATTATCTTTTTTCCCTTATTTTAATACAAACATAAAAAAATAAAATAGAATCATAAATAAATAAAAAAAAACGTAGAAAAAATGTGTGAATATTATGACATACTGGAGGGATATAAATATTTAACGAAGGATTATCTAATTAAAGTGATTTGATGTGCGACAGACATTTTTTTCACGAAAAAAAAATAAAAAAGGCAAAAAGGGGTGAGCTATATTCTAAGACAATTCAATTCAAGGTAGACCCATATCTTACCCATAAGACAGCTTATTTTAATAATTTTTAGAAAAAAGCGAATAAATATTAAAATCCACCGAAATTGCTATTTTTTTTAGAGCAACATATTTTTTCCCGGACATCATACCAACACAAAAAAAATGTTGAAAAATGTAATTATGAGAGTCTGTTGTTGCTTTTGTCGTTCACCCCACAGAGTAGTGGCTTGAGTGGTCTCTTTCTACAGACACACATGCCCAGAATGGCATTAAGTGGTTTCGGTTCGGGTCGTTGTTATTTTATTTAAAAACAAAAAAATAAAAATTATGAGATAAAATATTAAATGAAAGCCCACGCAAAGCTATCATAGAAAAAAAAAATGCGAAAAAAAAGATGAGCTATAATCTGCTAAAAATACGTTTTTAAATACCTTTCGCAGAAATTTCGTTCACGTACGCAAGTGACAATTATAAACAAACAATTCTCAAGAGAATTTGTCCAAGATTTTTTTTGTTCTTTTAAGGTGAGTAATCTTTATCTTCTTGTGAGTGCCTCCATTATTACAAAATTTTAATTTTTTATGACCGATATAAAGTGTGCAAGGCACGTTTTTTGTCCTCTCTTCAACTTTTTTTTTTTTTGTAAATCTTTCACTTGAAATTCTTATTCAAAGTTTTTTTTTGTGTGGGACAATGATGGATTTTTTTTTTTATTTTTTTAACTGAAATGGGGGAAAAACTTTAATTTGATTTTTATTATCATTATTATATTGCGATTTCCGTTATTCCAAAAAAAAAAAAGAGTTTTAAAAGAGAAAAATCTTTTTCTTTTTTAATTTAAATAAAAATCGCAGTTCACAATGACTTTATTGTCAGCGTGCCTTGTACGTAGATGGATTATTGTTATAAAAAAAGAAAACTTTTAGTTGTTAAAATTCAGTCACTTGAAGTTAAATTGAGCTGCCAAGCGATATTTTAGCAGTGTGAACATTTTAATTTGAAAGACATTTTAATTTCAACGTGCGCGATAGGCAAACGCGCGATGGATGAGAAGAGCGATGAAATCCATTATTTAAATGAGGCGATTAAGGAATGTACGTCATTGTCAAATTCCATCGAGGCCACTATCGATTCCGTGCAGAAATTAAGTTTGAAGTACAATAAAAATTATGATTTTCCATTTAATCCGTCGGATGACAAGCAATTTAACAGTATTATTGCCACTCATGCCAAGGTGCTGCAGGAAGCAGACGATTCTTTGTGTAATTTATCGGATGACATAAGTTTCTCGACGACGACGACGACAACAACCACTCCGCCAGATGATTTCACGAGCAATGAAAGCGGCACAAGCACACCTGCGTCAACGTCACGCAACTCAAGTAGAAGTCGATTATCCCTTAAATCCATTAAATTATATCGCACTCCATCTGATATCGTGCAATCTCAAAATGATATTCGAGTGAAAATGATCAAAGTACGGCGAGCATTTGAGGATGTTTGTACGGCATTTGAACGTATTAAGCTAAAGTATGGCGGTGGCAGTGGCGATTGTGTGGCAAAAAAGCAAGATTACTTTTTTGCGAAACTCGAGCCACGACAAGGAACGAAACAGTCTCCAGCAGCAGTACGACACAGAAGCAGATTTTTGTATGAGAAACACTTGCAACGACTACAGAGAATATTTATGGATAAATATTGAGCGAAAAATATCATCATTTTCAATGTTGTTACAGAGAGGAAAAATAAAGGAACAGATGAGCATCATTTTTATTTTGGGGATAATGTTTGTCGATGCTTTTTCGAATCTGGAAATTGATGAGGGGATTTGAGTTTTTTAATGATTATTATTTTTTATTCGCTTTCGGGTCTTGTTGGTATGAACGTTCATTCGTATTAGATTGATCGAAATATTCGAAAATGTTTGGGGGTTGTGTTGTTATTTGTTGTGTTGGGGGGGAGCTTTGTTATTTGAGAAAAAAGTGACTGAGATTTTATTGCAGTTGAACTAAAATTAATACTAAATATTTTCGTTTTAAAAGTTATTTTATTTTTAATAATATTAATTTTTTTATCTTTTTTGTTTTCTTATCAGAAACATTATCAGGAATATTATCAAAAACAAAATCAGTAGTCATATTAGAAACATTATCAGAAGCATTAAAAAATTCATTAACCAAATCCGAATTCAAATATACCTAATTGTTTAGAATTCTGTAACAATTATTTTTTAAACTTATTTTGATTTAAAAAAAATTTAAAATTTATTTAAAGCTTTAAAAGTTATTTTATAATAAAAGTTAATAATAATAATAATTAATAATAATAATATATTTTATTGTCATGTTCTTCATATTTGAACAATTTTTCTACGGAATAAATATTTTACTGTAACGCCAGGGAGGTGGCTTTTAACAAATTAATTTATTTTACAATGTTGTCAGGGCAAGATTTAAATTTTACAACTGTTTTGACTCATGAGAGGAAAATCTCTACAAAAACCTCTATTTCAAAAGTTATATTTTTTAAAGTTATAAACAACAAAAAATTACGGATTTTGCCAAAGAAGTGTAAGAGATTTTGTTGAATCAGCTTTTTATTACTAAAACATATCCGAACTCAAACTCTGTTTAGAATTCTTCATCTATTACGTAAGTTAAAGTTACTATATGTTACATTTAACTCCAGAAAAAGAATTAAAATGTTTTGAAGATGACATCCAAGGTTCAGCCAGGATGAGCAGATACATTATTTATCTGAAACAAGAAAATAAAAAAGTTTATTACAAAAAAATAAATTAAAGGTATTTAAAGACCAATCTTTTAAAAACAATTCAAAATCTAAAAGTTCATGCCTCGAATTCATTTGTCATTTATTTGACCAAAACCTTGATTAAAATCCTTTTAATTGACTTAAATTTAAGTTTTAGTATCTTTCTGTTTATTAGGTTTCTGTTTGAAGGCTCACATATTTTTTAAAGTTCGTACACTAGGATTATGATTAAAAATATCCAAAGGAAGCATCAAAACACAAAATTTGCTCATAAGAACTGGTTTTTAACAATTTTTAGAAGTTTTTTGATAAAATTGAACAAAATCAACCTTTTTTTGGCATCGCAAATTACATTTTTGACTTCCAAAAATACATTGACGTCATAAGAAATCAAAAATTCAAGAAAAAAACTTATATTTTCATCAATTTTTCGAATTTTACAAAATGTTTACGGTGTCTCGCATCATGTCTCGCGGTGTCTCGCGTCATGTCTCGCAAATTTTCGAGCTTGCAAGACATGGATTTTTTATAGTGTATAACTAAGTTTTTTAATGTATACTTATTTAAAATTTTAAAACTTACTTTTTTTTAGACAGAAATAAATTTTAACATTTCATGATGATAAATACAAGGTCGAAAATAAGTGCGTAAAGTACTTTTGCGAAATTTTTAACACATTTACGTTCGTAAGAACATTTATTAAAAAATACTTGTAAAAAAAATGTGAAATATATTAAAATATCTTCAGCATTCAAAAACAGAATATCACATCATGACTTAATTTATTTTTTAAATAGTGAAAAATTAATATTTTTTTCCTAGTTCAAGTGAAGTATACACTTAGAACTAATTTAACTATATTTTCACATTTTTACTGTTTTGAAGTTATTTTCATTTTGACTGGTTTTAAGTTATTAAAAAATTTAAAATCATTCCAACAATATTTATACAAAAATCGAAATTATCCCCTCCCTTTCTTCATTTCTCCTTTCTTCTCAATACATCAAGGTCAAAATGTCTGTTTATATTTTTTCATCATGCATAAACAACAGTGTCATATGTCAATATTCCAAAATCAACGCATGTGGTCAAAAAATTCTTAAAGTGTCAAAAATTTATGCCAGATACAAAATCGGTTTCAAATTTCAAACGGACAAACAAAAAAGTTTTTTTATTGTTTCGTTGGCCTTCAAAAAGCAATTAAAATTCTCAACTTTAAAAAAAATCCACTAACCTCAAGTGCATTATCATGTGTGGTAAAAGTTGTTTCCCATTCAAAATTACTTTATTTTTTTCTATATACAAAGCACTTGAATACTTTTAAAATAAAAAAAAATATTCTTCGAAAAAAAGTAGTTCACACACAGGAAAAATATAAATTTTAAAAAAGATACGAGAAAAAGATAGTGTCATAAATTTACAATATTAATGTCATGCCATAATATTGTAGACTTTTTTCTGTTGCCTATTTTTCCGGTTGCTCTTTCGCTCTATTTCGGACAACTTCCACGACGACGACGACGACGGACAAAACCAAAACTATTACAAAGGAAAAAATTGCATAAGAAGCGACAACGGAACGGGAGAGAGACAAAACATTAAATGTGTGACAAGTGTATTTTGCCATAATTTTCCGGTAGACACATCCTCAACGAAGCCCGTTCTCAACAAACACAGACAGAAAATGAATAAATGGCCGTTTTACATCAGCTCGTTCATAAAACAAATCGGTTTAAGAGGTTTTTGTTTTCATTTTAAACAATTCACAGACATTTACTTTACATTTCGGGCTTATATCAAATTTTCATCTAATATGGTGTTTGAAATTGTATGTGGTAAAATTCAAAAGTGTTTTTCTTTATCCGGAATTTTTTTTTGTTGAATGGCGAGAGATCATGATTCATGATAATGCGAAATAACGAAAGTAGTGAGGAAAAAATATGCACTTTAATGTATTTTCTGCCTTTTTTATGAAAGGCGGTGGAAAGGTTGTAATGCAAGAACGGGAAAGGTTTAACAGTTTATTATGATTATAAATGTCTGAAACACAAGCTGAAAAGGGTTGGGAAAAAGTTTCGAACCTTACTAAAGTTTTGTATTTTATGTCGTTTTGCGATCCCCTTATGCATTTCTTAAAACATTTCACGAAATATTTTTGCACTTCCTCAAGGAGATTTTTATTTATTTTATGTGTTGTGAGTTTTAAGCGAAAAAATTGGAAAGGCAAGCAACATAAATTTTAAGTTTGAGTGTCATTTTCACTTGAAATTCTTCGTGAAGAGATTTTCGTTTAAATTTTTTCAAAACCAAGTGATTTTTTTTTAATTTTTTACCCAATGGAAGCATTTTTCCTTTTTAAAGCCCCCATGAACTTTAAATCAGGCCTTCTGAAGGTTTTCTTGTAGTTTAACAATTATTGATTTTTTTTTTTGAGAAATTTATGAACTAAATATAGTTTTGAGTAAATAAAAAATAAATAAATAAAATAATAAAATAAAATAAAATAAAATAAAATAAAATAAAATAAAATAAAATAAAATAAAATAAAATAAAATAAAATAAAATAAAATAAAATAAAATTAAATTAAATTAAATTAAAAAATAAAATAAAATAAAATAATAAAATAAAAAAAATAAATAAAAAAAATAAAAAATCTCAATTAAATTAAATTAAAATTAAATAAATTCAATGATCTATGGAATTATCGAAAAATTAAGTGGAAAAAATGTTGAAAAAATACATTTTAATTTTTCAATTAATTTTCTTTAAAAACGATAAAATTTTTCCACTATCACTCAGTAACAAAAAAAAAATAATTACGAAATAACTTAAATGAAAATTACCTCACAAAAATTTTACGTAAAAATTACATTTGAAAATAAGAAGGAAGAGATGACAAATTCCCACTTGGTAAGAATTTTAGTTTTTTTTTATTGCCTTGAGATATTGACTAATTACGTAAAGAATTTCTTCACCAAAACTGGTCAAAAGTTTCAAATTTCTTAATTAAACATTTTCCAAAAACTGATTAGCAATAAGATTAATTACTCCTTTCGTTTCCCCCTTTTTCTTGCAAAAAATTCCTGTTAAATCTGTCACTTTCTCCATCATTTGGCGGAGATTTCTCATCGCAATAAACAAAAAACAAATCCCCATTATTATCGTGGTTGTGATTAATCGAAGCCATTAATTACGAGTAGTTTGTTTTCCATAAAATAAACTGAACTGAGTACAAATCTGTTCAAAACTAATTTGTCTAAAAAATTTAATTGGAATAAATTAAGAGCAGTTGTTACAAATAAATACAAGGCAAACAAAATGAATAGTAAATATTATGTTATAAAATCACACCTGAACACCATTAAAAACATCATGTCGACAAACAAACGTATAATAATGTTTAGTAATTTACCGGTCGTTGCGTTTTTTTTTATTATTTGGATTTGGACCAAAAAAGCAGTGACGATGCATCGAGGGGAAGAATCGCATCATCATCGACAAACAAAAACCGAAAAAAATCGCTAGAGGCTGACTTTTCTTCCTTTTTTTCGTCATTCGTGGCCCATGAATGTTATGTCTCCACTCCTCGTTAACTGATTGTGTAAAAAAAAAAATAAAAATGTTGTGCATGAAAATGAAGCAGAAACACACAACATGAAAATCAAATATTTGTGAATAAATTTGTTTGCACATCGTTTAAAATTGTTTGATTTTCCTTTATACTTGATTCTTTTTTTTCCCTTTTGTTGTCATCACTTCTGTCTATCTATCCGTCGTCGTATATGCAACCGAGAGAGACAAACAATAAAAATAATAACGAGTGATGACAATATAACACCAGTCACGAGAAAAATCGTCCAGCCAGCATATTCTTGTTGTTCTCTTGTGTGTTGTGTGTGTTTGACTAATGGCATTTCCCGTGTTTGATCTTGTCTTAGACAGCACAAAAAAAACGGTTTAAATTTAATAACATGCGAGGAAGGAGAGGACAAAGAACGAGGGAATGCATCGCATTGTTTGCATGCTGATGATATAAAAAAGTAGGGAGGCGTCAATGTAATTGCGTAAGAATAAAAATAAATAAAAAAAAGGATTTAAAAGTTGATGTGCAATAAATAACTTAGTCGCGTTTCGATTTTTGATTTTTTTTTTTATTTTATTTAATTTTGAATTTGCATTCTTTATTTTTTTTTTTTTTTGAATTTTTATTTTTGTTTAATTTATTTTTTTAAATTTGAATGTTTTATTTTATTTTTTTATTAATTTTATTTTATTTTTTCTATTTTTTTAAATTCATTTTTTTAATTTATTTGAATAAAATTCTTTTTTTTAATAAAATAAAAAAAATAAACTTAAAAATTTTTACATTTTCTATTTACCTAATAATAATTTTTATTTTTTCAACAATTTTTTTTCACATTTTTCAATTTTGATTTTTTTTAATAATTTGAGTTCAATACGTTAATTTTTTGATTAATATTAACGTTTTATTATTTTTTTAAAATTATTTTATATATTTTTTTTTAAATTTTATTTTAATTTTTTTATTCTTCTAAATTTTTCTAAATGTAAAAATTAAAAAAAAATAAATTAAAAATAAAAAAATAATTATTAAAATGTATTTTTAAATTAAAATTTATTTAAAATAAAAAAATAAAAATTTAATTTAAAAAATTAATTTTTATTTTTTTTTATTTAAATTTAATATATTTTATTTTTTATCAATTAATTACCAGATTTATTTTTATATTTTTTATTTACATTTATTAATTTATTATAAAAATCGTTTCAAAACTAAAACTTAATAATTTTTTTATCTCCTTTTTATAAATTTTCAGCTTTTTGATGAATCGGATGGACAAAATCACCGCCTTTTCTTAAAAAAAATTTCTTCGAAATGCGATAAAAAAAGGCACAAAAATATTATTTATATAATATAATAGGAAAAGCGCATTCAATTCATGATAATGTTGACATTTTTTGCTCCTTTTATCCTCCTTACTTTTTTTTCTGTGTAAACGCTGAAATGATATGCGAAGGAATTTAAATTGGATAATAAGGAAGACGGAGAAAAACAAGCAGAAAAAAGGGAAAACTGCTGACTGATTGAATCAAATTACATCGTTTTTCGTCCATTTCCAATTGATTGAACGACCTCTATTGATTTTGTGTCGACGACGACAACAACGACTTTTATGCAAATTAATCGCTCACACCAGCAGCAGCAGCATCGATGGCACGCCATGATGACGGGGTGTAAGTGAAAATAAATAAGAACATCATTGATCACAATTTATATCTTTTGTGTATTGAATGTCGCCGGAATGAATTTGCATAGGCAAGCAAATGTCATTTGTTTATAGGGAAAATGTCGTCAATGTCACCCTCCTATCGCATTTCTTCTTAATTTAAATAAATTGCTCAGAGACAAAAAAAATCACAAAATTCCGTCAATTTTGCAGTGAGTAAGACGGATTAGAAGTCTCGCGATGCGATTTTCATCGATTGAAAAAAACAAATGCATTTCACTCACCCTCTGTCGAAATGCGACGCGCGGTAAAATAACACCAAACCATCATTATTCAACAAATAAACAACAAAAGACACCTAAAACCGTATTTTATGTTTTGTAATTATAACATTATCATTAAATTTCTATACAATAAATTTCGTGCGTGTGTAACAATATCAATAACCAGAAACACACACAGACAGAGAAAAAACATACGGATAAAGCACAGAAATTCTGCCTTTTGGCTCGATTTGGCGTAACATTATTAAAAATATTTGCTCACGTACGTTTACAATGGGAAATCTATACCTACTCGAAAATGTTCGAATAAACCGCGCCGCTGCTGCTGCTGCAGAGTCGAGCAATAACAAACACAGCCACAAACACCATATATTACAATTCAAACAACATTTTGTTTATTTTAATGTAAATATATTGCAAACGTGGTATTTTTCGTATATGCCCTCTTTTATCCCGAATTCAGTCGTTATTATTTTTATTGAAATAGTGGATGCATTAATATGAATGAAATCAAACCATTTATTTGTATTTATTGATGAGTTTAACTTTTATTTTAATGGAAATGGCGATTTTTGAGCTTTAATGAGATTCGGATGTGGAAAAATCTTTAATGAATGTTGCAAATTGAGCGGAAGTTGGTTGAAGTTTAATTGAATTTTTTTCTGAAATAAATTTTTAAGCATAAATTGGCAAGTACAATTAAAATCCTAACTTTTTCCGAAATTCCAATTAAAATAATGGAAAATGATAATGGTTAAAAAATATTTTTACCTTAAAAAACACGCAAAATGAAAAAAAATTACTTCAAAAATTTTCTATAAATTTTGTTTATTTTGCAATTTTTCAAAGGGTTAATTAAAATAGAAAAAAATTTAAAAAATTAAAATTAAAAAATTTGCCAATAATTTTTCAGTTTCAAAAAAGTCGTTAAATTTTTTTTTAATTTTTTCTTGAAATTTTTTTTTTCGAAAATTTGTCAAAATTTTAAAACTAAAGATGCAAAATGTCTTCAAAGCACACAATTTAATGTATTAGCTCTTTAAAAATAGTGAAAAAGATGGAAAAATCATTAAAATCATTAACCACCTCCTTACTTTTTAAGGTTCAAAATAATGTGAAACATTTTTTGAAATTGTACTTGCCTAAATTGTTCAATTCTCAAGTTAATAAAATAAACAAAAAATTTAAATTAAATTAAATTAATTTTAAATTTAAAATAAATCTAAATTAAAAATAAATAAATTAAAAAGCAAAAAAAAATATTGATATTTACTTTGGAAATTTAAGTTTGACACATTTTAATTTTAATTTCTAAAAAAAATTTTTAAAAATTAATTAATTAATTAATTTTTAAAAATTAATTTATTTTTTTTTTACTTTAAAAAAAATATTATTTAATAAAAGATGCCATAAAAATTTGAAAATAGATTTTAAAAAAATTAAAGCAAGAGAAAAATCATGAGAAACCTCAACGAAATTAAATATTAAGTCTCGATTTTTTTTTATAATTTTTTGCTGAAATAATTTTGCTTCAATATGATAAAAGAAAATTTTTCTATTTAGATCAGATGTGAATAAAATCAAATATTGGCCTATAGATATATCGTATAAAAAAATTAATTCAGAGGATTTTTTTTGCAATATCATTTTTTCCAAGTCAAGCTAACTTCCTATAAATTCCAGATGGGAAACCTTTCCTCAAAAACTCATAAATAACTGCTTTTGATCATTTTTCCAAAGCTCAGACACCATTTAAATTATTAATATTATTATAACGAAACTTTCATGATTATAAATAAAGATTAAATATTCCAATTTTCTTTTCTTGTCCGCATGAAAAGAAGGCTTTTCGTTACTTACAGTTTTCAAAAAAAAGTATAAAAAAGAAAAAATCCCGCAAAATATTTCAAACTTCTTACATAAAATTGTCGTTAATAAATTATTACTAGTCTTGGTCCTCTGGCAACATTTTTTCGGTTACCATTACCAACGAACCGCACTACTTTCGAAAAAAAAGTCCACAAGAAAGGAGAAAAAAAAAGTTTAACTGAAAAGGATCAAATATTATCATAATTTTACAATTTAATTCAACTTGACGCGCGATAAAATAGCAACTCTTTCAAACTTTTTTTTTTCTCTTCTGTTTTTATTTTAATATATATTTGTTCGAAGCTGCTTCAACAACCAATTTTAACTATCAACTGGATTTAACTAGCTCCTCGTGCGTTTTTCTGCAGGAAAAAAACCGTCATAGAAATAACTTTTAATTCGAGTCAATAGCAAGCAGCAGCTGAATGAATGGCAAACTTATACTGTTGTTCGTAATTTTTTTTCTCGCTCGATTCGAATGAAACGAAGTAAAATAAAAGTCAAGAGACTGCTAGACCGATTGTATGAAGGAGTAATAATATTAAAATAAATAAAATTGAAAAAAAAAGAGTTAACTTTCCGTCGACGAAGAAGGGTACGATATTATACGCCACGACTGCAGTTTATTTATGTGCTATTCCTGCATACACAATTTTTTCCATGCCATACCAACCATGGTAGTAAGTGTTCGTTTCAAGAGCGGAGAAAAATTTTATCTGTAGAGAGGTTAGATATTTTTACCATAAAATATTAACTTTTTAATTAAAATTCAATTCAATTACGTAAAGAGTACGGACTTTCTTTTTGCACTTTTTTCTGCATTTTTTTTTCACAGAGACAACTCTGCACTCTTCACTTTTCATAATTAGTTTTTGTTTTTTTTTCTGATTCCTCGTCAGTTTTTCCCTTTTTAATGATATTTTTTATCCAGATTTTTTTTAAAGATATTTTCTGTTAATTTCGGAGATAGAAAAAGGACAAACAATTTGAAACCGATGAACCACAAAAATAGAGTTAAATTGTGAAATACCTAAAATTTATTGGAAGAAACTCGCAGATCCCGAGGATTTATTGAATGTGTAACAAACGTAAAGGAACAAGGTAAAACTTTTTTTTTGCAATCGCACAATAAAATAAAAAGAAGAAAAAATGGCTTATTGTGTGTAACGAGGCAGAAACGACATATACGACCTAAGCACATGTCCAACAAAATCGAAAAAGAAAAAGGTGGACAACATAAATATTTCCTTATCTAAATTCGTACTTTTTTTTACTGCACGTTGTTCTTCGAAGCTAGCTTTCCCTTTAAAACTATGTCGAAACACATTGTCGAACTCATAAAGGAGAGAATTTCTGTTATTATTATTATTATATTTTCTCCGTATGTGTCTCTTCGTGCAACAAAAAAGTCTTATCCAGCTTGAGTTATCCCTTTTTTACGTCGAGCATCGTACAGTTTTTCCACTAAATATATATATTTTTTTTTTTTGTGAAAATGATCATTTTTTGTGCATTAGTTTTCGTCTTTAATATATGTGTGGGAATGTGTCAGCTTTTATCCTGATAGAGAGGAATCGAAAATGTAAGTTCTTTGGTATAGAAAATTTTTCGTTTAACGTGAAATGCACCCTCTCTACTGAAAAATTGTACAATTTTCTTCACCAAATTACTCCAACTTTAGTCTATGACAATTTAAGGCCGATTTTATCCTTCTGTCATACGAGTTTCGCCTGTATGTGAGTTAAGAAACCCGAAAGAAAAACTAAGAAAAAAATTAAATGACATTCCATTCTTATTTTATATGCATTTTTCTTACGAAATCTTCGTTTTTTTTTCGTTGAACAAACTTCAGAGCTGACATCACATGCAATTTCTTCATCATCATATGCACATCGTTCGTTCTGTGTGGGAATTCAGCTGAATTTATTGCAACATAAATGATTGTCACAGATGTTCCTTTAATCATTCCACTTATTTTCATCTCAAGCTGTTTTTTTTTTGCAAGTGAATCGCTTTATAAAACAAGAGAATTTTAATATTGAGAGCCCTTAAATTACGATAACGATTACACGCGAGACCATTTAAATTGTAGTAAAAATAAATTTTATGTGACGTAATTGATTGGCTTATACTTGTCGTGCGAAGGATAACACGTACAATGCAAAAAATGTAAAAAATAATTGTAAAAAAAATTATTATTTTTATATTTATGCGAAAAAAATATGTCTCATAATTTGTGTTTTAATTGCGTTCAGAATTATGTCGCAATGTTGTGTATCAATTAAGGATGTTCGTGGCATGAGGTGTGAAATTGTCAAGCGGAAAAGTTCTGAGGGCATTCAGTTTTTTTTTTAATTCTAACTGTGCAGAGTTCCTCATATTGGTTTGCTTAATTTTCTGTCAAATTTTTAACGAGTTTCGTTGCGATTTTTCTCTTAAAATTATTTTTTTAATGATAATAAAAATGAAAAAACGAACCCATAATTAATTTACATCAATTTGTAGAGTACGCTATAAAGTCAACATAAATATCTGTTATATTTTTTGGACATTATGAAAGCAATGCGCGTTTCTAAAGGAAAATTTTGTCTGTCTGTTATAAGTAAAAGTGGTTAATGTTAAAGAGTAATGTTTTAGTCGATTTTGATATTTTTTACAAAGATTTTTCGGTTTCTCTGCCTGAAGGATTATATTGTCTTAATACATCGTTCGTTTCTGTATCTGACTCTCATTAGCTGTTGTTGTTTTTATGTCTTTGTCATTTTTAACTAATTCTATTGGTGTGTAATCCACAAATTGCAATATTAAATTCCCCTCATTCTCCATTAATGGATATTTGATGCTCCATAATGTCAAATCTAGACTGTTCTAACCTTGTCAATTTGACTTGATTCTCCAAAAATTTCTCGAGGTTCCATAATATCGATGCATCGTTTATTTTACTTATATAGAAAAGGCCTTGACCTACCATTTTAAAACATATTATCTTAGCTTGCGTTTTTTATGAGCTGTTCGGATATTTTTAAGTAACATTTATTATGAAACTAAAAATTCTTGTAAAGGAATGGGAGAAGTTAGTTACAATTCAATAATGCTTAAATTAACTTACAGTTCCGCGGTTCACAAAAATTTTACGTGAGTCACGGTGACAACAAGTGAATTTGGTATTTTGGCCTAAAAATTAATCAATTAACTTATGGAACAATTAAATTACAAAATCTGCTTACCACTAAATTGATAAATTGACTCTTAACGATATTTCACGCAGATTAATGGGACTTGTCCGTTTTAAATCTAAGAATAAATTTTTTTCACATTTTTTTTCATCCGCCATTAACAAAAGAGGTGTCTTACCACTTAAATCTGACTTCGAATTTCACGCTCAAACTGATGCCACTCGCTTTACCTATTCGCCTCAATCCTGTATTCTGAGTATTACTCTATAATTTAAAACAAATTTCCTTAGAATCAAATCAAATTATTAATGCTAATTTCTTACTTAAATTCGGAATTTTCAATTATCACAAGCTCTGTGTTCTTTATCTCAAATCAAAGAGAATGAATCAGCGAGTGGCAATTAGTAATTAACAGTAATTAAACTATATACTATTGTAACTATTAGATAACAGGAGCACTTATCGTATATTCAATATTATAACTCGTGAGATAAGCCAAAAAATTTTAAAGATTTGGGGTATCTTGTCATGCTTATCCACAGTGTTCATAATCCTTTACGAATGATAAGCTCTCATTTCACCTTTCAACATTCAGTAACTTCAAGGAACTCCAAGAGCTGTTTTGTCAAGCAATTCTGAAATAAATAAAAAGAATTAGAAGCAAATATTTGTAATTAAAATTTTCAAAGTCAAAAAGCGCGCATGTCATTCAATACAAAAAGCTTTAACTTTACAAATTTTACCAAAAAAAAAACTGTTGGCAAAAGCTATTTACTGTTTTAAAAAATAACCTTTACTATATAGAGATCGCGCTGCGATATAGTGAGCCGCTATATGACAATGTTCATGATGCCATAAATTCAATTAATATTGGATTAAAAAAATGTTTTAACATGACAAAATTTTGTCGGTCGCTTTCGATACTGCGAAAATAAGTTTTTTTTATGGATTGTAATTCGATTAATGTGGGATAATAATTTGTGCTTCTTCCACGGTAAATCTGTCGCATCTCAATTTGTACGAAATTCGGTTCAATCAATTTTGGCATGAAAATATACGAGCACATCATATTCCCAAAATAGGTCATAAAAGTAATGGTTATGGCAATTGTCTCACTAAATACATACCGAAATATGGAAACATCCAGCGGGCTGGCGGGCGCCTTGTATTTTTTTAGCGCATATCATAAATATTTTAATAGCTCGTCTTCGTCCTAGATCTTGATTGTTTTTGCGCCCATAGATGGTTTCTTTTCTTATCATTCAGACGAGGAACAAATACAAATTATTGCTGCAAAGGAGATAAGGAAAAGTAATGACGAAGAGTTGGCTGTCTCTCAGATTCCATTACACGAGCCACATAATAAATGATTAAAACTATAATATAAAATAATCATCATGTGCGCGTTGTGACACAAAGTGAGTCGTGGCGGTGGCTTGCTTGTGACAGGTGAACGTCACTCTTCATTGTGTTAAGCTATTTATGGTACTGCCTTCGTATTCATTCCTTATCGCTTGAATAGTGTTCCATGTCAGCTTGATTGTTGTCGTCGTTTGTACAATAATAAATGATCTGTGGCTCCTCGCAGTATGTATGAAATTACCAACTTGCTTTCTTTCTTGTTTTTCACTTTTTTTCCTTGCCGGCAGTTTGAACACTTTTTCCCCATGATAAAACGAAATTGTTTTGCTGCTGCTGCTATACTGCGATGATGTAGAGATAAAACTGTCAGTCAAAGATTTAATGTACACATAAATATTTTATATCGCCTGAATGACTATGGGAGGCACATACGACGGGAATTGTGCAGGAGGACAAGAGACAGAGCAAGCAATGCATAATTTATTTACCTATTTTTCTATTCTGTTCTAATAATATCTCGTCTAGGTAGGAAAACAAAGCTTTTGTTATTCGTCGCAGTTAGTAAAGGAAATGAATTTCCATTAAAAATATGAACAAAAATCTTAAGTCGCTTTGGGACTTGAGACCGAATTGTGTTTCCCCTAAACTTCTACAAAAAAAGTTTCACAAAAAAAATCAACTAACACTTAAAAAATTATCGAATTTTTAATTGAAAATGTCAATATCCCGTAAACGACACTTGTAGCCTACCACAGACGACTAGTGGACATCAAAGCGATAGAGAGAGACAAAGTTTACAAAACAAACATCGAGCCACAAGAACCAAACTAGTTAAATTAGTTGTATAAATATTATTAAATGAAATAGCTCGAGAGTGCGACTTCTGATATCGCATCGACGACGATGGACGATATCTTTAAAAATAGGAAAAAGTTAGTTTGGACAACTATTTCGTCTTGATATCAAAAACTCTTACGAAAAGAATGTTCGGAAAGTAAAAACAATGTAATATGTAGGGTAGATGGTTGCAATAATGCAAGAAATTGATCGTATGTCTTTTTCGCTGAAGAAAGTTTTACGTTTTCCAACTTTTGTAATACAAGAAAGTTTTTTCTCCCGTTTTGTTTCGGGTAAATGTAAAACCGAAATACCAAACATCTGGTATGAAAATTGGAATTAGAAAGTTGTAAATTTATGTGGATTATGGTATATTAGACAAGAAGTCAAGGGGCGGTCAAAAATTTTTTGCCTGAATTTTAATAATGCTTAATAAACTTTCATTTTTTTATCTCAAAAATATGATAAAAATTTCCATTCACTTTTTTGATTAGAATTAGAGCCTCATCTTTTTCTCAGATTTACATTTTTTTACTTTTCAAGGCTTTAATAGACTAAAAAATGTTTTTCAAAGTTTCTTTATAAGAGAAGTTTAAAAACCTTTTTTTTATTCATTAGAGCCTTGAAAAACGAAGTACCTTAAGTATATTCAGAATCTCAGAAAAAGATGAAATATAAAGTCTAACCTGAACTAAAATGAACGAATGGAAGTTTTTATCAATTTTTTATAAAAAATCAGAAAAAAAATTTTTTAAATAAAAGTATTAAAAAAAACTTACCAACTAAGTTCAAAAAATTGATTAAAGCGCCCTCTACCGCATAAATTTTATGTTGGTTGATGAGCCTTGTTCAATAAAATTGCATGCAAGACCTGATAATAAAACGCCCGAAACTAATTAACCTTTTCTAATAGATTACAACATTACGTAAAAAAATAACAGAAAAACTTTTGCAAATAGTTATTTCGATATTCAACTCTGTTGGCTCATACTTTGCCCATTACAGTACAACAACAACATCCAATATGTAATAAAATGTTCCAAGCAGGTGTACCTTTTCCATTTTCGCATTATCAGGCGAGTTTATCTGCAACTCCAACACACACAAGCTGTGCAAAAATTTTCATTTATATTCAATCCAAACCCGGCATGGCATCCTTTTTTGCACGCACGACTACTTTCTCTACAATAATAAACATGAACAAGAGTAACAGCCCATAGGTCTCGACTATTATTATATCTGATCTCTCGTTCTCCGTACATTTACTGCTATTTTTCAATGGCTAATCGTGTCTGCTTGCATTCAATTTTCAGTATTTGCTGCCATGAACAAAACAGGCAAAATGAGGCAAAATCAAACGTTCCATTTGTTTTCTCTTTTCCTCTGTGCGAAATGTGTCTCAACATCATTGAATCACAGAATCGGACGACTATCACTTGATTGCTATCTCAATCACAACATTAACTTTATAGTAGTTTAGTCTCCCCTTTTTTATATTTTACGTCGCTCCACTTTTGGTTCGCTCTTCGTGTTCATACCTGGTGCGTTTTGTCTGAAAAGGGAAGTCATTGAGATGATTATTAAGAGTAAATGAGTGATTGGAGTAATCAACTGACTTCAAAAGCTGGAATTGCTCACAAAAGAGTAATAATAAATAAAACTCTTCAAAGTTCCGTCGTTTGATGAATGAAATGAAAAATCGAGGATATGTATTTTTGAAAGTTTTCAAGCAACGAGCCCTACACTTTAGTACTTTTTACATTTTTTTTAAATTCTTTGATATTTTCAGTTCTTTGGTTATAGATTTTTTTTTAAAATTTAAAAAATTTTTACTTTATTATGATTTACGAAAAAATTCCGTTACAAATTCAAAAAATGCTAATAATTAATAGAACATCAATTTTGAAGTTAATAGAACAATATTTTTTCATTAATTTTTGGATTTTTTTAGCAATTATTTAAACAAATTTTAAATTATTTTTCATAAAATCAAAAAATAAGCTAATAAAAATTCATTAAAATAATAAATTTTCAAAAATTTTGTTAAAAATATTGAAAAATTGCGAAATTTTGTTCAAAATTCAAAAGTTTTACGTAAAAATGTTAATAGAACGAATTTTAAATCTATTTTCGTTAATAGAACGTTTTATTTTTGTCCAAAAGAATTATCTACATTACGGTAATTTTTTATCAGTTAAGAAGCTTAAATATTTTTTACGAAATTTTGACAAATTTAAAAATTTTCAAAATCTTTTTTTTATCGAATTTTTATTTAACTTTAATGATCAAAATAATAAATTTGAATAATTTTTTAACAAATTTTTATAATGAATGATTTTTAGGAATTTTTCAACCAATTTTGTTCTATTTTCACGGAAGGACAACGAAACATGAAGAAAACAAATTTTCAAAAAAATACCTGTAAAATCCGGCAAAAACTTTCATCAAATTAGATAATTAAACGCATAAAATACTAAACGAAAACACCATAAAACATTTTCCAGAGACGACCAAACCACGCTGCCGTCTCGTGGGTGCTATGAAAAAACTATTTCCCAAACAAAAATTATGGATTTTTTTTTGCTCCTTCTTTAAATCTGTCATTCCAGTTCCTCAGAGATTTTCGCTTTCTCCCCCTCCAACGAAAAAAAAAGTTCTTCACGTATATTACCATCATCATCATCATGCATGTCGTAACGAAATAAATTAGGTAATGCACATATTTGATACTGTTTCTTTTTTTCTTCCTTTTGCGTAAAGAACGAAGTCAACGAGTAGTCCTGTCAAGAGGAAAAAGGGATGATTTCCATACAAGAGTGAAAAATTGAAGAAGAAAAAGACTAAGACGAAGGATATAAACATGCAAAAGATATAAAACTGATGTAATGAATTGATTTTCCGCCTTTTCCATATGCATTTATTGGATTGAATAATAAAAGTGAAACAAAAAAAAAGGAAGGCATCCACCCTGATCATTAAATTTAGGTAAAACGGATTTATTTGTTCTTCACTATAACATGAGGGTTACTGAATGATATGGGAAGGAATTGAAAGCTGATTTTGTGATAAACGAGGAATTTTATTAACTGGGATCAGCATAAAGTTAAAGCCTTTTGCAGTAAAAGAGCCTTTTTTAGACTTTAAAAATTCAAATCAAGTAATTGGCTTGAAAATTTCTAATTTAGAGCTTAAACGAACTTTGACCTCTAGTTGACCTTCCGTGATTTTAAGCGGATTTTCGGTCAAGTAAAAATATATTTCCAGCGAAATCCATTTAGTTCGAGATTTTAGTCGGATTTTAGGCAATTATAGATGTTTTTTATGGCAACCACGATATTCTTGCAAATCCTTTTCGAAAATCCATTTTGTGGAATGTTTTTCTATAATCTCGCACTCGTTCCATTCATTCCTCGATATAAAGTGTATTTTTTGGGATATAACATTTATGACACATCCACACATATCTCATCTTTAAATGGCATTTAAATTCCCCTTTTTAGCATAATACACATAAACCCTTAAATCGATGTTTTTTCGTCGTCGTCGTCGTCGTTCTCCGGTAAGCAAGCAACAACGGCTTCGCTGGTAATAATAATGGTTAGAGAGATAACGCACTGAATGCATCGGATAAGGAGAAGACATTTAGCAACAAAAAAATTTCCAAAGAGGTAAGATATTCAACGAACCAAAAAATCTTTTTATGAGGCGCGCACAAAAAAACACACATAAAAGAAAACCCCATATGTGTTCGAATCACCTCTTTTATGGTTAGACGTTATTTTAGTTTAAATTTACACGAAACGCACTTATGGTCTGCCCGGCGCACGTTACAGCTTTAACTTAAAATATAATACAAAATCACATAAAAAATAGATTTTTTCTCGGGTTTTAGCACAGCTCACCAAGCATTATTTGATAGGTGAATAGTCAACACCACCATTTATTTGCTAGAAAAAAAGGAAAGAAATTTCCTTTTTGCCTCCTTTTTTTTGTTGTTGTTCCATTGTCATCATCGGTGGCCCCTCATTTTTCCGTTTGTGTACTTTTTTGTTGCTGCTTTAAAAAGGTAGGTAAACCAAATCATTTATTTTACTTACCTTTTGAATTTCTATGCAAACGACGTGAGTGACTATAAAAAAAATATTCTCGTAAAAAAATCAAGAAATCACTGCGACAAGAAAATGATCTTTTCGTTTTTTGCGAACAAATAAAAAACATTTCAAGAATGTAACAGACGCAGAAAAAGCATTGAGAGCCTTTTTATGTCCTCTTACACACACATATATATTTTTTTCTCTTTCTTTACCTAATCAATTATTCATTCAAATGTAAAATTTACTGTTTTTCTGTCTTTTAGATTTGAAGGTTCTGCACCTCGTTTAAATTTCCGTTTGCTGACAAACAAACAAACAAAAAAATAGGCACGATTTGGAAGAAACCAAGAGAGAGACAAGAGGAAAAAGCAAAACATTTACAAAGTTTTATAATGAAGTGGAAGTGCTGAACATAAGAAAGTCTTATTATCGCGTTGCATTTTGTGCACATGTCGTCGTAACTGTCTCATTTCGTATGTGTGCATAACACAACCGATTATCTGACAACAATGTAGTTGTTGAAGAACTTCATGAGTAGAATAAGAAGAAATAAAGACATGTAAGTCGTTTTCGTGAAAAGCTCATTTATTTATAAGAAAAGTTTTTTTTTGGCAAGAGTTTGGTTTTGACATGGGGAATGGAAATATTGATTGAAATTTACAAGAAATTAAAATCATTTTTTTTTTGATGAAATTAAAGCTTTTTTAATTATTATGAACAAAATTAATTATTTTAATTTTTTAATTAAATAATTATGACAGAAAAATATAATATTATGATCAAAATTTAAAAAATTAATATTACTATGGAATTTATTAAGGAAAAGCATTGAGCTAGTAATTAAAATGGAATTTTGAAAAAAATTAATTGAAATTTTCAATTGTAATAAAAATTTCATAAAAATTGTCAAAATTATTTAAATATGAAAATAAATATTTATCTGCTTTTGAAAAAAAGAAGCAATATTTTTAACAATTTTTTAAAAAAAATTAATTTTTGAACTCGAAATAAATTTTTTATAACAGCGTAAAATTTAATGGAAAATAAAAATTTATTAATTTAATTCAAAAATTAATTTTTAATAAAATATTATTTAATAACTTAATAATTTTTATCAAATTGATTTTTTTTTACAAAGGAATATTTTTAATAAATAAATATTTAATTTTTAATAATATTAATTATTTAAATATGAAAATAAATGTTAACCTGTTTTAGCAAAAAAAGAAGCAATATTTTTAACAATTTTTTTAAAAATTTAATTTTTAATAAATTTTTAATTTTATTTTTAATAAAACATATTTTAATAATTTTTATTTGATTTTTTTTATATTTTTAATAAATAAATAAAAATTTAATTTTTAATATTTTATTTTTAAATATGCACTTAAAAAAATTGTTTATTTTATTAAAATTTTTAAAGTTAATTTAATTAAATTTGTTTTATTTTCTTCAAAATTTATTTTTATTTATTTAAAGGTATATCAAAAAATTCTAAAATAAATTGAAAAAAAAAATTATTTTCATTCATTATATTTTTTTAATATTTCGCAAAAAAATAGCTTCAACAGTTGAGCAAACATATTTCATAGTTGATAGATGGATAGTAGAAAAATATTTGAACAACTGGTAATTTTTAAATATTTTTTAGAAATAAACTTTTCACCATACTTTGATCTGAAGTCTAACCTTGAAAATGTCATGTACACGAAACTTGTGCGAAAAAATTTTTTAAAAATAATTTCATAACAAAAAAAACTATTTGCAAAGATGTTCAAAAAATTACGTAAAAATTAAAATAAACGTCAATGTCTAAAAATTTTATTTTTCACAATATAAAATGACGCTTCATCCAAATTTAGCTCAGTAATAATTTTGACAGCCATGGCGAATCCCACACTTTTTATCGTTTTTGTTCTCCTGCAAATATCTGGCATATTCGCAAGACCTTGTGAGCACATCAAATTCATCGTGCACTCACCAACGGTAAAAAAGCCTTTCGAGTCGACATTTTGCAACAATCAAACGCTCTTAGATGCTTGCGACAATACCGGCAACTATACGATCATCGTGCATCAATGGTTGGATAGTGACACGAACACTTGGAAAGATGGTCTTATTTCTGCTTATCAGGCTGCCACAAACGGTTGCGTCATTTGGATGGATTACACGTATTACAGCTCAAAACCCTTAGCTGAACTTACTGGAAGTCGAGAAGAGTTTGTGCATTTTTTCGTGAGAAAATTGAATTATTTTGAACAGCTTGGATTCGATCCGAAAAATGGACATTTGTTCGGTTACAGTATTGGATCGCATTTTGCCCTCGAAGCTGCAATTACTTATGGTCCCAAAAAGTTAGGCCGGATTGATTGTTGTGATCCAAGTGACACAGGGTTTTCTGAAAATGATCCGTCAGTTTCGAGAGCGGCAGATGCTGCACAAAATGTTCAATGTATGCATACGAACAACAATCTAGGAACGAAGAGTCGTTTTTGTCCTCACGATGTGAATGTTGGGGATTGTGGAAGGATTACGACATGGGCTAACGATGGACATTTGTGTGCCGAGTACTTTATTGATTCTTTCAAGAAAGATTTGAATCTTGTTGCACAAGAAGCTGTCGAAGAAAATTACTCAGCATCATGTAAACCAAAGAAAACTGTGGTAGATGTTTCAGCATACGATCCGCCGAAAAAAATGGGATGGCAATTTGACTTTACTGTTGATCAGGGAGAGTTTTTCTGTATTCCTGATGCAACTGCTTAAAGTTTAATTGAAAGAAATAAAGTACCTGAAAATTAAACAGTTGAATTTAAAAAAGTTGATTATTTTTTAAAATTAAAAAAAAGGTGGCTATAATTTTTTCGAAATTAAATTAAACTGAAAACTAAGATTTTTTGTTGATAAAAAAAAATAAAAAAAAAATTTTTACAATTTTTTACACTAGAAAAAATTAAACGTTCAAATAATTATAAAAAAATAATCTAAAAAATTAGAAATCGAAATTTGCTTACATTTTGTGATCCAATAACTCAAACTGTGACTTTAGAATATTTTTAAGGACTTTCGTCAAAATCGAAAAAGATTCTGAAAATTTTCCAAATTTGTCTTGTTACCTTGTTAACTTTTTAATTTTTTTTAAAAACAAAAAATCTTTGAAAAATAAAAAAAAATCTTAATTTTTGCTTCTAAAAAATACAAGTTTTGAAAAAAATCTTACCATTAAGTTTTTTTTTAATTTTTAAAAACAATTTTTTACAAAAAAAATCAATAAAATATTTTTTTAACATCTTGTTTTTCAGCAATCAAGAATTAAGTTCCCCTAGCTCACAAAACGAAACATCGTTCGAAGAAAATATTTTTATTATCATTATAAAATATAACGAACAACGACAATTGTATTGCGAAAATATACAATAAATAAATAGTTTCCAAGGGTTTTCCTTATTTTAATTGTGCACTTATCTCTTCCCTTGCTGCCTTTTTCCAAGAAAAACCCGAAATAATGAGATACAATTTATTGTCTCGAACACATACACAAAATATAATCATTTTGTATAATTTTGCATACATTTCGTGTCTCAAGTAATTTTCAGAGAACGGAAAAATTTTTATACTTGAATATGTGTGATTGTCTCGAGTATGTGTGTGTGTGTGTGGTTTTACAACATTTATTTATTTATTATTTTATAATTCAAAACAATTTATTTGTTCAGCACATGACAAAAAGATGTTTTTGCCTTAACAATACTCGATGAGGGTGACAAAATCCAACATATGTCTTTTTATTTAAACTTTAAAAATCTTTGTCACCCTAATACCTCATAAAAGATGTAAATCCAAAAATTTTGTGTTGTTTCAAAAATTTTAAATTGCACATGTAAATGTTCTTCTTTCTCTTAAAAGTCGTCCATTAAATAAACGCGCTGTGAATATAACGTCTTAATTTTGCTTCATCATCATTTTTCTTTTGCATAATCGCTTTTTAACGTGTATGCTTTTATTTTTATGAAGACACATCAACTTTTTTGGTTGTTTCTTTAGCAGCTCCATTGTTGTATTTATTCATTTAAAATATATTTCCTGCAATTAATTTTGTTTTGTCTTATTTTTGGGAGCGCTTCTTATACTTTTTCTCCGTCTTCTCACATAATAAGGAAAATTTTTAATGAGTTAAATATGAAGTTTTTTTTCTTGTATTTGACAACAATTAATTATTTCAATTAGGCTTTTAGCACAATTACGGGGGAAGCGTCTGGTAAATTGTGTTTTTTGAAAAGTTTTATTTGTTCCAAGTTTCATGGCATGAAAGGACAAATCGAATTTCCAAATAAAAATAAACAACAAAGCAAAATCAATTAAAAACTATTCCAATGCAAAAAATAAAAGTTTTTCTCTTTTTATGCTCTTCTCTAATATCATCGCATGCAATTTCAATTTTTTTTTGTTAATTTTATTTCCACTGTTTTTTGTAGGGGTTTTATTTTATTAACAATTCAATTCTCACATGAATTATGTGCGTTTCACTTTTGACTCTGTCTCTGTTTTCTGCACGTCACGCAAAGTACCTCTATCATGTATCTCGAATTTTAATTAAATTTGTTTTGCATCGAAAAGTTGAGTGTTAAAAACCGATGCGAAAATATTGTTTGAAGTTTTTTTTTTCATTTCAATATTTTTTTCTGGCTTTTATTTATTATTATTTTTATAAAATAAAAACAAACAAAGTCGGTTCGTTTGAAATGAAAGTCAAACCCGGTCATGTTACTGACCTACTTCGTTTGAGTCTCTCCGATGATTCTCCGATTAATATTAAATTTTTGATCGAAATTCACTCACACCAATTTTCCGCATGACTCGTTCTGATTGCCACCTCTGTCGTGTCAAATTATATGTCACGTCGTTGTTTCGGAGGCATGTGATGCGCAAAAAAAAACCTGTCAAACTAAATATTTTCGGTAATTCAAAAATGTTTTATTTATCCGTCCATCAAGTTGCTAGACGATCAACGGAGTGCGCCATGGAAAAACTAATCGTTTGTCTTTTATTAACGATATTGACAGTGCTTGCTAAATCAATTAATAAACAGGAAACTGATAGTGATTCAAATAAAAAATCGGTTCCGTACACGACGCGGGTGGAAAATTGCTTGACAGAATCGGGCGTTGCGCCAGCGATGGTCAACGAATATCGCGAAGGTGGTTTCATGAGCGACGACGGGAATTTTAAGTGCTATTTACAGTGCATGTGTCACGGGATCGGGCATTGTGACAAAAATGGCGCGATGCTGAAGAGCAAGATTCCGCGACATGTGAGTGATGAGAATAATTTTTTACGCGTAAATTTATGCTCGATTAAAACCTCTTTTATTTTATGCTTTTTTATTGAAATTCCAATGGTGTCTGTCATTCTGTCATCGTGTCACGCTCTTAGTTACATACTGAGAAAACAGATTGCGCTGTAATTATCGCATTTCATGTGCTTTGGCTTAGACTTAAAATGTGCATTGGGATAAAGTTTTATAATTTGCATTGGGAAAAATTTATAAAATGTGCATTGGGACAAAGTTTGATTTGCATTGGGAAAAATTTTTAGAATGTACATTGGGACAAAGTTTGAAAATTTGCATTGGGGAAAATTTTTTAAACGTGCATTGGGATAAAGTTTAAGAATTTGCATTTGGGAAAGTTTTTAGAATGTTCATTGGGACAAAGTTTGAAAATTTGCATTGGGGAAAATTTTTTAAACGTGCATTGGGATAAAGTTTAAGAATTTGCATTTGGGAAAGTTTTTAGAATGTGCATTGGGACCAAATTTAAGAATTTGCATTGGGGAAAATTTTTAAAATGTGCATTGGGATAAAGCTTTATAATTTGGATTTGGAAAAATTTTTTAAATTTGCATTGGGAAAAATTTTTTAAATGTGTATTGGGACATAGTTTTAGAATATGCGTTCTTGTTTTCTGAATGATCAAGAAAACTCTTAAAACATCATAAAAATTTAAAGGATAATTTAAAAGTATAAAATAAAAAAATATTTAAGATATAAATTTAATATTTTTATTAAAATAAAATAATTTTCATTAAAAAGACATTTTTTTAATAATTTTTTTCAAAGATTTTCAATCGGATCAAAGATTGCGTAAAGGTGCGTGGCGATAACAAATGTGACACCACTTACAAGCAGATGCTGTGCATGTCGGAGAAAGCTTGAAATAAATCTTGAAAAATCAACGCAATAACTCTTCGTCTTTTGCTGCCTCTATTCTCTTCGCAGCAACAAAAACTCCTTATAAACTTTACGATTAAACATGAAGGATTTTCAAGGAAATAAAGTTTTAACTCTTTTTATTTCATACTTTTTTTTATTTATTCGTTAAAAAAACTGAACAATTTTTCAAGCTTATTATTGTTTATTCTTTTACTCGCAAAAAAAAACTCTTATTAATAGAGATATTGCCCTGGATTGTGCAAGAAAAGAACAAAATGCAGCTATTCGTCTTTTTTATTGTTTTTTGCTCCACTTTTTTCCCTGATGTGTATTGTTCGCGATTTTTCATATTTATTTAAGTTCTTTTGTGTTGTGATGATGAAAATGTTTTTTCTTCTTCATTTTTTTTTCGCTGTGCCTGCATTTCTTTTCAGCGAACTCGAGGAAAGTAATAAAAATTATTAGAATAACAATACGTTGGTTGTACACGTTGAAAGAGATAAAAATACAAATTAAAGAAGAAAAAATGAAAGATAAAAAGGAAAATCCGTAGAACAATAAAAACATTCGCGCGTACAAAATGTTGCATTCAAATTTATAGCGGGAAATGCTACAAATGCTTATCGCGAGCACAAGTGAAAAATGAGGCTAATGAAAAAGCGGCCGGTGTACTTTAGTGCCCCGTTGGAATTATGGGGACAAGTAAAGGATTGTATTTTGTTGAGAAATAATTTATATTTCAGGAATTGTAAGTCTTAATGTTTTTTTTTAAAAATATTTTTTGTTAAATTAATTGTTAAAATTCATAATTTTTAATACTAAAACTCGTATAATTTTAAAATTTTATTTTTTTTCCTTAATTTTTTTAAATTAATTTATTCGACAATTTAAATTTATTTTATATTTTTTTATTTATTTATTTTTTTTCCTATTGGTTAATTAAAAAAAAAATTAAGTTCCATTCAATTTTGATATCAATTCATTAAAATTGAAAAATAAATTTTTCGAGCATATTGTCAAAAAAATATTTGTGTTTATTTATTATTTTTAAAAATTAATTAATTTTATTATTTTAATTTATTAATTAAAATTTTAAATATTGATTTATTTTTCTCTTCTTAATAATTTTTTTTTGTCTCTATAAAAATCAAATTTCTTTAAAATTTCAGTTAAAATTAAAATTCTTTAAAAAATAACAAAGCAATTTTTTTCTCATAAACGTCGAAATTTTCATCACTTTATTCGCCACAGTGTGCAGAAATGTCCCTTTGGGCTCTACTCATAATCCGCTCTACAAAAAATATTTTTTTTATTATTCTTATAATTATTTTTTGATTCGTGCAACATTTTATCCGTTCTCTCGCCTGAAGACACGAAAATAGATTAATGTTATCTTTTATGATTCAGATGTTTTATAAGGATTTGATGTGATTATTTTTTTTTGTATGTTTTTTGTTGCCAGATTTATTTTATGGCGGTTTGTTCTTGTTTTTTAAGCGTCATCTGCTAATTTTTCATGACCAAACATTAAATTTTCTTGTTTCTTAAGAATTTTTCCTTAATCAATACTTCAGCTAAATAAATCTCTAAAAATGGGTCATGATCAAAATTGAATAATTTTTGATAAAAATCAAGAATTTTTGCAAGAAAAAAATATTTTTAGTCTAAAAGGTCTTGTACGAAAAAAAAACATGAAACCATAATCCAAATTCACTTTTTTTTTTCTTTCAAACACTCTTCTTGTAAAAAAAATCCCATCTTAAGGAAACGACGTGAAAAAATCTTTGAAATTCACGCTTACTTTATTTATAAAAACCTTTTCTCCTGCTTTTTCCGTCATGTTTTGCGTTATTTTGTTGTTATTCTCTTACTGTCTCTTCTTATTGTATTTCATAATTTTTCAACCGTAAAAATTGAATGGTTTCCATCATCGAATAAAACAAAAAAAAAATACAGAATTTTTTTCATCTTATTTTTTTTTAATTAAGCACGTCCCAGTTTAAAGAGTTATTTTATCTGCATTTCATTCTAAATTCCTCAAAACTTATGAAAGGAAACATTTTAACAGCTTATCACAAGGATTTATCTACTTGATCACCTTTTTTGACTAAAAATTTGCGAAGCCATATGAAATGAACAAAAACCTTCTTCTTCTACTCTCAGAGTATCATCAAAAGAGATTATCGGTTTTATATTTCCTTTTATTTTGAGTCCTTTTGAGACGACGACAAAAACAAAATATTATTCTTGTTAAAAATGACATCGTCTTTCTTTTCTCCAATGAAACTGAAAATTGGTCCAAACAACAAAAAAAAAACGAGAAAAATAATAATAACGACAATAATAATGATATTCATAGCTGAACTTTATGTGAGTGGGACGTTCAAAGATGCAAACAAAGAAGAAAAAAAATAGAAGAAGAAGGAAAAACATCCCTTAAATGGTTTCGTTATGTTACTAATGGTTCAATTTTGAAATCCCCTTAAAATGGTACGAGAAGCAAATTCCAAACAAAAAATAAAGAATAGAAAGTAGTCGTCTAAAAAACTACATACTATACCGCATTTCGATGCAACTACGCTTTTTTGTACTCCTCACTTCACAATTTGTTACTCCTCACTTCACAAATTCTTACTCCTCATTTAAAATTTCTTACACCTCCTCTAAATTTTCCAAACTCCTTATCATCTGTAGACTTTTCCCATTGAAATGCATATATTTCACAACTTTATACTCCTCACTTCACATTTTGGTACTCCTCACTTCACATTTTCTTACTCCTCTTGGTTAATACTCCTCATATCTCAATTTAATACTCCTCATTTCACAACTTCATACTCCTCACTTCACATTTTCGTACTCCTCATGGCCCTTCACAATTCCATACACCTCAAAACCAAATTTTTTCTTCGAAATGCGATAAAAAGAGAAATGGCAAAACGAAAAATGTCCTAAAAAATAACATGATTTTGCATGCAAAGTAAGTAAATGATTATAATAAGCAAAATCTACTTACATTATATCGTCATCGTCTTCTTTTATCCTCATCCTCGTCGTTGTTGTTGTTGTTCTTTCATTTTAAGCAATAATAATAATGATAGTGCATGGAACGACACGCAGCAAGGACAACATTCGACAAAATCTATAGATAGGCAGCAAATCCACTTTAATAGCATTGAATTTGCGTGTACAACATCGCTGAAAGGGAAGATTAAGCGTGGCACTCGCGAGATAGATCGAGATTTAGGTCAAGACAATATTCTCTCGAGAGATGATAAAGCAGAATTAAATTAAATTAAATTGATTTTTTTTCCTTTTGTGCCATTATTCATCGAGCACTGTTGTCACCAACGAACAAAAGCTCGCTCTCCGACACTGTCTTCTATTGTAATTTTTTTCTTTTTCATTGCAGAAAAATTACTTCCGCTAAAAAACGGACCTAACCCACACTCAAGTCTACTATTTACTATTATTACATTATTTTTTTGTTGTTTTCCATATAATTTAATTTCTAATGCCATGTTACCAGTGCCATAGAAGAAAAATAGACCCAACATTAGAAAAGTAATAATTCATAAATTGAGGCATTCATTTAGTCTGCAAAAAATCCAGGATTTTTTCCCTCTCTTTGTTTTCATGGACTAATAATATTTCATTAAATGGCAGAAATGACGACGAATGAATGTGGAGAGGCAAAAAATAAACTAACATTTAACGTAAATAGCGAAACGTTATTAATTGAATTTGAAGAAGAAGCAAATAAGTTGCGGTAGTGCTGCGGTATTGGGCTGTTATTAGAGCGATATTAAAATAAATCAAAGAAAATTGTTTCCGTTTATCTAATAAATTATTCAAGGGTAATTGATTAATGGAAAACTACGATATACGGCGTTGAAGTAGGAGCTACTGTTGAATGTTGTCGATATTGGTAAGATTTGCACCTTTTAAAAGCATTTTAGGGAAATTATTTATGATTTGTTTGTACTTTTGGACGAACGTGATTGTCTTAAAGAGGCATTAAAAGACATTTAAGAATGCTCGTTTGAATTTAAATGCAACAACTGTCGTCATACATAAAGTATCATTTGTTGATTGGTCAAAACTTAACCTCGGCTTTGAACATTTTTTGACTTGAACTTAAACTTAAAACGACTTAAACTTTAACTTAAGCTTGAAATTTTGACTTAAGCTTTAATTCAAGAAGAAGACAAATTTTACTTAAACTTAAATTTGAACTTCAAAATTTATGCTACTTAAGCTTTGACTTAAAAAAAAATTTTGACTTAAATTTGAACTTAAAAAATTAATGCGACTTAACTTTAGAAATAAAAAACTTTTGACTTAAATTTGAATTTTAAAAATTCTTACGACTTAAAGTTGGACTTAAGTAAAATTGTAAAAATAATTTGACTTGAAAAAACTTTCAACTTGAGCTTAAAAAACTTAACTTAACTTAAAACTTAAACTTAACTTAGTATAAGTAAAAATGACTTAAAAGGCTCTTGACTTAAATTTAAGTTTAGGAATAGACATATTCAAAAAGTTCATTTTTTAACGATTTTTTAACAAATTTTTCACCTATTTTCAAATTTAAAAACTTTTATAAATTAAGTCAAATTATTTGCCTTAACTCAAATCGAAGTGATTTCTACTTAAGTTTAAGTAATAAAATTAAATTATGAAAATTCTATCATAGGGCAATCAGTTAACAATAATAGGGAATTTTTTTCAAATCTTGGGTTTAAACTTAAGGTTTGTGATAATAGAGGAAAAAAACTTAAAACGTCATTTTGAACTCCAAAAATGTAAAAACTAAGCTTAAGATCAAAAATAATAAATCCATAAGTTATTTAAAAGGTCAATTTTGATTTGACTTAAATAAGATTTTTAATTTTGATCCTATGATAGAATTTTCACTGTATTTGATTTTTTTCTTAAACTTACGATGTTTACGTCTTGAACTCAAAAATTAAAATTTGACTTATTATTCAAAGTTTTTTGGCCCTGATCAAAAGCAATTGAGCCACTATAGAAAGACATAAAAAATGCGCTTTAATTTCGTTTAACAACAATACAAAAACAATTTTTTGCACTTATTGGTAGACAATAAAATCCATTCTCACACCTCTCTTGGGGTTTCGAATTAAAAGTCGCCCGATTTTCGAAAAGACATGAAGCACTTTATGTGACATAATTCATTGTTGCATTTAGTGCCTGCTTCTTGACATTATTTCATCTTTTACTTATTTGTTCAAACACATTGTTCTCGTCTCGTCTAACTCGATGCTCGGGATATGTTTGTGTAAACAAAACTCGAGCACTTTGTCATCGTGCACGCCGAGAAGGAGAAGAAGTGAATATGGAGTCTCGTGGCAGGCAAAAGTAGTCGTATAACGCAATAATAAGCAAGATTTATTTGCTTGATATCTTTTTCATATATAGAGATATTTTCTTGTTCTTTTTTGCCAGCTATGAGCCTTTATTTCATTCAAATGGAATTACTTACAGCGACTCTCTATTCCGCACATAAATTCTTCCGTACAAGAGACTCTTTCTCTCTCCAAACGTATTGTTGTTGCTTGAATAAATTATGCGTTATTTTCTTTTTAATAATCCTTTGTTTGTCACATAAATATGATGAATTTTCGTTGGATTTCTCTTCTGTTGTCGAGTTGTTGCTGGGGGATGCGGCAGAAAGAGATGCCGGATTTTAAACAAATCGCAAAGTGTGTTTCAGCTTTAAAATAGATTGAATTGAAATATCTATCAAGGTCTTCTGGGAATATGGAGTTTAGTTGTACAACGATGGTCAATTACAGAGAATGACAGATTTCTACTTAATCATCCCCTTTTTACAACGAGTCGAGTGCGAAACACAAATGATAACAACGCTGGTCACGATTTTTCCTCATTAAAATTAATGGTTAAAATATTTAAATCGACAAATATAGAAAATTCCTTTAAATGAAAAGGGTTGGACGAGTATTGCATATGAAATTAGTAACGGAGTGAATGGAAATTGTTGTTGTTTTTTATTATCGGGAAGTGATGACGATGTTTGTGATGAATATTGACAAGGCAAAATGTTCCATGGAATATGAGGAAGAAAACCTTATGGCTACTTTTTTCTGAAAGAGCATGATAAATGCAAGAATATAGCGGTAGACTTTTGAATTTTGGGCTATAGTGAAAAATTTTAGTCAACAAAATCGAATCGAAGCAAAGCTGTCCTAGGATTCGTTCAACGAAGATCTACCGATTTTACCGACCCGTATATTACGAAGATACTGTACTGTTCTCTTGTCCGCTCCACTATCGAATATGCGAGCATCATCTGGAACCCATCTACAAAACGAGATGCACAAAAGATCGAATCAGTTCAGAAGCCATATCTGCTATTTGCTCTTCGGAGACTAGGATGGTCTTCATACTGCTTGGTCAATTACCATGCAAGGTTGGCTCTTTAAAACTGGCCTTGTTTAGGAGATCGTAGGACAATCACTGAAGTAAGTAGTAGGAATATAGTAGAAGGAAAGGAAGAACAATGTTAGCAGTAATTAGTAGTAGTTAGTAAGAAGGAAGAAAGTAATGAAGATAGCAAGGAAGGCAAATAGCAAGTTAGTCGTCATCCGAGTCTCTTCAGAGTGAAGTCGTGAAATAAATATTATGAAGTCCAAATCACGTGGTTTCATTTTATGAAGTTAAATATAAAATAGTTCGCTTTTGACTTTTTTCGGACTTTTTACTCGAAAACATTAAGTGTCCCGAGCTCCGTGCCAAAATGATACGCCATCAACCAACAAGAAACTTGAGATACGAGCGCTTCTTTGAGCTGAAGCATTGCGAAAATGAGTTGGCTAGATCCGAGATTTTTCCGAAAATTCGAAGGATTTTTTTTTCTTAATAAGACCCATTAAAATTCGAATTTTTCTCAAAAGTTTTAAAAATAAGAGCCTTCAATTAAATTAAACTTAAATGCATCAGATGCAAAAAATTCTTTCATCCCTTTTAAAAATCAAGTCAAGTGCGTCACCCCTCATAAATTCAATTAATCATACAAATTCTCTCCTTTCATGACATCATCATAATCGTACTTCAAAGCGAAATTTGCATGCGCTTGAACACCTCTCCAAACTCCCACCCGAATCATGTCAAAAAGTATCTCCTTTGACTTGAATAACAACAAGATCAGATTTCAAATGAAAATTGCGTTAATTCCTTGTACCTTGACTTGATTCCTTATCTCTTGCCGTTTATCAGTGTTAATTGTTGCTCCTCGTTTTTATTTTTGTTTATTTTCATCACGCGACGAATTTAGAAGACACGACCTTTGTATGCTTTTTGTAACTCTCGCGAGATCAATTTTGTCTTTTTGCCGTACAAACAAACGAAAAAAAAATTAAAAAGAAGACAAAGAAAGACAAAACTAATTTAAAATTCAACGCGGGTCAGACTCATTACATTAAAATAGCAAAAATTTACGTTTTTGTTTTTGTACCATTAGAATTTCCTTGTGCAAAGTTTGTTTTTACGGCAAACAGTCGTCGTTTTGTTGTGTCTTCCATCGATGCTCGCGGCGACGACTGATAGCAGCAGCAGCGGTGAAATTAAAGAAGGTAAAGTGTCTATAAAATTCTGCCTTCATAAGAAATGTAAATAAGGTACATTGATAGCTTTGTTTATGTGGCAGAGGAAATTCTCTCCTGCGACGAAATGCAAATAAATTTCCACGCTGCTTGGAAAAACATATTTGACTTTTCCTTAAATATTTATATTTTTACCTTTTCTTTCGGCTCCGTATCCACTTGAATGCTTCAATTAATTTAAATTTTTCCATAAAAACAGATTTTCACGTAGCGTCAATGCACAATAAAATTTCCCCCCTTCGCATAATTTCTTCCGTCATAATTTGACTCTTCTCCGATTTTATTCGGTTAAATGTTCAAAAATTTCGTCAATTCCCAGAGGACCATTTGAAGGGGCTCGTCGACACATTTACGTGATCATCGTTCGGTTCTTTCTTTCTTTTTTGGATTTTCCTAATAATTTTAATGAATAGACTTTGTGATTTAACTCGCACATTCCCCCGCAAAAACACTTACCGCAAAAGACATGTTTCAATCAATCAACCAGGGAAAAAGGATCGTTTTAGGCACGTTCCACTCGAAAACGACGAGAATTGAGTTGTCTCGGAGAAGAACAGGTGCCTTGTGGTTTACGGCTTGGATTGGTTTTGAATTAGATCAATTTATTTTTCGGAAAATTGTTCGAAAGTGTGATAAGGTGATGCTCTACATTCGTCTCTGTAGATGGGGAAACATTGGAAAGTGGGTAGTTTACAAATTGATTTATTGTTTTAATTACAGATAACATGAAATTTTTATGGTTTTTTCACCGTGTTTGCTTAACGGAAGGGTGGATGTTTGCACTTTCAAAGTAAACACGGTGCGATGGAACAACGAATTGAGTGTTGATTAAATTTTCACAACGTTAATTTTTGGATAAATTTTAATTTTTTAGAGATATTTATCTATTAATTTTTTTTTATAGTTTTAAAATTATTTAAACAAAAATATTTTTAGCAGTTTAATGAATTTCATTTTTAATCGAGGTTTTAAAAAATTTTTTGAATAAAATTATAATTTTTAAATATTTAAAAAAAAATAGATTTAAATTTTGAATGAAGAAAAAAATTAATTTTTCGTTGAAAGTTTTATTTCAAATCCATTTTAAATAATTCATTATTTTTATTATTATTAATTTGATCTTTAATTTTTTGATAAATGTTCAAAAATTAACTTTTTTCTGAATTAAATTTTTCTTAATTAATTTAATTAAATAAATATTTTTTTCACAAAAAAAAAAATAAATAAAATTAATAATTTGAAATAATTTTTTATAAAAAAAAATAAAAATTATTTTTTTAATTAATTATTAAAATTATTAAAGACCTAAATTTTTTAAAATTTTTCAAAAAATAAAAAAAAATATTTTAAAATTTTAAATTAATTTAAACTGACAAATTAAAAAAAATATTTGAAAACCTGTTCCAGCCAACCGTGCAACGATAAAAATCAATTCCCTTTCCTTCCTTTGAGACGCTTCCAAAGACCGGAAATGCTAAAAATTTACATAGCAAATATATCCTCCGCCAAAAAATACAACATAATTTCAATTAAACGTAAATAAAATCCTATAAATTTCTCCCGTTATCTTTCCCAAATGACTCCCTACCATCAACGCCGCCGCACCAAACCGAGCACAGACACAGGAGATTCGAAAAAAAGATAGAAAGTTTTATATTTTATTTTATTTTAATTTTTTTCCAAACAAAAAATAAACTTTCGAGAGGACCCTTCATTACTGCGTTTGTTAATCAAGGGCGCTCGCAGTGTCAATGTTATTTATGTACCAAACACACACAAAAATTACACAAAATTCATTAATGGAGTCCATTTCCCTTTTTACGAAAATTACGCATTCGCTGCTCGACGTTTAAATAGAACAAAATGTTTATTTATATCTGCAACAGTTTTACATCCATTAAAAAGTTAAACATTGACTTCTCATCTTTTTTAATTTTTTTTCTATCTTTACAGAAAAAAAAGTTGTTTATCCATGCAAATGCTGATGAGATGATGTCTTTTTAGACCTTACAAACGGAAAGGTAAGGGAAATAAAATAAGAAAAAAAAACTTTTCATTTCTCTTATAAATAAACTTTTTCCTAACAATTTTTTATTATTTTATTTATTTTGTGTCTTTCTCGTGTTCATTCATTCGTCCTCGCTCAACGAAGATTTATACACACCGATATTTAAAAAATTCAAAAACACCAATTTTTGCTTCTTTCTATATTTTTTCTTTTTTTTCTGCGTACAGAAAAAAATATTGTTCGAGATAAAAGTTTGCCAGCAGTCAAATATATCTTATTTAGATTTTGCTTCCTACGTTATTCAATAAACGGAGAGTTTGCCCGACAAAACAAGAGCACAAGAGAGAAAAAATTGGAATAAAATTAAAGTTCAAAAGTTCCTTGTTGTTGCATTTTTTAATAGAAAAGAATGGAGTGAAAATTACGGACAGACAAGAAAAATAAGGAAAAAATCTGAAAACTATGGAAATGCCTGTTTGGCTTGTATGAACATGAAAAATTGCTGTGGTGGCAAAATAATAAAATTCTTGAATTAAAATTTGATTTCGTACCGAGAAAAAATATTGCAGCCAATTGGGATTCAATTTAGCAAAGTGTAGGATAAGTTGAACTTGGAACATTTTCAAAAGAAATTTGAATATTTTTTTTAAATATTAAAAAAATATTTTTTTACGCTAAAATTGAAAGATTTAACAAAACTTAACGGAATTTCGATTTAAATGATGCTGAAAAAATTTCTGCGCAACCATTTTTTTATTTAAAAATATAGAAAGAAGCCGTTATTTTTGAATCACGTGTAAAAAAATGGATTTAAAAAATAAAAAAAAAAATAAAATATTTTCTGGAAAATAAATATTAATTTAAAAAAAATAAATTTTTAATTTAATTTTAATTAAAATTCAAATTGATTTTAAATGAATTTGAATTTTTATATGAAATTTAAATAAAAAATTATAAAAAAAATTAATTTGAATTTAAATTAAAAGGAATTGTAAATAAATTTAATTTTTAATTTAAAATAATTTCAAATTCCTAAAATGTATTTTTTTGAAAATATTTTTTTTATTAAATTAAATATTTTTTTTTTTTTTTTGAAAATAATTTTAATTAAAATTTATTTGAAATTGATTTAAATCATGAATTTAAAAAAAAAATAAATGAACAAATTTTTAATATTTAAATTCATATCGGATGAATTTTCAATTTTTAAGTAAAAAAAAACTCAAATTTAGCCTAAAACAAAAAAAAACGTTTATTCGTATTTCATAATATATTTATATACAACTTCCTCAATTTTTTTTTTTTCAACAAAAATAAAATAAAAATTTCAGAATTTTATCTCTTTTAGTGACACATTTTGAGCTACAGTCTATAAGAAAAAGGAAAACAACGCCATTAAGCAGGCTACGCCTATAACCAATCTACGTGAAAACTTTCAACGTTCAGTCTAACGATAGTAGTTTTGGAATTTCATCTACTAAACTAGCAAAAAAACAAAAAAAAGGGTATCAAAAATCTTCTTGCAGTCTTTCACCAAATATTATTGTCCGTGGTTATTCATTAAAATTAGTGTGCGAGTCTAAAATTTTTGTTCTAACATCTAGTAACCGAAACAAAAAACTCATAATCTTGAAACAGATTATCATCGACTTGTGTTACTACAGCAGTTCAGTACATTTCAGCACCCAAGAAACTTCGTATCTGTTCAAAGGAGAGCCAGAATGTGAGACTCCAGGGCGCCATGCGGATCCAAACGGGCAAGAATCCTTTGTAAAGTGCGAAAAATCCTTCTTTTGAAACGGTTTGTTTCAAGCAGTCGATGGAGCTTTTGTACAAAAGTCCCCTAAAATGAAGGTTTTTGTGATTTTTCAAGAGTTTTCTTGCGAAAAATGAGCTTACCTTCCCTCCTTGTCTGTCGGTTGGTTCATTACTCGTGTTTTGATGACGTCAGCTGGCGTTCCCATTGTCGCTGCAACTAATCCCGCGCAAATCGACGACACAATATGCACCGTATGGCAATCCGGTAGTCCCGTTTTGTTCATCACAAATCGTTTCACCGTATCATAAGTCGTTAAATCTCCCAAATTGACTAGAGCTGCTCGTTGTACGTTCGGTATGCTGCCTTTCCACAGTCCTCGGACCCCTCCTCGTTTGACAATTTCCCGGAATGCATGCGCCGCACTGTGAACCCGAGGCTCCAAACCCATCAAACGTCGTTTGCCCTCCATTTGCACCTGAACTTTGACCAAATCGGCAGGCGATGCGAGCCATTGTGCCAACGAACCAGCTGTAACGCCGCATAACGCCGACTTCCACACGGAAAAATTCCCATTATCGTTCCGCATTTTCTTGCGCATCATGTCATACGTCACAATCCGAACGCCGCTGTACACAACGTGACGATACAAGGCCGGCGAAATGCCCTGCCACAACTTGAGGAAACCCTCTTCGCGTGCAATTCCAACTGCCGTCGCTACCATTCCACGATGTTCAATCTGCAAAGAAGCCAAAAAACGAAAAATAATCAATAAACATGCCAAAAAAAAAACAAATTGACCTTGATGTCGTTTGTCATGATGCGCGATTTATTATTATTACTACTGCAAACATCACATGTCGAACTTACCTTAGAACTAATTTTCTTCGCAGCATTATTTAAAGCTTCGCCCTGAATCTGCAGTCGGGTCTTTGTAAGGTCCAGCGGATATGTGACAGTTTCGGCGATATTTGCCGCAAATACGGAAACGATGTAGGTGCACCAAAAAGTGTCGGCATAGTGATATTTCACGGGACGCATCTCTGTGCGCGTTTGCATCTGCAAAGAAAAGACATTGAAAAAAAATTAATGAAGGTGTGTCGTTGTTACATTTGTCAAAACAAAACGTGTGACACTCACAAAATAATTCGGGCGACGATTAAAAAATTATCTATCCATGTCGGACACGAGATAGAGCACGACTGAGAGTGATAATTGTATTTTAAGATAATTTTTTCACAAAGCAGCTGATTTGTATGCGATAGTTATAAATATTAAAAGAGATCGTCAACTGCTCAATGGGATGTGATAAGTTAATGATAATTTTCTCGCTGTCCGAAAAATGTTAGAGCGACGCGTTGTGACGTAGTTTTTTTCATTAGATTGGGTTAAATATTTATTGAAAATTATGAAAAAATAATTTATTCACAAATATTAAAAATGTTTAATTAACGTTGAATTAACATTAAATTAATTAAATTTAAAAAAAATATAAGGTATAAAAATAAAATTATTCAATTAAAAACTTTTTAAAAATTAAATTAAAATTTATAAAATCAAAAATAAAGAATTAATTTTTATAAAATAAATATTATTTTTATTTTTTGAAATATAAAAAATTTAAAAAAAATTTTTTCATAATTTTAATTTAATTTCATTCATAAAAAATATTTAAATAAAAACAAAAGAACAAAAAATAATTAAATAAGTAAAATAACATATTAGATTTAAAAACAAAAATAAATTTCTTTAATTAATTTATTTAATTGAACGTTTTTAATAAATATTATATTTTTTATTTAAATATTTATTTTATTCTTTTATTTAAATATTAAAAAATTAACCCATTTTTATTTTTTTTTTCCATTTTTTAATTTAATTTTATTCATTAAAATAATTAAATACTTAAAATAATAAAAATAAAATTAAAAATAAAATAATTTTAATAAAATTAATTGCTTTAATTACAAAATTATTTTTATGAATTATTATTATTTATTTTTAATAATTAATTTTAATTAAAATATTTTTTTATTTTTAATTTAATTTATTTTTTTTATTTTTAACAAATTTTAAGATATTTTTGAGAAATTTTTATTTTTTATAAAATATAAAAAAAAATTATTCATATTTTTTTTTATATATTATTTTTTATAATTTATTTAAAATTATTTTCAATAATTTATTCTTTTAATATTAAATTTATTTAAAATACTTCTTCTTCTTCCATTCTGATTCCAAAAAAAACGTCTATCACACCTCCAAAATCTTTTGTAAACTGCGATTTTTATACGCAATCACTCATCGTGCCACTTTTTATTACTCAACAAGTTCAAAGTACTAACACGCACAAAACTTATGATAAGACATTCAACTCACAGATTGTCACAAAAAAATTTATGAATGAAAAAAATTACACTCACCTTGACTCACTGCGAAGGCCTTTTAACTTTTGACAACAAAAAAATTCCTTTCCTAATTATTCTTCGCAAAATCTATTAATATCAACAATTTTTTTTTTCTTTTGCACAGCAAAATTTATTTATATCCAATTAGTATGTACTTTGTGTAACAATCACTATCGCGACAGAAAAATACTACAAAAATGCGATTCTGCCAAACTTTTTACGATGATTTCCGTATTTTTTGATATTTTGACGTAATTTCGTTGGAAACCCGTTTGATTAATTAATCATAAAACTAGATTCACGGAAAGAATTCTTACGTTTTTTGCGTTTAAAAAAATATTTTCGTTTTTTTCCAAAAGCAAAATGTGTGAATTATATAATTGCAAAAATTATGTTACTATTGGAGTGTTTTCGATTGCAGTTGCGGCGAATTTATGATATTTTTACGTTTCAGAATGACTAGCAAGTAAATTTTCATGATGACGATGCCACGATTAGAGAATGAAAAGTATTTTTAAATTAAAATTAAACTGAGAGACGAAGATTTTTCTTGTTAGGTAAAATGTGATGTTTAAATTTTTGTTTTGTTTTGCTCTTGATATTCCGATTTTTTATGTACAACGAAAGGCGACATCGTTACTCTGCATGGCGCGGTACGAGAAGTAGAGTATGGAGTGAAATAATCGAGAATTGGCGACGTTTAGATATTTTGAACGAAATTGTCGTTGAACGATTTGATGAATGAACTGCTGATTCGTGAACCTGAAATAAAATTTTTTTTGAAGCCTTTGTTCGCGTGAACAAAAATATCGGGATTTTAAGTGATTTTTCACTTCCTGTCACAATATGGGTCAATTACTTTGTTCAACAAGACAGAGTAAGTGTCCCTCTATTATTAGAATTACCGATTTACACACTTCTAAGATACATAAAATTTGCACTTTACTCAGAAATGATACTTGCGTCGCTTCGTTGTCGTTGTTTGTTTTAAAAAAATCATTTTCAATAATAACAAATAGAGTCTGTGTTTGTTAATTTCAATAAACAAATTGCTTTAATTGGTGCAGTTTGTTGTAAACCTAGACCGGTGATGGAAGATAAAAGTCTGATTTCAAGTTTAAAAATATTTTCAGTGCAAAAAGATGAGAACTTACCAACAAAAAGTGAGATTTTAAATATTTTTCTATCAAAAAATTATTTTTTTTATTTTTCAGTGAAATTGGATGAAATTTCCTCTAAAACGGAATATTGTCATATTTGTGATAAAGAATTTCCTTTAAATAAACGGGAGATTTTCAACTTTCAATATCACCTGGTCTCAGTTCATGCCAACATTTTAATCGACGAAGATGGAACAGAAGCAGGAATTGAGTGTAAAATCTGTTTAAAGAAATTTTCAAAGAAAGTAAGTTAATTTAAATAAAATTTTCTTCAAAAAAATAAAAAAAAAATAATTTTTAGTCATATTTCAGGCACCATTGGGAGACTCATCGCATCGCAAAACAACCAGTCGTCTGCATAAAATGCTCAAAAGTCTTCCCAAATAATTATCTTTACAAAATTCATACTTACCATGCACACCAAACTTGTATTTGTCCACTTTGTGACAAAGCTTTCTGTGGAAAACTGACTTTGCGACGTCACGTGATGCGACATGCGAATCCATTCACTTGTAGTTATTGCAACAAATCGTTTGATGATGAAAAATTATTTGAAAACCATAAAAAACTGCATTTAAATTTGAAAAATGAGAAATTAATTTGTGAAATATGTGGCATGACTTCTGCTTATAAAAGTGTGATGAAGCGACATATGTTGACGCAGTAAGAGTTTTTTCCGATTTTTAACCAAAATTTTACTTTTTTTTTCGTTTGTTAGTGACAATCAACGTTCCAATTGTGAATTTTGTGACAAAACCTTCAAAACAATCAACAGTTTGAGACATCATCAATCGACGATTCATGCTAAAAAAGAATTCAGTTGTCTCGAATGCTCATCAGAATTTTCTCAAAAAGCTCTTTTGACGAAACATGTAAAAATGAAACACGAGAAAAGTTCGTTCGTAAAATGTCAATATTGTGAGAAAATTATGAACAAGTATCAAATGAAAGCGCATTTATTGACACATACGAAGGAAAGGTTTGATTTTGATGATTTTAAGAAATTAAAAAAAAATATATTTATTTATTTTTTTCATTTTTAGTCCTTTTGAATGTTTAGTTTGCAAAGATAGGTTCAGAGCTAAGCGATCGTTAGTTAGACATCAAATCACTTACAATCATCAGTAATAAAATAAGAATTTTTTTTTTATCCCACAAATAACATATGTCAATAATTTATTCAGGTAAGATTTCAACCCTAAAAACGATGTTTCGTTAGTAAAAAATTAATTTTCTTAATTCTTTTAATGATTAATTAATTTAATTCTGAAATAATTTTAAATTTTTTAAATAAATTTAAAAATTTTTGGCTTTCGAGAGTCAGCTGAAATTCATTATTTTATGCAATTTTTAAAAATTAAATAAATTATTTTTTTGAGCTTTCAGAATATATAATCAGTTTTCTCCTAACTCGTCTAGTTTTTACGCTACAGCCATTTAAAGTTTGTGATCTTGTGAAAACTTCACAAAATACTAAAATTGATATTTTCACAAAAAAAATTGAGATAAGAAAAAAATTGATATTCGAGTAACTTGAGTCGAGTTAATAAAAATAAATATTTAATAATTTTTTTCTGGAACCATTCTGGAAAAATATCCCAAAAACAAAAAAATAATAAATGGTCAATAAAAATTTTTCTTTAAAATTTTTCAAAAAAAAAATATAAAAAATATAGAAAAAAAAATTGATTTGTAATTAGTTTTAATTAATTTTTTAATTAAATTTAATAAATTTTTAATGAACTTCACAACAAAATGCAATTTTATAAAATTTTTCAAATAAAAAAAAATAATTATTTTAAAAATTAGATAATAATTATTTAGTCAAAGACAAGGCTCAAAATTTTTCATTAAATTACATACAAAAATTTCAAAGTCAATGATCAAAATTTATATCGTACAAAAACCTCGTTAAGTTGATTCATTATACCAAATTACAACAATAAACAAATAAATTATAGCAAATTTACACTTTTTGATACTTTTATCCGACCCTTTACTAACGTGCAAAAATATTTTCCAGCTTCAAACAAACTATTTCTCCCATAGAATTGCAACTCAGCATCGTTCGTTACCGGCATTTCTCTTCTACAACTACAAATCCACAAACACGCGACAACAACAACTCAACGAAGCACCAACCTACATTGTCTCTTTTTTTTACTAAATTGATGACTCACATACCACGACGACGTAACGAATTCACTCTCGCATTTTCTACTCCGGCGTTAAAAATAAGAACGTACAGCAAATTAAACTTCAGTCTCACTCAACATTTTGTCAGATTCGGATCGTTTTTCAACAAGTATTTTTTTCAATTTTTTAACAACAAACCAAATTAAGAACAAGTACAAAAATGGCAGCTCATGGTAAGCAAAAAAAAAACATTTTTTAATTAGCTCATCGATATTCGTAACGCAAACATAAATAAATTCTGATTAGCAGCTTCAGGTGTTAAAAAAATAAAAAAAAAAATTAAAGAGTGAAGTCATGTGAATAGAAAACCGTTAGTTATTTGTGGCATTAGTTTATTGTGTGTAGGATGAAACCAGCTTCTAAAATGTCAAGACAATTGTTTATTTCATGTGTTGTGAGAATTTGAAACAAAATTCAAGGGCAAAAGTAGCTAGAACAATAAATTCTAGCATTAAAAATTCAAATTTCGCAATACACCGGCAAAACGAAGAAAATAATAACAACAATAAATTGGCTGGAGTGTTATGTCATCATTAAAAATAAAGCAAAAAATAATAAAATTCTTCGTCGTGCAGATGGTTACGGTCTTTTTGGTCTCTCTTTTCACTCTTTTTCTCATTTTTAAACATAAATAGACCGATTTAGTGATGAGTAAATACTAAAAATTAACATAAAAATCGTTTTTGACTCCGAAAACTACTCGAAGCCGGTTCCGAGACGCGCTAATGTGATGAAATTCCTGCGAAATGTTTTTCGAAAATTTTTATGGGTGAGTCAAAAAATCGTTAGAAAAGTCACTTGCTGGTTTTCGGTACGAAAGTTAATTAATGGCATGAGTATTTTTGGCATCGAGCCACGGTGAGTAACGATTTTCCAATACAAATGTCGCAATGTCGATTTATTTTCTCACTAAACGCCGGACGGTACATAAACAAGAGTTTTTTTTATTCGAACAACTGCAATATTTTCATTCAATAGAAGAATAGAATGAATAGAAGCTGTGTGTTAGTGATGATGATGTCATCGCTTCGGTACCTCTCTAGATGCAAGATAATATTCGTTAATTGAATTAATATTGAATTTTATTGGGATGTCACTTTGTAATTTTAGACAAATTTAGCAAAGAAAGAGACAAAAATTTATTTTTTTGAATAATTTTGTTGATAAATCATCAGCCGAAAATTCGTTCGTTAATGAGATCATCCGTACCATCATCAACCAAAAATGATTCAGAATCAATTAAATTTGCGAATTACGTGATATTTTGTAATCAGTTGTCATATAATTAGCGATTCTGCAGACGAAATACGTGAAAGAAGGAATTTACTTGTCTACGCCTTCGATTAATTTTATTGACTGTTTCCGTTTTTTGAGTTGCAACAAACTTTCATTGCATGAATATTTATTATTAAATATTAAGGCCTTTAAAAATTTTTAAAATGTTTTTTGATTTCTTGTAACAAAACTTTTAAAAATTTTGAGAAAAAATAAGAAAACTTTGAATTTTTGGTACAAAATTAGCCAAAAAAAATTTTTTACAAAAAAAATATTGTCTAAAGTCAAGATTTTCTTAATTTTTCGAGTTTTCAGTTAAAAATATTCAGTTTAATAAAATTATGACTCTTCTAAATTTTATACATGATTTACAAAAGTCTGAATAATCTTTAAAAAAAATTATTTTTACATTTTTTTTATTTATTTTATTTTATTTTATTTTTTTTATTTTTAATTTTTTTTTATTTTTAATTTAGTTTTGAAATTAAATTTTACATTAATTGATAAGTTGTCATAAAAAATTTTAAAAAAAATACTTTTGGATTGATTTTAAAAATTTTAATATATTCTTACCTTTTCGAATTTGCAGTAAAAATATTTAATTTAAAAAAAAAATTATTTTTCTTAATTTTTAAAATATGTACATAAAAATCTAAAAAACATTTGTACAAAAATTTAAAAATTAAAAGGCTTGAAAAATTGTCTTAGCCAAATCGAACTTTTTTTTTATTGAAAATCTGAAGAAAATTATGACTATTATGATTTTTTGTCAATTTTTGAAAATATTTTTTTGCCAAAATTTATGACATTTTCATTTTACATTGGATTTTAAGGAAATAGGATTGATTAACTGATTTTAACAAAATTTTGATAATTTTCAAATTTTGGCAAAAAATTTCTAGAAAAAAAAAAATTTTGAAAAAATCGAATTTTTTGCTTCATATGTGAAAAAAATTACTTTAAAAAAACATTTTCATAACATTTTTTGATCACTGCTTTGGCCTAATTTACACAATTTTACAAAAAAAAATCTAAAAAGGTTCATGAACTTCACTTAAATGGAATGCAAAGAATTTCGTCTATGAATGCAATAAAATGAGGGTCATGATCTAATTTTTGCATCTTAATTGGCATTTCACTCCACACGAACTCGTATTTTTTCATATAATTACAAAAAAGGAAACAAGCCATTTATGCTGACTTATCACAGATGCGTGTTAATTAATACAAATTTGCAACTGAAATCTAGTTCACGCTAAAATACTTTTTTTTAAAAAACTACTAAAATTCACACTTCTCGTCTTTTCTTTGCAGAATTCGACACTTGCGACGAACTCAAGTACAATTTCTACCCCGTCGCCAACGGAATCTGCCAATTCCGTGTGCGTGCTCCCAACGATGCGCACATTGCTTTGTGCACAGATGCTGCCGAAGCTGACCCAATGTACGAAGTGTTCATTGGCGGATGGAAAAATACCAAATCTGTCATCCGTAAGAATCGTACCAAGCCGGATGTGGCAGAAGCTGATACGCCTGACATCTTGAACGACGGCGAATTCCGTGGATTTTGGATCCGTTGGTGCGAAAATACCATCACCGTTGGTCACGAGGGACAACCTGCTGCCTTTTTGACGTTCGAAGACACGGAAATGATCCCCATTAACTTTGTCGGAGTTTGCACTGGATGGGGCGCTTGTGGCTCATGGATCATCGAAGGTAAGAATTTCGCGTGAAAGTGTCCCCAAAAAATTTTTTTCATGACCTTGAATCCCCTATCCGAAAAAAAAGACGTTGAAATTTCGACACCCGATAAGCTTTCGTACGAATTCCATCCCGTGACTTCGGGCGCTTTGACTGTCGACTTCAAGGGACCGAGCAATTGTCATCTCGCCTTGGCTCCGCACAATATCGAGTACAAGCCAATTGTCGAACTCATAATTGGCGGTTGGAATAACACGAAAAGCGTGATTCGCCTGGACACGGACAAGAACAAAGAAGTTGCCAGTGTCGAAAGTAGCGTTGTGTCAAGCGATAAATTCACGACTTTTTACGTTTCGTGGACGAAAAAGTCGTTAATTGTGCGATTGCATTCCGCGCAGGGCCCAATTTTGATGCAAGCTGACGATTGTATCAAGTTTCCAGTGCGTTTCTTTGCTGCACGAACAGCATGGGGAGCTACTGGTTGCTGGAAGATACGACAAGGCGTGCGTCATGCCGACACAAGTGGTTCAGGTAAAGAGGTGGATCGGCGAAATGCTTGCCAAATATGTGTTGCTAACCGTATTGACTCCATTCGCAGCTCTGTGACTAAAAATTTACTTACTAAGACGCATGCAATTAACGTCCAAGACACCTCTTTACAAAAAATCCCCCTTTTAACTCGTCCCCGACGTATTTTTAACAAAATTCTAACATTTTCAATTCTAATTTTAGCTGCGCAAGCCACATCTCCATCAGCGCCGGTTGCTGCCATGAGATCCAGCGGCTCAGGTCCTGCCAATTGGGTGGTCGTTAATGGAGGCGCCATTCCTCCAAATGCAATTGAAGGCGGTATGGATGGCGAACCACTCTTTATTGGTCGTGCACATCACGAAGGAGCTGTCATTCCGGGCAAAGTTGTGCCATCGCATGGCGTTTGTTACGTTGCATGGGGCGGAGCTGAAATTCCCAAATCCGAATACGAAGTGCTTTGTGATGCTGCGGGCATGTGGGTTGCATGCTCAGGTGCCGAAGTACCGGGACAAGCGTTGCAAGGCGGACAAAGTGAAGATGGCGAGCCATTGTTCATTGGGCGTGCAACGCACGAAGGCACCATCACTATTGGAAAAGTTCAACAAAGTCACGGCGTTTGCTATATTCCATACGGAGGACAAGAAGTTGCCTTCAACGATTACGAAGTCTTCATCTCACAATAAGAAAAAATCTCTGCTTGCGGAGATATGTCGTCAGTCCATGTTTATTTAATGCATTTTTTTAATATTTTGTTCAATTTTTTGAAAAATTTAATTTTATTAATATTTTAAAATAAAGTAGAATCTCACGCCTTTACTTATTTAGTGGCCTTAAAACGATTTTTTAATAAAAAAATTTTTATTGAAGACTTCAAAAATTAAAATTCAAGAAAATTTTATTCATAAAGTAAGTTTTGGAGATATCAATTATTTTAATGACAAAAATAACATTTTACACGAAATAAAAATTTTAAAACTTTGTCGATTTGAAAAGTAAAATGAATCGCATAACACTAATTTTGACAAACTTAGCGATTTTTGCGCTTCAAAAATCAATTAATTTTTTTTTCTTGATTTTTAAGTGCCTTTCATCTAAAAATATTGTGAATTTTAAAAATTTTCATATTATTGTTTTTTTTTTAAATATTTTTGTCAATTTTTTAATGTATACATTTTTTCACGTTTAAAAAAATCTTTAAGAATTACTTAAGAATTTTTTTTAATTGAAGCTAGATACCTAATTTTTCATAAAATTATTAAAATGAGCTTTAGGCACGAAGCTCGAGCTTTAAAATAATCGAGCCTCTGCCATGCCTTTTACCGGCATTTATCTTACCAACAAGAAAATTAACGGATTTACAATGGGGCAAAATAAAAAAAAAGTAAAATTTCAAAAAATTGACCGTGTTTTGGTCTTTTTTCATATTTTTTCAAGGAATTTCCCTAAATTTTTTAAAAAATTACAATTTTTAAGAATTTTTGCATCAAAAATCGTATTTTAACATGAATTTTCTTCTTTACATTTTTTTTTCAAAAAAATTATTTTCAAAATTTTTTGACAGTTATTTTTACGAATTTTTTTTTGTTTAAATTTTTATTTTGAAATTCTCTGAGATATATTTTATTTAAGTTGTCAAATCTCAATGTAGATACCACAAAATCAACTAAAATATTGATTTATGACAAAAAACTGTTAAAATTTTGTCATTGTAAGTATATGAAAAATTATTTCAAATTTTTATCTTGCCACCCCCCATTTTGAAAAAAAGTTTTTGGGACAAAAAGTTCGAAATAAATTTGGAGCGGCCTTATTTTACTTCAAACAAATTTTCTTGTTCTTTAACAAATTTTTACTTAATTTAGGAATTTTTTTTTAATTTTATATGGATTGAATATTAAAAAAAACTTATAAAAACACTTATTTAAATTATAAGAGAACAGAAATTTTATTTCATTTTTCTTTCAAAGAATATCAAAAAACAGCAAATTTAAGCACGTATCGTTTTGTTTCAAGTCATTTGCTCATCCATAATTTTGTTCATCCAATCTGCCTCAACTAATCCAATTTTCTCGATGATTCCGTTGACTTGATAGCATAAACTTTGGATATTTTTGTCCCATTGCGGAAGGCTTTCACGAGCTAAAATTCAAAAGTTTTTATAAAAATCTCTAAAATTCTCAACAAAAATTTAAAAACTCACTTTCAAAATGAACAATTCCATCAATTTGATCGATATATCCGTTCATGCGTTCCTCCGTGATCATTTGACTGGCAATCCGTTCCGCCTTTGCTGGCGCAATTTCCAACAAGGCACCCAGCTCTTCGAACGTAATGTTGTTGTACAACTTGCTGGCCGACAAAAGATTATGTTCAAAGACCGCGCGATCCAAAATTGTCGATCCATCGACAGTGACGGCTTTTTGATGGTCCTGCAACAGCGCTTCAAAGTCCTGCAGCTCACTGCGACGAATTATTCGATCCAAATACATTTTCTCGAGGATGCCGTAAGTCGGAAGTTGTTGGCATCGTTCGTCCTTGAAAAGAGTCGCCAACATGCGAGATCGTTGTTGTCCCGCCGACGCTAAAACTGTGCAGATTAGAGCTTTTTTCAACGCCGTCATACGTTCATTTTCTTCGACGATTGTGCGATAACTGAGTTCGTTGTATCGCTGAGCTGCTTCGATGAATTTCCGGCGATAATCCAAGACACGAGCATAACACACCTTGTACATCACTTGCAGCTGTTCATTTTTCGTCTCAGCTTGCAACATCGAAGCACGATTGATGAAACCTTCGGCATTTACCGGATCATCATCCTCCAAGTACAAACGAGCGATTTTTAGGTAAGTTTCCAGTTTGTAATCTGTCGTGTATTGTTTCTGTCCCGTTTCGAGAGGAATTTGGCCGAGAACGTTTGCTGCTTCCTTCCAATTTTCCTCGCGTTCGTAAATTTGTGACAAATTTTGACGAATACTTGCAACTTGTTCCTCGAAGGAAATTACGCGGGGCTGAACTTTTTCAAGGGTGAAGTGCGAAACAACTTTTGAGACATCGTCGGGCAAACGAACAAACTGATTTCCGATGTCTGTGAGGATTTGGCGTGAAATTACGAGGGAAACGTTCTCGTTGACAACTGAAAAAGATAAAAAAAAATATTTTTTTAATAGAAGAGTAAAATTTTGAACTAATTTCGAGCAATTTTAAAAAATTTCGAGAAAAATCCTTACAAAAATTAAATTTTTCAACAAAAAATCTCTTTAAAAAAGTCGAAATTTGCCTTTTTTGAGTTTTTCCTTTTAGAAAAAACTTTAAATTATTTTTTTTGGGAATAAAATTTGGAATCCGGAGACTTTTACTTTAAAAAATTACTTGAAAAATTCAAAATTTGCCATAATTTGAACTTTTCGAGTTGAAAAAAATAAAAAAAATAATTTTTGGAAAATAATTCGTATCCCGGAGATGCATTTTAAAGTGACTTACTGGCTTCGATGAACAATTTCAAGGTTTCAATCAACTCATTGCCCGTATTTGTCATCACCTGATCCAACAAAAGACGATATCTACAAAGAAAATTAATTGAAAATTACATAAAAAATTAAATTTCTCGTAAAAATTACTTGTCTGTTTGTTCTTTGTGGATGCCGGACGAGTTTGCCAATGCCAAAAGTTGCGTTTTTAGAGTTGCTGCGTTAATCGGCATGATTTTTCACGTGCTCCGGTAGTTCCTGTTCTCACTTCAAACAAAATTTGATGATAATTTTTGGTATTTATGACGAAATTTAATAAAATTATTTTATTTTTGCCGATTGTTTTGGTTGAAAGTGACAGAATAGGGTGACCAGATGTGGATTTTGCCCAAGTTGAAAAGGGAATTTGCTGTCAAAATTTTTTCCCAGTTGGCATTTTGACATCTTTGGCGACATCCAGGAATTTTGACGTTTCGAAAACGATCTCGCCTCTAAATTTAGGCCTTTTTTGTTTTGTAAATTTTCACACTAAACGCCATTATCCAGAGTCAAAAAGTCCAAAATTACACGAGCATTGCGATGAGCGACGTTATCGAAGTATTGTCGTCCGACGATGAGGTAATTTCCCGCATTTGTAGCTATTTTTCGAATTCTGGCGCTCATTCGATTGTTTTATTTATATTTGTCCTGCGTTGTTGTGCGAAAAACAACAAATCAACGCGGCATTCTATTTTTATCGCTAATTCCCTTTTAATTTATCTCTTTTAGGATTCCGCTGCGAAAAAAGCGCCAACAAATAAACCGGGCACCGCAAATAACGCAGTTACAACAACAACAACCGCAAATAATGCGAGACAATTTGTTGGTGTGAAGCGAACGAACGCGGAAGAGCAAGCAACAACGAAAAAGAGACTGAAGACGAATCATGTGAGTCCGCAGGTGACGCATCCGGCATTACAGCGACAAAATTTGGGAGCTCCAAAGCCATTTTCATCGGAAACTGTGATGGTTTTTGACCCAAAATCGCGAAATGTTGTGTATCAGGCGAGTCCCAAACAACAGATGAAAATTACCAGAGTGATGTCTCTCGGAGGCGAGGGAACGCCAAAAGATCCATTAGCAACGACACCCCCAAAAGTTGCATTGCCACAATTAAGTGAAGTTGCCATAATCCCACTGAATCCAAAAAATGCCGCCAATCCACAAAATAAAGCTTCTTCCAGTAATAATTCAAGATCTCTCCTGAAATCTGCTCAAGAGAACGGTTTCACAGCCGTGAACGAGTCTGCGAATCGAAACGTTATCGTTTCGCCCGTTCCCGGCTCCAGCAGAACATCGTCAATGTCGAGTCCCGGCACAGCATCAAACACTTCCACACCAAATCCCGTCGATGTACCAAAGAAAGACAAGCCGCCGCCGATCCAAGTGAAGAAAGAGATGAATTCCGCATTCACGGAACTGTTAGAAGTTTGTAAATCTGTCGAAAAGTCCAAAGAAATGGACTTAATTACAACTAAACTAACGAAATACTATCACGGCGTGCATCCGGATTTCGTCAATTCAGCAAGTTTCATAAAAAGTGTCGAAAAAACTGCTGCTGACATCAAAACGCAGCCCGCTCAGGTGTTTTTCTTGCTGAAAACCATCGTTGATGAACTGAAAATCCGCCAAGGAGGCGTCAAAATGGCGGAAAATGGGGAAGTTGTCACGGAAAATGACGAAGCAGTTTCAACGGGCGATCCCAAACTCGACAAGAAACTTTACAAGTTGAATCGCTGTTTGTACATTACGCAAAAAAAGATTGAAAAACTAAGACAACAAGACGCCATGTGGGAAGAGGAAAATAATTCGTCGTATTTGATGATAAGTCGCTTTGAAAAACGTGCTGTGCAAATTTACGAGAAAATTTGTGAGTTAACGGGCGAAAGTACGGATGCGAAACGCATGGTGAAACGTCCCGTTAAATTCAAAAAGACTAAATACACGGAATTTAATCGCTCACTCCAATCGTTCGTGAATAAAACAAAAAATTTCCCGGATTTTTATGATGTGCTAAAAGTGCTCGAGTATTGCAACACGCAATACGACTACGGATTGAACAAGGACAACTTGAAGATTGTCGCACAAAACGCATTTCAGGATCTCGGTGAAACGCTTCAGGGTCGCCGCAAGTTGGAAGAATACGAATCTCTCACGTATTTCGCCAACATGGCGACAGACGACCCAGCGTTGCATGATGCCGAACTCGCGCGCAAACTGGAAGAAAATAAAAAGTACCATTCGCGCATCGATGATGTCATCAACAAATATGCCGAAGGTCGACATATCGAAGCCGAAGAGATGATCCACGGTAAAAGGAAACGTTTGAACAGCGGCAATAGTTGCGATTCTGGCAACGATGACAATCCGCCAGAATTGGTAAACGGCACAAATCCACCGACATCGACAACGACGACGACGACGAAAGAAGAAACGACAGAAAATGAACACAACAACAACAGCACAAACAACTTGCCAAAGACCTCAGTTGCCTCCATTGCCGATCAAACCAATGACATAAAAATGGAGCCCGAACTACTGAGTCTCGATGACGTTGCGTTGTTTGACTCGTCGCCAACGCCTAACTCTTCATAGCTTATGAACAACATGTTATTTCTTAATTGCGTGAATTAATGAAAAAAAGGAAGTTGAAACTGAAAATAATTTAAACTTAAAGTGTGATAAATATTAAAAAAGAGGGAAAAAAGCGATTTATAGTGAAACTTGAAGATTCGGTTATACGAAAATGGAACAGATAGAATTTAATGAGAAATCTTTTGTTTAATATTAAATTTACACTAAATATTGAATGTATTTATCGGTCTATATAAGAAGCATTTCATTTCAAAATTTGAGAATTTGCAACATTCATTTATGGAAAACACTATTGAAATAAAGTGAAATCTATTTTCTAAGAAAATTTAAGATTAGGAGCTTTGATTTTTTTAATCGAAAAGAAAAAATAGTAGGCTTCTTATAACTTTTTTTTTAAAGTAAAGAAAATTTGATTATTTTTAGTTACAGGAAATTGCATTAATGAGAAGTATCAAAAAAATCTGGAAAAACTTGAATTTCTGAAGAAAAAAAAATGGTAAAATTTTTGAAAATATTATGATTTTTTTTTCAATTTTAATACGGAATTTAGTTTAATGTCTAACCTTGAAGATTTTGTTTCTATTTCAGGTTAAAAAACTCTTTGAAAATTTATACTGAAGTGACACTACTGACACAATTTGCCGATACTATTGTCCGATTACAAAATCGACTAAACTTGTTGAAAAGGATCACCATCCGCGACAGACAAAAGATTGTTTGCTGCACGTTTGTGCATGACGTGATGAACGGCAAAATTGACTCCCCAGCATTAAAAAGGCAATTCATCCCTTCGTCATGCGAATATTAGCTGCACCACGCTAGAGCCTTCCAATCGAAAACGCAACACACAACTTACTCGCAAAACAGCACAATCCACAGATGTACGCGTCTTTTTAATGAGCTTTGCGTTGCCTCCGACTTACAGCTTCCACGAAATGCCTTTAGTGAAAAGCTGAAGAAAGTGATCTCCGTCAGATACAAATAATCATAATTAATGTAGGCTTTATTATTTAGATGCAAAAAATAAGACAAGTACGAAAAAAATTAAGGGATGACAATTAAATAGTTTTTCGGTTCTCCTTCAAAAAGCTGACGATTATCGGAAGGGTGTCGAACTTCCTGTATCCTAAGTAGGATGCCACGTATGAGGATGTTTTTTTCAATTCCTGCTTGTTGTAGTTCGGATGCCAAGTTGCCTATCAGCAGATGAGAATCCTAATCAATATGGTCGATCGCTTAACACAGATTAGTGAAAATAACTTATTCAGCTTCAATTTCTTAGAAAACGTAGAAACTTATTAGCTTGCCCAATCTAAAGTGACACATTTTACAAAACTTCAGAGAAAACTATTTCTGTTAAACAAAAAATATTCTTAAGAATCCAGGCATCATAGTAACAACTTCCGTTCATTCTTACTCTTTTTATGCCTCACATTACCTCACCAACACTGCACTTTAGAAGATTCTGTCAGTCATGCAACTTCTTCAATTAAATGCATTGTCTGTATGTGTGTTTGTCTCGATGCTTATCAATCAAATGATTCCCATTCAAACGAGACTGCAACGTTAGAATAAGACACAAACTGTCGTTTTCATTCTATTCTCATTCAAAAGCCATAAATTTATCTCCATTTTATATCAGCACGGTTGCCTTATGTCTGCATAATAACAATCCAACAAGTGTTATGCAACACTTTTTTGTCCACTCAATTGTCGACATTATCTGTCGACCTTGATCTCTAAAAGTTACGAGGATATGGAAAAATCAACCTCGAACTTGAATTAATAAAATTTCCTTTTCGATTTCATTCTTCCTTGAAATTCATTCATCATCTGTACCGCATCGATGCGCACCGAGCTATGTACATGCGTGTTAACTCGTGGCTCAGATCATAAATTAAGACATGCGTTTAACATAAATTTATGAACCCAGAGACCTAGAGAAGTTGTTTGTTTTATTAACTTGTACATTGACGTTACTTACTTACTTACTTACCAACTAATGGCCAGTCAATTATGAAACGAAAAAAAAAAGTTGTTTGAAGTTATGATTCGTCATTGTCTTGTCTGGAAATGCCGAAGAAGTAAGAACGCGTTCTTGAACTCTTCTTACAACATTTGAATTCCCTCTTTGGAGCGTCGATTATCTAATAATGACAAAAATTGCGGTCTACCATAAATCAACACGCGACTTCGTATCTTGGTTAGATCTTTCAACTGTGTAGACTCGTCATGTGTGATTGTTGTCCATCAAAAAAGCACACAATGCAAAAGTTTCTTCAGTTTGATCGAAGCGCTCGTCAGAGTAAGATGATTGATCATTTTTCGCGATAATTTTTTTTTCAACAATTTTTTTCGTGAGATTAAAATTTACAACTATGAAACTTTGGATACAAATATTAGTGGCGACGATAGCAATAATTAGCTGTTGCGTTGTTCTCGCAGCTCGTGTTGATTCTAAACTGGATTTCGGGGAAGTAGCGGCACGTGTTGAGGAACAAAAGGAATCACGGGAAAGTGTTCCAACGCCAAATGTGCGAAATGTTCGCGTAACTGTCGAAACAAAGAACGAAAAGGGCAGTCCCGAATCAAAAAGTAGCGAAAGCAGTGAATCAAGTTCAAGCGGCGATAGAACGAGCAGTGGAAGTATTGGCGTTCGTACAGATGTAACGTTCGAAATTTCGAATGAAACTAACGAAACGAGATCGCAAGAGGATAATAACAATAAGAAAAAGACAAAGAAGAAGAAAAATGGAGAAGATGATGATGACGACGACATTCCCGTTATAAAAGGCAGGACAACTCCGCCGAAAAAGAAGGTAGATGTAACAACATGGCGTCCCAAAGTGAGGCCAGTTTTCCCAAAATCAGAGTCAGATGAGACAATTCGAAGTAGGGCAGGACCCCCGAACGTTCCATGGACCAAGAATTTTCCAGGAAATGCTGTTTGGACCACGGAAAGGAATTATTTTGGGCTTTTTGATAATTACGATAATTTTCACCCATCTCAACCTGTGGGTAAGTGGGTTATCATTTGCTGTAAGCATAACCAACGTTTTTACAAGTAAGACATTTGTACCTCAGGCACGCCTTCGTTACAATCTTCGCACCGTCCTCACCAACCACAAGTTCAATTTCATCCGTATCCTACTTGGCAAAATTGTAGATGTGACCTTTTACGACCTGAAGTGAATGCATGGAGTCCTTCGGGCGAATCACAATCAGCAAATCACAACAATCACTATCACTATACCGTAGTTGATGATAAACTTGAGGAGCCATTTAGCGTGAAAGATCGCCCGCGCAATAAAAAGCGCCGAGAATCACGAGAAAGTTAAACTATGTACTTTTATTTACTTTTTATATAGAAAAACTGTTACATATTTCGTAGTATTAAAAGTTATGATAAGCAAAATTGGTTAAAGGATGTGTTTTAATCAGTCGTTTCGAGCATGGGACGACATCTAAGAGCTTTTCGGTTTAAACTTAGGTGTGGATGCTGTAAGTTGAGACAGTTCCATCATTGTCTAAGGTTGTTGTGGCAGCTTTGTATCCGCTGGTTTGTCCATTGACAGTACGAGATTCGCTTTCAGCTGTTGAGATTTTGGTGAAAGATTTTCCGGCGCCCAACTAAAAATATCAAAGTTAGTTTTAATTTTTTTTTAAACCCAAATATGTTAACTCACTGTTCCGAAAGAATCAGATTCATAGTTTCCAAAGCGTGATCCAAGTGAACTTTCATCGACGACAGAGCTTCCGTGTAAGACTCCTCCATTGGCGTTCTTTGCTTGCAAGCGAGCTAAGCGTTCAGATTCGCTGATAAACCCCGACAATTCGTTGGAGTGTCCTCCGAAAGATGATGATCCGAAGCTAGATGATCCAAAACCAGATGATCCGAAGCTTGAATGTCCTCCAAGACCTCCTTCCGAGAAACGAGATGAGAATGAATGACCTCCGCTTCCGAATCCGCTGCTACCTGATGATTTTTCTTCGAAGGAGTAACGAGAGCTAGCTGAGGGTTGAACAACTGGAACAGCGCTCTTGGATTCACTGAATTCCGAACGATGGTAAGATCCTCCGGAAACAACGGGTTGAACAACTGGAGCAGATTTCGATTCACTGAATTCTGAGCGATGGTAAGATCCTCCGGAAACAACGGGTTGAACAACTGGAGCAGATTTCGATTCACTGAACTCTGAGCGATGATAAGATCCTCCGGAAACAACGGGTTGAACAATTGGAGCGGATTTTGATTCACTGAACTCATGACGGGAATATCCTCCGGAAACTACGGGTTGAACCATTGGAGCGGATTTGGATTCACTGAATTCTGAACGATGGTAAGATCCTCCAGAGATGGTTGGTTGAATGATGGGAGCAGATTTTGATTCACTGAACTCATGACGGGAGTATCCTCCGGAAACTACGGGTTGAACAATTGGAGCGGATTTCGATTCACTGAATTCTGAACGATGGTAAGATCCTCCAGAGATGGTAGGCTGAATGATGGGAGCAGATTTTGATTCACTGAACTCTGAGCGATGGTAAGATCCTCCAGAGATGGTTGGTTGGATAATTGGAGCCGACTTTGATTCACTGAATTCGGAACGGTGATAAGAGCTGGCGGGAGTTGGTTGAATCATTGGAGCAGATTTGGATTCGCTGAACTCTGAACGATGGTAAGATCCTCCCGAGATGATTGGTTGAGGCATGGCTTGGCTTCTTTCAGAGAATTCAGATCGAGAATAAGATCCAACAGTTGGTTGAATGATTGGGGCAGATTTCGATTCACTGAATTCGGAGCGATGGTAAGATCCTCCAGAGACAACAGGTTGTGGCATGGAGCGACTTTCAGAGAATTTCTCGGATTTGTGGTATGATGAACCGCCTGAGGTGTAAACAGGTGTAGGCAAGGCTTTCGATTCACTGAACTCTGAACGATGGTATGATCCTCCCGAAACAACAGGTTGAACAACTGGAGCAGATTTGCTTTCGCTGAACTCTGAACGATGGTAAGATCCTCCGGAAACAACAGGTTGAACAATTGGAGCAGATTTTGATTCGCTGAATTCAGAACGATGATAAGATCCTCCGGAAACAACAGGTTGAACGATTGGAGCAGATTTGCTTTCACTGAATTCCGAACGATGATAAGATCCGCCAGATACAACAGGTTGAGGAACGGACTTTGTCTATAAACAAACAACAAACAATCAAAACGTGAACTTTAAACTTCAAGATATCAAAACTGACCTCAGAGAATTTCTTTGAATAGAAACTTCCTGAGCTACCTCCTCCGGTACTGATGCAAGGAGCAGCACATCCGCTTCCGCCAAAGCTTGATCCGAATGTTTCTACATCATCTCCTGCTGACATGCGAGATGACATCCTACTGCAAAGTCAAAAATTTGTTTAAAAAATAGTTTTTATGAAAATTTCTTTCAACCAACCTTCCTCCGAAAGAAGATCCGAATCCGCTGCTTCCGAAACCGCTTGATCCAAAGCTAGCAGTATTGAAATGAGAATCAGACACGCCAGAATCAGAAAGTTTTGAAAAGGCAGTTTTTCGTGCTTCCTCAACTGTCTGCTTATGTTGTGTCTCGTGACTATTAAAAGATTAGAAAAATTGTATTCGTCATTAATTACAACGAATTTTCTTAATGGAAATGGATTATTTTGTTCATTGGAGCTTGAAATGGGAATAAACAACCTCCAATTTCAATCCAAATATTTTTTTTCATTCAATTTCTTAAATCTAAAACTTACTGTCCATAACTGATCACGTGAAAATCAATGGAGGAAAAGTCAAATTATTTACAATGGAGCAGCAGATAGTAGAAAAACAACAAAAAAGTGATTTTTAGAATAATTATTTACATAAAAAGTCATCAAATTAGAAACTTACTTGCTACCGAGACCTCCTCCAAAGTGGCCAAGTTCTAAAATTAAAAAAAAAGAAATTTTTTATTGTTATTACTTAATTATCAATTTTCGTTTCCGTTGGAATTACATTCCAAAGGAAGATTACAACCTTCCTCAAGAGTGGAAAAAAATAACAAAAATAGAACAAAAAATACTGATATCGATGACGAGCGACGGTCATTGCCAAAAATAAAAGGTTATCAGTTATTTGTGAAATTTTTATAACTTTATTATCAAAAAATGCTGTCATTGAGAAAAATAAATTTCTATTTTTCATTTTTTTATGAGACGAACGTGATTTTTTTTAATAAACTTAGAACATGAAAACATCTAGAATATTTAAAGAGAATCAAGAATTAAGGAAAATTCAAAAAAAATCAATTTTTTTTAAATTATAAAATTTTAAAATTATTTTTTTTTTTAATTTTTTTTTATTATTATTATTATTTTTTTTTTTTTTTTTTTTTTTGATTAAAAATTCAGTAACGGATGTAAACTTTGATCTAATGTGTCTTCAAAAATTCAATTTTTTATGAATTTAATTTTTTATCAAAATTTTCCATTGAAACATTGGTTTCTTTATCTTAAAATACTAACCTGCACAATAAACAAGGCCCAAGGAAATTGTTAACACAATAATTGCCTTCATCTTGCTCGGACAAATTCCTCACAATAGAATAAAAATTAACTTCACTTTTTTTCTAAAAAAATATTTTTTTGACCGACCGATTTAAGATCACGACGACGACTAACTTCAAGAATCGAAATTCACCCAGCTTGTTATATATTTTTATTTTATTTTATTTTTACTTTATTTGATAATAATTATTGCGAAAATGTAGAAAAAAAAAGTTTATTCTACCCCGAATAACCGAAAACAGCGTTCGTGAGAGATAATGTTTAATCAAATCAAACGATTTTTTCTTTAAAGTAAAGTCTCGTCAATCGTGTAACTCTGATTCCGTCATGTGTCGACCAGAGTTGTTTGAAATTCAGAATATTCCGTTTTGACCTTTTTTGTGAAATATTCGTTCAAGCATTATCGGGCAACTTAACACAAAGTAATTTTATTATTGGCAAATAAAGAACTTTGAAATTATTTTTTTTTCGTTTTGTGAAATGTCTTATCTCCTAGTTGGTTTTTTTTTGACTTATAGTTTTACTTACCCATCTCAATTCCTTTATTGTAATACATGGTCGTGTAATTTTTATTTTTTTTTTTAATTTTAGAACATGGTCAAAATTGTAAAATGACCCAATTACGATGTGAACTTGAAATGATTTAGCCTCGACTGAAAAGAAGATTTTTTCGGTTGTTTGTTTAGTTGAGCAAACAAACGTAAAAAAGTCCCTTGGAGCGTCGTCAGGGCGATAGACATTGTTTTAAAAGGGAAATGGTACAAACTGCATATAAATTAAAATATTTAATTCCGGATTGACACTCCCTTTCGATTGAAATGAGATATCATTAGAAACAAAAGATGACATTGGCATTGAACTTTTGCATGATAAGTGCAGTCATTTGTAACATTTTGAGATGACTTTTGTTTGACATGTCTCAACATCGTAAATAAATTACAAACTGCATATCCGGACTTTTTTTATAAATTGACCAAAAATTCTTTGAAGATCTTTGAATAGCAGAAAATCTCTTCAAAGCAGAATTTCAAATAAAATACTAATAAAATGAAGTCTTCTTTTATCGTTTTTGAATATGTATGAACTTGTATTAATTTTTGGCAAGTCATTTGGAATTTCCCAAACAAAGTTACTTAGAGATGCTTCAGAACTAGTTCTTCTGTGAATCAACGATCCAAAATTTAAAGCCAATTTGAAAAAAATCAAAGAAACCAGATTTTTAAAACAATCTAAAAAAATTGTTAAAAAATGATCGATTATCAGGTGTGTTATCAAATTTTCATTCACATTTTTAAAAAATGATATTTTAGGTAAAAGAAATAATTCACATGAAAGTCAACATTTTACTGTGAGGTAATTTGAACTTCTATATGTTTTGTCGAAGCCCTGATGTTGTTCTTTGTTAATTTTGTGTATTTTTGTTTTCGGTGGCCGTCGCAAGAAGGATGCAGGACCTTTACTCTGAGAAGGATGTCGAAACACTATGAATAAATGTTTTTTGAAAATATGGGTTTTATATGCCGGCGGATTCTCCAATGGCTTTTTCGCCCCAAATGAAAATTAGTTTTTATTTAGCCAAAGGTTTATGTTCCCAAAAAAAAAATAAAATAAAAAAAAATAAACTTTTCAAAAAAGAATCCTAAAATCCTCTTTTCCTAAATTTTTTCACGTCAATCATCTTTTCACGTCAATCAAAAAAATATTTTTTTTCCATGAAATAATGTAATGACCGTGTAATTTAATAATTATTTTTTTTTAATTAATTTTCGTTAATTTTTTAATGGTCTCTTAAATAAATACTAATTAATAATTAAATTAAAAATATTTTAAATTTTGAAAAAAACTGAGAAGAAACAAAAGCTTTCAAGTTGAACATCGAAAATAAAGCGTCGCCTTAAATTTCAAATGTTTGCTTTATTTTCATCAATAACGGCACGAACCTTTTCAATTTTTCATTCACACGTCAATTTACATTAAAATTTCTCTTCCTCTTCATTATTAATTTAATTTATTGAACAACTTTATGATATCAATAAAATACAATATTTTTTATTTAAGGTGTCGTCAAAATTAAATTATCTAGATATATTTAGATAATTATTAGGATCTTAAATTAAATTATAAATGAAAATTATGAAAAGTGAACAAGCCCTATAAATATTTTTTTCTGTTTACGTATCCTGAGGCTCCACTAAACAAAATTTATCCACCGTCACAATGATTAGTCATAATAATTTTGGAAAATTTTTGATACCCACTTTTTTTCGGTAAATTTATAACTTTTTTATTAACATAATCGCACAAATTATAAAAGCCACACAAAAACACAAAACCTGTTGCTGACGTCTTTGAAATAAAAAATCAGTTACTTCAGCTAAAAAATATCCAGTTTCTATTTTATTGTTTGTTTGTTTCTATTTAACGTGACTTCTACTTTTTAATACATCAACAAATCGTAGATCTTAAGTAAAATTGCTTTTAAAATAAAATAAATCCCTTTTTTTCAACACCTACACCATTAAAACCTCCAACGACAAACTACATGCATGCAAATTTTTAATCCATTTTTTATTACAGACATGTAACAATCACATGCTAACTTTCAACGTCGCACGATAAGACTCTTCTACTAATACCATCATCAATTTTAGCATCAACGAAGAGAGGAATTAACAACTGATAATGTTAAAAAAATCGCTTTGCGGTAAAAAAAAATCAACGTGAGCGCATTTTAGTAATTTTTTTCAGAAAAATAACCAAAAAGGAGCGAAATTTATTAAAACGCAACAACCGCTCTCTACATCGCCATATTGGTAACAACACAAAAAATATTGTGCCGCACACCTTTATAAACAATTTTTTAACGCTGATTTTGTTTATTCTCAATCGGAACGTCGTTACGAAATCATCTTCTTCTTCTTTCAGATTTTTTTTTTTTGCATTTATTTCGGCATCGCGATCAGTGAAACTCATCAGAACCAGAAATACTCATATGTAAGCAGCAACTACGACAACGACATTCAGTCGACCATGTCAAGAATTCAAGTTTAAAAAAAATATTAAAAATAAATACATTAACATAAAGAATAAACATTTCAAGAGTGAGAAACGAACAGAACGAAGACGAGTCTTCTAGTCTTTGGTGTGCTTTTACAGTGACAACTTCTACTAGACAAATAAATGTGAAACGAATAAAAACAAAGAAAGATTTTTTTTATTAAAAGTAAGACGCAGTTTAGTGATCAAGAACTACCAAGAATTTATCAAAAAAAAAACCCGAGCATTAGAAGAAGTGCGAATTAATTACATAAAAAATTGGTTTTTCCCAAAGGAACGAGTTATTCCGCTTCTTCTTCTTCTAACAAAATTCTTTAACACACACAAAAAAATGTTCTGACGTAAATTTCGTGAATTGTGAATTGACTCCCATGACTTTACATAATTCAATTAAATACCGGGCTAATGACCTTGAAGCTCTTTTTTTGTACTTTTCGAACTAAAATGAGCCTCAGGTGATAAAATTGACCTTAGCAAGACTTTTTGACTCGTTTTACCAGTTCTGATCCTTTCTTTGCTCATCTTTGCGTGCATAAATGAACGAACTTAAAGAATTCTGGTCAGAACCAGAATTTTGAACCGGATTTTTCATTTTTTAATCGCTCTGTTTACAGTTCGTGTGATAAATTAGAAAAGATAAAAATTTCAAAGAGAGACAGAGAGAAACTTTTTTTTTTTGGCAAAAATTAAAAAAAAAAGTAGATTATAAAAAAAAGAAAAGATCAAAGGTTTATCACTTTGCGTATGTGACAGTGTCTCGATAACAGCTCATTAACGATTCCATTTTGTTTTGTTTTCTTAAAACTAGCAGTGAATATGTGGCAGTTTGGATTATTATGTCTCTTTATAGCTGGATCAAGTGCCGGTAAGTGATCTCATCATCATCTTTTTGTTCTTGTTCTCACGTGCGCGTGTTCAATTTAATCTTTTTTCTTGTACTTGTCGTTCTGCAAAGAAGTAATTTTGTCTTGTTATTGTTGTCTCAATGTTTTTATTTACTCACCTTGAACTTTGGTGAGATGATTAATGTACAGGGAGATACGAGTTTTGTTTTAATGCATTCTTATTGAATTTTTAAATTGTTATAAAATGTGATGGAAAAGACAAAATATGCTAATTTTTAGTCGAGAAATGCAAAAAAAAGTATTTATGCAGTGATGTAGGGCCCTAAATTATTATTAAAAAAATTGAAAAAAAAAATAAAATAAATTTTTCTTTATGAGAAAAAATTGTAAAAACTACAAAAAAATATTAATTAAATATTAAAAATCAATAAAACGAAAATAAATAAATTAAATAAAATAAAAATAAATTAAATTAAAATTAAAAAAAAAATTAATTAAATTTAAAAAAGATTTCTAACTATTAAATCTCAAATTTGCATTTAAAAATAATTTAAATTATTTGCAATATTTTTTTTTAATTAAAAAAAATTAAATTAAAGCTTTAAAATAAATACAAAAAATAATTAATTAAATTATTAAAATTAAATTAAATAATTAATAAAATATTAAAATTTACCTTAATAGCATTATTTCTAAATTTACCTAAATTTTAGAGAATTTTTAATTTTTTTTTTTTTTATAAGAAAATCGTAAAAAAAGTTTAATTTTGATTTAAAAATTACTTGCATATTTTTTGTAGCTTAGAAAATTAAAATTATCATTTTTACCTCGTTTCCATGCAATTTAGCTAAAAATAAATAAAATAATTTTCTCTTCTTTTCAGATCCAGCATACTCCTCATCGGGCGCATCTGCTGGCTCGTACAGCAGCAGCACCGGTAACCGTGGCGGAACAGGTCTTTATTCATCTAATTATGTTGGAACCGGAAATTATGGTCCAAGTTATCCCTATCTAGGTGGCACATATACCTACGTTGGCGGAGGTCCTGCCTTTGGCTTTGTGCCATTCGGCTTTGGTCCCGATCCATACCAATTCCAGGCCTTTATCCAAAACCAATTCAATCAATTGCAACACCAATTCAACAAAGTTGCAAGGTTATATTACTTTCTTTTTATCACCTACTTTTTTACTTCATTTTTATGTCCATTTCTCACTTTTGGCCTTCTATCTTATTTATATTTTTTTTGGCAAACAGTCAATTCAATATTACGCAACTTGTTTGTTTGTTTATGACTCAAAATTTCCTTTTACGAAAAAACTTTTAAAAATTTCTTTGAAAATTGTGTTGAATGTTAATCTAATTCTCTCTCTCTATCTGTGTTTTTTTCCATGCTTGTTGCAATATTTTTGTGTTGGCTGCGCGTGTGTGATTTTTCCTTTGACACACAAGTGCCACTCATGCGATCTCGACACAAGGTAAATCCACGATAAATTCATTTGTTTTGTATAAAAACTTATCCTTAGCGTCTTTGCTTATACGACTTTCTAACATGGTGCAGGAGCGAGTGCTACAGCAAAGGCATCAATAACAAGTCCTAGAGGGTGGCCATTAGACAAGCCTCAGTTAGTAATTCTCTCTTCTCTCTGTCGCTTTTTCATCACATTCATACACATTTGCACATTAATTGCTTTTTTTACACAAACGCAAAAAAAATGCAGGGTCGAAAATTGAGTTAAATTCAATTTTAGTAAAAAAAAATTTTGCCTAAGAAAAAATCAAAATGTTAAATTTTCGCTCAAGTTTTAAAGTTAAAGCTTATAACATTATTAAAGTCATTAAAATTTTCTTAAGTTAAAGTTTTAAGTCAATTAAGTCTAAGCTAAAATTTTATTTTTTTCTTAAGTTAAAGCTTTAAGTCAGGTAAAAAAAAATTGAGAAAAAAACCTTTTTTTCCACAAAATGATCAATAAGCTAAAAATTAAATAAAATTTTTAAGCTCGATTTAAGTCAAAAGCATTTAATGTTGACTTAACTTGACTTAATGGTTCTTACTTAACCTTAAGTCAACTTATTTTAGCTTCTGTTGCCTTGACTGAGCTATGACTTAAACTTAAAATTGAGTTTAAGTCAACATAAACTTTTTACACTTAAGCTTAAGTTTTTGACTTAAGTTTACGTTTTTGACTTAAGTTTACGTTTTTGACTTAAGTTTCAATTTAAGTTGGAATAAGTCAATAAAAGATGAAAATTTTCGATTAAAAAATTGGAAAAATAGTTTTTTAAAGATTAATTTGACTTAAACCTTAAAGAAATGACCTTCACTTAACCTTTAAATAATTTTGACTTAAAAAGTTTTGCAACCTTAAGTCAAAAAAAAAAATTTTAAGTAAAACTCAAAAATTTTTTTCAACCCTGCAAAAAAAGTGACAATTTTTCAGAAATTCACTTTTACTCAAATAACTAACGTTGAATCATAAAATTCTGACTGTTTGCTACTGATGATCTCATTACTAAACACATCACCACAGAAATAAAAAATCACAAATTAACACAATTCGAGTTCATTCATTGCTTCATTGTTTAACGTGCACTTCTTGTAGCAAGACCTTTGAATATTTTTTGCACATTTTTTTATATAAATTTTATTTTTTTTTGTCATACTAAAAAATGTCTTTTCCTTTCAACAGCTTGTATAACGAGCAATTTGCCCATCAACAAGCCCTCTTGAATAATTTGCAACAACAAAGCAATATCCAACCGGGCGAAACGGTCGTCTATACCAACTATCCTGCTGAAGTTGTGACGACGGCAGATCGCGTTGGCGGCACAACTTCCCATAAAAAACCCTCGACTAATAGTTATGCTCCCTCCTATAGTGGCGCGTCGTATGGCGCTGCAGCATCGGGATCTGTTGGACCGGGCGGCGTTTACCAAAGTGTTTCGACCTATCCCGGAGGTACTTTGAGCAATCGGTTTGGCGATGCACCAACTTCGGTTCATTATTCGAGCAGCGGACCAGGCTTCAGTGGAATTTCCACATTTGCTTCATCGGACTCCAGTGGAAATCGTCAAGCTGTTACTTCCGTCAACAACAACGGAAAAGTCACAACTTATCATACAAGAAATTAAAAAGAGAAAAATGGAATTATGGAAAGGAATCGATGGAATTTTTAATTTTTTACGCACGTGATGATGACTAAAAATAAAAGAAAAAAAAATACTAATTAATATTTCGCGTCCAATTGAAGTTTTTTTTCTACATAAGAGATAATTAACTTTTTAAATTATAATTTTTTACGAGACTTGGGAACAAGTTTGCAGAAAATGTGACACTTTTTTATAAAATTTGTTATTCGTATAAGTGATAAAATTAAAAAAAAACAAGAAAATAATCAAAAAAAATTAATAAAATATATTTTTAAGGCACTAAATGATGTTTTATTTTAAAAAAAATTTTTTTAACAAAAAATACGCTTCAAAAAATATATAAAAAATTTTAGGTAAATAATTTTTCAAAAAATTTAATTAAAATTTTATTGATTTATATTAAAATATTTTTTTATTCTACGTTAAAAATAATTAAAAAAAAAATAATAAATGTTTTCATAATATTTCAAAACTTAATTAAAAATATATTTTTTCGGCATATAGGTATTTAATTTTTTTTTATTAATTATTTTAATATTATTTTTTTTAAATGTAATTTTATTTAATTAATTTATTTTATTGTGTTATTTTTTAATTGTTATTTTTACTTATGATTATTTGATTTTTTTAATAATTTTTTTAATACCTAATTTTATTTTTTTAAATATTTAATTTTTTTATTATTTATTTATTTTCTTATAATTTTAATTATTTTTTCTTCAGTTTTTTCTCAAAAATCGTTACTCTTAACGAATTTTTTCGTTATATTTTGATACGATTGAATATTATAACATGTATAACAGACCGAGGAGTACAAAAAATTTATGACTTAACGAAGTAACCTTTGAAAGTTTTGTCAGTTAATCATGTTCAACATCGTAAAAAATCAACTTTTGGGACATTTTTTCCTTAATATTAAACGTTTTTGCAGCAAATCATGCGAAAATGGAAGCCAAGCTCACAATTCCATCCTCGACAAAGCGATTAACAAACAAATAAATCACGAACTAAACGCAAGTCATGAATATTTCTCGATTGGTCAACATTTTTTACAACGAAACGTTGGTCATTTTGGTTTCGGAGGTAATTAAAATTTAAAAAAAAAATATAAAATTTAATAAAACTCTAATTTTTCAGCATTTTTCCTCAACCAATCATCAGACGAACTAAAACACGCCCATTCATTATGCGATTTTCACCGCAAACGAGGAGGAAAAATCCAAATATTTTGCATAGATTCTCCCAAACACCCAAAAATCTTAAATTTGGTCGATGCTGTCAAATTTTCTCTCGATCTCGAAAACGAAACTCTTGAAAACTTGAAAAACCTTCATGACATCGCCTCAAAATGTAACGATTTAAGTGCCATGGACTTCATTGGAGGACTTTTAATTAAAGATCAGGTTGACGAAATTCACGAATTGCATCTTTTATTGACGCAATTGAGCAAATTTGCAAATAATGACATTGGTCTATATTTAATTGACAGAAATTTGCTGAAAAAAAGTCGAAAAAAACATGGAAATGCATCTCACTAGAAATTTGGAGTCCTTGCTTTGACCTACAAATATCGCACGTGGTTTGAAATTAAGGAAGAAATTTAAAAATAAAAAAAAAACAATTTGACTTATTTCAATCAAATTTGAATTTTTTCATGTCACACACCGAAAAAAAGTGTCACTCGATGTAATTTATTTATTTTTATTTCAAAAAAAAAAAAATACTAATCCACATCAAATTACATTTTGCAATACTCGACATCACCATGTCGAGATACTTAATCAAATTTATCTAAAAAATAAAAAAAAAACGGAAAATTGATATGTGATATGATGGAAAGCACATGTTTAAACACATAAAATATAAAAATGACATCACGCATCACGAATAATTCATAAATGTTCGATCTCTAGAGTCGTCACTCGCAAGACGAAGAAGAAAAGTCACCTCAGAAAAGTGGAAAAATGATCATAATAATAATAACGACACTGACGGAGAGGGTTTAAAAAGGGATGAAAAATAAGGTAAAAGACGGCAATAAATGCAGATACAGTCTCAAATGGATTTCAGTCCAATATTTTTTACTCCACTCACTTGTTTTATTGCATACGAAATTGACGAATGTCCGCACACGTAATATTTTATTCATTCACGTGTGTGCGGTACTTAGACGTTAAAAGTGAGGAAAAATAGGGATGTAAATAAATATCCAACATTTCTTGACATTTTGAGCATTTTTATAGGAGACACATATTTTTATGTGTTTTTATTGGAAACTTTTAAAGAATTGAATATTTATATCCTTTGGAGAGGTTTGACGATTATTGTGTTGTTATTAGATTCTGCGGCGCAGCGGTTGATGTAATAAGATAAGATGGATAAAAATGGTTTCAAAAAAGGACGTGCGTTCATTAGACCTTTTTTGTCGTAAAATAAATTCAAAACAGGAAAAAAACTTGAGGCAGATGCTAATTCAGAATTTTTCGTTACAACTCGCCAATCACATTTAGACAATTTTTACCATCAATAAACATCAAAAAGTGAAAAGTTCTCAAGAAAGGTGTCCAAAAACATAAAATTTCCTGTTTTAATATTTTTTTTCTTTTGATGGACTTTTAGTTGAAATAACTGTCTGTTAAGTGTTTGACTGCAACTTTGGATGTTCATATCGAATTTCAAAAAGGGAAATCGACGTTACTCTAATTTTTTTGTTTTTTTAGTTAAAACAAGTGAGAAAAACCTCGAAAGACGACCAATGAATGACATTTGATGAATTTAATAATCACAAAATTGCGCATTTTTCTTATTTTTTTTTTTGACAAGAAAAAAAGTTGAAATTTTTAAGTTTTCAATATAAGGGAAAGTTAATGAGTTCCGAAAAATTAAAAAAAAAAACAAATAACAAAGAAAATTAAAAAAAAAAACAAAAAAAAATGCTAAAGCTTGAGATTTCTTATTTAAACTCAAGAATTTAATTAAGAACGTTACAAGCTTCTTATCTGAAAAAATGTAAAATATGAAAATTATACAAAAAATTTTGATCAAAATTCTATCAAAAATTGTTCTCTAACTCAATATAATTTTTTTTTTTAATTTTTGGTCAAAAATTTGATCTGATGTTGTTAAAAAAAAAGAGTGATTTTTAGATATAAAATAAATAAAAATTTTATTTTTTTAAATCTTTAAATATTAAGAAGAATCTGATTTTCTCAAGAAGCTCATCTTTGACTTAAACAATCAAAATTCTTATGATTTTAATTTTTCAATTTAAAAAAATCACAAAATACAAAATACTTGTCCTAAACATGTATGTATCTTTTCTTCTAATAATTTCCAAAAATTATATAAATTTTTAAAAAATTGTTCTGTTTTTATTTGATTTTTTTTTCGCTTTTAATCTCAAACATATCAAAGACTCCTGATATCAAAAAACAAGGAATTTTTCATCTTGAAACCACCCATTAAGAATTTTTTAACTGCGAAACATGGGAACGATAAACTTTCGAGAAAAACAAGAAAAATAATAGACTCGAAAATGCATGCAGCAAGCCATCATAAAAAATAACGACAACGAGGAAAAATAATTTTCTATCAAAATAAAATATATTTTCTTTTTTTTTTTGGGTACCGAGACCCAAGTAGACGAGATACACAACAATAATATTTCAGTGGAAAATAATTCTCTCTCTCTACTCTAGCAACAGCAAGTAGCATGACTTTTATAAAATAATTTGCATAATAATATACTTCTTGCTCCGTTTCTTTATTTTCTTTTTTTACTTTAGATGAGACGAAAGTTTTTGTGTTCGAGAAGAAGAAGAAGAAAGTTCGTTATATATTTTACATTATTTCGAAGCGCATAATCGAATAAAAAGCCAGCAAGAGAGGAGCGGAGACGGGATCAAGTTCCTATGCAAATTAGATGAAAATCAACATCCAATCCAAAACCAATCTACTCCTTCTTTACTCACTCGCAAGTCTGGTTCTGTTGTCATTTTCCCACCGTCAACTAACTCTCTTGTCATTATTCACAGCGACGACGACGACGACACTTTTCAAGTATATCATTAAACTTATTGCCATTACTCGAAACCTCTGTGCGCTTAACAATAAGAAAACGAAGATAATCCTAATCGAATTTAAAGCAAAAAACGAAAATGATACACTTTTACTTGTCTTATTATTATTGTGTCTCTATCTTATTTAAATATATAACGGTGTGTGTGTGTGAATTTGTATGTGAGGTGAATAAATAATAATAATGCTCGTATTTTAAAAATGACATCTACTAAAACAATGGAAATTGTGTTCGTTTTTCAGTGAAAATCAATTTTCATTTAGGTAAATTTAATTTTTTTTAATTTTTTTTAAATTTTAATAAAATTTTTTAATTTTTAATATTTAAAAATATATTGAATTTTCATTTAATTTAAAAAAATCGTCAAATATTAAAATATTAATAGAATTATTTTTTCAATATTTTTTTCAAAATATTTGAGAACTTAATCTTGAAATACAATAATTAATAAAAAAAAATAAAATAATAAAATAAGTTAAAAAAAAAAGAATAAAAAAGAAAAAAAATAGAAAAATAAAATAAAAAATATAAAAATAATTTAGTATTATTAATGCAATTTTTAGCATTTAATTTTATTTTTATTTTTTTTTATTTAATTTTTATTTTAATTTTATTTTATTTTTTTTTTAATTTTACTTATTTAATTTAATTCGAACTATCATTAAAATTTTAATTTTTTTTAAACTTAAAAAATAATGAAAAAAACTAATTTTTAGTTTTTAACTTCTCAAATTTTTCAACTTTCGCTCATTCAAATTCTACAACTTTTCAATTCAATATCTTGTCATGATATTCTAATCGAATTCAATGAACATGTTTTTCCTGACATACGTGGCGAAAATTATATTTGTTTCCCTCTCACATAAGCACACACATATCCAAAGGTAACTTTTTTCTTCCCAAAATTTTCTAAATAAATGATTTTTCCTTTTAAACATTTTTTGTGACTCTCTTTTTTGACAAAATGATATTTGAATAACAATTTTTCATGCAAACGACATAATGAAGTTCAAACTTTTTTTTTTGCGAAAAGTAGAATTCGATTTGTCAACGATATAAGTAGACGACATGTTTTGAATATCATTTAAATTTTTTACAATTTATTTGCTTGAAATTGAAAATTAAAGCAGAAGAGAGTCAAAAAAGCTTGGCGTTAGCAAAATATATTTGTAAATCCATCAAATTTATGTTCGACGATAGAAATGCCAACAGATGTTGGGTTTCCCATCAGAAGAAATCTCATCGCAAAATTAGTTTGTCGTCCATACATCTCTCTTTTGTCCTCTTCTCTGATTTTCTTCTCCATTTTCTTTTTATCGTGCACCATTTTTTCTCATTTTTGCAAGTAATCTGTATGAAGCCCGTATCAAAGCCATTTGTGGGGGATAATGTCCGTCACATTATTCATTTCCAGTTCAGGGAGCATCTCATGTAGTGTGGTGATAAATCATTAAATTTTGTGTGCAATGAGATTTTTTATTGGGAACCAAGCCACACTTGATGAATTCTGTTACTTTTTTTCCTCTTCATCTATCTCCGGTCAGTGTCTCGTCTCAAAACTGGTTTTTTCCATCATCATTCTTCATTTTTTTACTCATCTTTCATTAAAAACCTGACAATTATCAGCTGTTTTGCTATTTTTATAACTAGAATGCAATTCCTTTTTTAGTCGCGTCGCAGAAATGCAGTGCTTCACATCACTTTTACTCTTATTTCTGCTCACTGAACGTTCCAAATGTGATTCGTCTTATTACTACTATTATTATTACGAAACGGGAACAGGTTCTCCCGTTATTGTTTGGCTGGACAACAATCAGTTAATGACAGGAAGCAACAAGCCAACGCAAAAGTGTCCCGCAAATTCTGAATTTACAAATTGCTTGTCGCCATGCCCATGGACTTGTGATCGCATTCGAAACTTTCAATTTTTTGCGGTAAGACAAAAGTCTTGTGAATATTAATTAAAAATCGAATTTTAATCGAAAATAAACGCTGCAGGAGTTCACATGTCCCGGGTTCTGTCGTGCCGGGTGCGCATGCAAAGCTGGATATGTCTTAGAGGACGATAGAAAATGCGTTAGTGTGGCGAGCTGTTTTAAATGGAACCAGCAAATGTAGACAAATAAAAAATATTTGAGACAAATATATGGTTTTTGGTACAATTTATGAGATATTTTTGTTATGAAATTGCGTTTCTAACGAGCGATGAGGTAATTTAATTTCCAAGAATTTTATGCTCTTAAGACTTAGGTCATCCAAAAATGCGGTGCCTACAAGTCTGATTTACGGTCTATACAAAATTAACTGTTTTGAAGCACGTTCCGCTTCCCATAAATGAAGAGGCATTAGGATAAATCGCACATTTGCAGTTTTTGACACATAGAGCAATTTAAGTTCCTTATAAGTTATAAGTTTTCAAAAATTGGTGTGTGATCTTTTACTTGAATTTTAAGCTCATTAAAGTAAAAACACACCCGACAATGACAGAATATAAAAAATCTCTTCAGGCAATTTTATGCCGAAAAATCTGAGCTTCAAGAGCTTTAAACTAATTTTGAGAAAAAATACCATGATAAAATATTAGGTAATTATTTTAAGTTTTAAGATTCTGTTTGAATACCGTAAGTAAGTAAACTCAAAGTATTTTTTGTCACAACTTGTTCCGATGTATTTGTGTAGGTCCATCTTCAGGTGAGTGTATTGAAGAACTGAAGAAAGTTTATCTTATCTGAAGGTCTGTAGACCGAACGTTTCGTGAATCATTTAATGCTGCGTCTTGGAGTATTTTCCCTTAGATCTCGAAAAATTTAAGACATAGTATCCTGAGACAATGACGGGACGGTCATTTGTAGAGGAAAGGAAATCCAAGTCGATGGGCTGCCACATAGTCGAAAGAGTTTCTGCTGGTATACTTTAAGTTGTTGTATATCGATGTCCATTGTGATTTTTGATCATCCCTGTCATATGGTTTTCATCGTGTTCCTGTGGCATAGTTTTCCTAAAAGAAAATAATGAGAAAAGACTTTAAAGATTTAAAAAAAATCATAGATTTTGTGAAACACAGAAATATTAAAGTAAATTTAAAATGTTTGTTAAATTTTCAAAAAATTTTGAAATACTATAAATTTTTATGAGGATGAAATTTTTTTTTAATTTTTAGGCCGCTCCAAATGAAAATCAAAAATAAAGTCCGATGCCCCATTTTGAAAGTCGAAAATCCAATGGGGCAAAAAAAAAGTTAAAAATTTTATCAAAAATGGCCGTTTTTAGGTGTATTTTCATAATTTTTCAAGATGTTTTTAGAATTTTTTTTAAAAAGTTTTAAATTTTTAATAATTTTTGTTTAAAAAATCGTAATTTAACATAAATTTTCTTATTTAATTTTTTTTACAAAATTACTGAATTTATTTTTCAGTTTTATTTTTTGACAGTTATTTTTTATGAATTTTTTTTCTTAAATTTTTAATATGTTAATATTCTGAAATCTATTTTAAATTAGCAAATCTCAAAAAAGATAATTAAAAAAAATAAATAAAAAATATTTAACACTCAAAAATAGTTAAAAATTTTGTCATTTTGTATGAAAATGGTATTTCAAATTTTTTTTTTTATTTTTGATTTTCATTTGGAGCGGCCTTAACTCAATTTCTCAAAAAAATGCATATGTGCGATTTATTCTACAGACTCTCCAAATATTCTCCTGAATATTTAAATCTCCAACAAGAAAAAAAAATATTGAAAAAATCCCTGTTAATTAAAAATTTGCAGACAAACAAGCAGGAGGTAACTGACCTCTTGACCGGTTTTAATGCTCGAAACACCAAAAAATTCTGTCAATAGCACGAAATTTAGAATAATAACCGGATTTTTCGGCGAATTTATTGCCTTGTTTGGGTTAAAACGCGATACGCGAGTATTTAAACGACGAGATGCATTTTATTTGCATCCAGTCTACTTAGAACGGGCAACGGTGTGAGACATCTCGTAATAAAAAAAAACTGAAAGTGAATAAAAATTTTGCAATAAAAAAGTTATAAAATGAAAGTGATTTGTGCTTTGTTTCTCGTGATTTTTGTGTCACTGGGACATGCACGCCACACGAAAAATTTGTATTTTCCAAAGGAAAATCGCGAGGCGTGTGTCGGTCCGAGCGTCGAATGGATTGAAAAGGGACCCATTTGTGAGGCGTTTTGCGATCATCAACCGAATGTCTTTGCCGGAGGTGCGCATCAGCATAAGCAGTGTCAAACATCGATGTATGATGCCGTTCATCACATCTTAAACAATGCCGAAGACCCGGCGGAGACATTCCACGAAGGATCCATCGATATGGACAAAATTGCCGAGAATGTGACGAAAACGATGCGAACATGGGGCACATCGCGTCTTTATGTCAACGAACCAGAATCGTATGAAGGATGTTATTGCAAGCACGGATTCGCGCGTTACGGAGACGAATGTGTCCCGTTGAAGGATTGTCCTGCGGTGCCATTTACGGAAACGCCAGCTGGTCGATCGGGAACGTGCAATGATCCGAATGAGGAGTTCCATAGTGTGTCGGAACACTGCGAAGTTTATTGCGAAATTCAACCGTTGCGCTTCGGAAGAGGACGTGGTTCGATCAATAGTTGCGGCAAAACGGGAGATTACGTAAGATCTTTCATTCCGCGGGTCGGCGATTACAGAAATATCTTCGATACGCCAAAATTAATCGAAAAATATGCAGAAAATATCACAGAAAGCATGCGAGAGGATAACAAAGAGACATTCAGTGATGGATGTTACTGCAACAAAGGATACGCTCGGTACGGCTTCAGATGTATCAAGTTGGAACATTGTCCAAGTAAGCTTAAATTTTATCAATTTTTAGTCAAACTTTAATTTTCTTTTAATTTTGCAAGCTCGTAAATGCGTCGCTGGTGAATTTTTCAAAACTGACGGTCCCGTATGCGAACCTACATGTCAAAATCTCCAGTATCATCACAAACTTTCATTCAACGGTGAACACAAAACCATTTCCGGCTGCTTCTGTCAAGGCGGCATGGTTCGTGATGATCGCGGAAAATGTATTGAACCCCAAGATTGTTGGAATTACAATCAGAAACCCCCCGTTAAAGAAGAACCGAAGCAAGAATATCACTATCACTATGTCGATACCATCGATGAAGCCATTAAAGACGCCCAACGTATCAACGCCGAGACAAACGGAGCTGTTAACCCGGTCATTCAAACACCAGTTGAAACGGAATCCGGAACGGGAGTCGTCAGTTTAAGACTCGGAAATGTCAATAAAGATCCAGTTAAAGACGAGGAGAAGCCAATTTACAACAGAAAAGTTTTGACGGAATGGAAGGGATCGGAAGTTGTGGATGGATTTAAAACAGAACCTGTTGTTGCTTCGGTAGAGCCGATTGTTGCTGTTCCAGTTGTAGTTGATTCTGTTATTCCTACGGTGAAAGTTGAAACTCCCGCTTTGGCTCAGGAAAAAGTAGTTGAGGTCGAAGAAGTGAAGATTCCAGTTGTGGCAGTTTATGAGTAAATTTTTAAAATGCGATTTTCATTGAGAAATTGTTTTCATTCATTTTCATTATAATAAAAAAAAATTTAAAAATTATATTAAAAAATTTTCTTATTTGAGAATAACGTCCGGAGTTTTCATAGTTTGCTCCGAGTCGACTATAATAATTATTAGAGTAGAGTTGAGTTTGCTCTATCGAACTCCAAATTTTTAAAATTTTTCACGATTCTTCCTCATGCTGACATAAAATCGAGTTTCTTGTACCAAGTCAATTTTTAACCAATTTTGGGCTTGAAATTGAATGAAAAGTCGTTTTGAAGATGATTTTCATTCATATTTTGTCAATTTTTAAACAAATAAAATTTAGCTCGATTCTTCCTCATGCTGACATAAAATCGAGTTTTTTGTACCAAGTCAATTTTTAACCAATTTTGGGCTTGAAATTGAATAAAAAGTCGTTTTGAAGATGATTTTCATTCATATTTTGGCAATTTTCGAACAAATAAATTTATCTCGATTCTTCCTCATGCTGACATAAAATCGAGTTTTTTGTACCAAGTCAATTTTTAACCAATTTTGGGCTTGAAATTGAATAAAAAGTCGTTTTGAAGATGATTTTCATTCATATTTTGTCAATTTTCGAACAAATAAAATTTAGCTCGATTCTTCCTCATGCTGACATAAAATCGAGTTTTTTGTACCAAGTCAATTTTTAACCAATTTTGGGCTTGAAATTGAATGAAAAGTCGTTTTGAAGATGATTTTCATTCATATTTTGTCAATTTTCGAACAAATCAAATTTAGCTCGATTCTTCCTCATGCTGACATAAAATCGAGTTTTTTGTACCAAGTCAATTTTTAACCAATTTTGGGCTTGAAATTGAATAAAAAGTCGTTTTGAAGATGATTTTCATTCATATTTTGTCAATTTTCGAACAAATCAAATTTAGCTCGATTCTTCCTCATGCTGACATAAAATCGAGTTTTTTGTACCAAGTCAATTTTTAACCAATTTTGGGCTTGAAATTGAATGAAAAGTCGTTTTGAAGATGATTTTCATTCATATTTTGTCAATTTTCGAACAAATCAAATTTAGCTCGATTCTTCCCCATGCTGACATAAAATCGAGTTTTTTGTACCAAGTCAAGTTTTAACCAATTTTGGGCTTGAAATTGAATAAAAAGTCGTTTTGAAGATGATTTCCATTCATATTTTCCTAATTTTCGAACAAATAAAATTTTTCACGATTCTTCCTCATGCTGACTTAAAATCGTGATAAATTTTGCAAGTCAATTTTTGAGCAATTTTAAGCTTAAAATTGAATAAAAAGTCATTCTGAAGATGTTTCCATTCATATTTTCTTAATTTTCGAACAAATAAAATTTTTCACGATTCTTCCTCATGCTGACTTAAAATCGTGAAAAATTTTTCACGATTCTTCATCATGTTGACTTAAAATCGTGAAAATTTTTGCAAGTCAATTTTTGAGCAATTTTAAGCTTAAAATTGAATAAAAAGTCATTCTGAAGATGATTTCCATTCATATTTTCCTAATTTTCGAACAAATAAAATTTTTCACGATTCTTCCTCATGCTGACTTAAAATCGTGATAAATTTTGCAAGTCAATTTTTGAGCAATTTTAAGCTTAAAATTGAATAAAGTCATTCTGTAGATGATTTCCATTCATATTTTCTTAATTTTCGAACAAATAAAATTTTTCACGATTCTTCCTCATGCTGACTTAAAATCGTGAAAAATTTTTCACGATTCTTCATCATGTTGACTTAAAATCGTGAAAATTTTTGCAAGTCAATTTTTGAGCAATTTTAAGCTTAAAATTGAATAAAAAGTCATTCTGAAGATGATTTCCATTCATATTTTCCTAATTTTCGAACAAATAAAATTTTTCACGATTCTTCCTCATGCTGACTTAAAATCGTAAATTTTTGCAAAATTGAATAAAAAGTTTTTGATTTCCATTCATATTTTCCTAATTTTCGAACAAGTCAATTTTTGATTCTTCATCAATTTTGATAAATTTTGCAAGCAATTTTTGAGCAATTTTAAGCTTAAAATTGAATAAAAAGTCATTCTGAAGATGATTTCCATTCATATTTTCCTAATTTTCGAACAAATAAAATTTTTCACGATTCTTTCATGCTGAATAAAAACATCGTGAAAAATTTTTCACGATTCTTCATCATGCTGACTTAAAATCGTGATAAATTTTGCAAGTCAATTTTTGAGCAATTTTAAGCTTAAAATTGAATAAAAAGTCATTCTGAAGATGATTTCCATTCATATTTTCCTAATTTTCGAACAAATAAAATTTTTCACGATTCTTCCTCATGCTGACTTAAAATCGTGATAAATTTTTGCAAGTCAATTTTTGAGCAATTTTAAGCTTAAAATTGAATAAAAAGTCATTCTGAAGATGATTTCCATTCATATTTTCCTAATTTTCGAACAAATAAAATTTTTCACGATTCTTCCTCATGCTGAATTAAAATCAAGTCAATTTTTGAGCAATTTTAAGCTTAAAATTGAATAAAAAGTCATTCTGAAGATGATTTCCATTCATATTTTCTCAATTTTCGAACAAATAAAATTTTTCACGATTCTTCATCATGCTGACTTAAAATCGTGATAAATTTTGCAAGTCAATTTTTGAGCAATTTTAAGCTTAAAATTGAATAAAAAGTCATTCTGAAGATGATTTCCATTCATATTTTCCTAATTTTCGAACAAATAAAATTTTTCACGATTCTTCCTAATGCTCACTTAAAATCGAGTTTTTCTCAGCAAGTCAATTTTTGAGCAATTTTAAGCTTGAAACTGAATAAAAAGTCATTCTGAAGATGATTTCCATTCATATTTTCTCAATTTTCGAACAAATAAAATTTTTCATGATTCTTTCTCATGCTGAATTAAAATCGTGATAAATTTTGCAAGTCAATTTTTGAGCAATTTTTGAATCATGCTTACTTAAAATCGTGATAAATTTTTGCAAGTCAATTTTTGAGCAATTTTAAGCTTAAAATTGAATAAAAAGTCATTCTGAAGATGATTTCCATTCATATTTTGGCAATTTTCGAACAAATAAAATTTTTCACGATTCTTCCTCATGCTGACTTAAAATCGTGATAAATTTTGCAAGTCAATTTTTGAGCAATTTTAAGCTTAAAATTGAATAAAAAGTCATTCTGAAGATGATTTCCATTCATATTTTCCTAATTTTCGAACAAATAAAATTTTTCACGATTCTTCCTCATGCTGACTTAAAATCGTGATAAATTTTGCAAGTCAATTTTTGAGCAATTTTAAGCTTAAAATTGAATAAAAAGTCATTCTGAAGATGATTTCCATTCATATTTTCCTAATTTTCGAACAAATAAAATTTTTCACGATTCTTCCTCATGCTGACTTAAAATCGTGATAAATTTTGCAAGTCAATTTTTGAGCAATTTTAAGCTTAAAATTGAATAAAAAGTCATTCTGAAGATGATTTCCATTCATATTTTCCTAATTTTCGAACAAATAAAATTTTTCACGATTCTTCCTCATGCTGACTTAAAATCGTGATAAATTTTGCAAGTCAATTTTTGAGCAATTTTAAGCTTAAAATTGAATAAAAAGTCATTCTGAAGATGATTTCCATTCATATTTTGTCAATTTTCGAACAAATAAAATTTAACTCGATTTTTCCTCATGCTGACATAAAATCGAGTTTTTTGTACCAAGTCAATTTTTGACCAGTTTTAAGCCTAAAATTGAATAAAAAGTCATTCTGAAGATGATTTCCATTCATATTTTGGCAATTTTCGAACAAATAAAATTTTTCACGATTCTTCCTCATGCTGACTTAAAATCGTGATAAATTTTGCAAGTCAATTTTTGAGCAATTTTAAGCTTAAAATTGAATAAAAAGTCATTCTGAAGATGTTTCCATTCATATTTTCCTAATTTTCGAACAAATAAAATTTTTCACGATTCTTCCTCATGCTGACTTAAAATCGTGATAAATTTTGCAAGTCAATTTTTGAGCAATTTTAAGCTTAAAATTGAATAAAAAGTCATTCTGAAGATGATTTCCATTCATATTTTCCTAATTTTCGAACAAATAAAATTTTTCACGATTCTTCCTCATGCTGACTTAAAATCGTGATAAATTTTTGCAAGTCAATTTTTGAGCAATTTTAAGCTTAAAATTGAATAAAAAGTCATTCTGAAGATGATTTCCATTCATATTTTCCTAATTTTCGAACAAATAAAATTTTTCACGATTCTTCCTCATGCTTACTTAAAATCGTGAAAAATTTTTCACGATTCTTCATCATGCTGACTTAAAATCGTGATAAATTTTGCAAGTCAATTTTTGAGCAATTTTAAGCTTAAAATTGAATAAAAAGTCATTCTGAAGATGATTTCCATTCATATTTTCCTAATTTTCGAACAAATAAAATTTTTCACGATTCTTCCTCATGCTGACTTAAAATCGTGATAAATTTTTGCAAGTCAATTTTTGAGCAATTTTAAGCTTAAAATTGAATAAAAAGTCATTCTGAAGATGATTTCCATTCATATTTTCCTAATTTTCGAACAAATAAAATTTTTCACGATTCTTCCTCATGCTTACTTAAAATCGTGAAAAATTTTTCACGATTCTTCATCATGCTGACTTAAAATCGTGATAAATTTTGCAAGTCAATTTTTGACCAGTTTTAAGCCTAAAATTGAATAAAAAGTCATTCTGAAGATGATTTCCATTCATATTTTGGCAATTTTCGAACAAATAAAATTTTTCACGATTCTTCCTCATGCTGACTTAAAATCGTGATAAATTTTGCAAGTCAATTTTTGAGCAATTTTAAGCTTAAAATTGAATAAAAAGTCATTCTGAAGATGTTTCCATTCATATTTTCCTAATTTTCGAACAAATAAAATTTTTCACGATTCTTTCTCATGCTTACTTAAAATCGTGAAAAATTTTTCACGATTCTTCATCATGCTGACTTAAAATCGTGATAAATTTTGCAAGTCAATTTTTGAGCAATTTTAAGCTTAAAATTGAATAAAAAGTCATTCTGAAGATGATTTCCATTCATATTTTCCTAATTTTCGAACAAATAAAATTTTTCACGATTCTTCCTCATGCTGACTTAAAATCGTGATAAATTTTTGCAAGTCAATTTTTGAGCAATTTTAAGCTTAAAATTGAATAAAAAGTCATTCTGAAGATGATTTCCATTCATATTTTCCTAATTTTCGAACAAATAAAATTTTTCACGATTCTTCCTCATGCTGACTTAAAATCGTGATAAATTTTTGCAAGTCAATTTTTGAGCAATTTTAAGCTTAAAATTGAATAAAAAGTCATTCTGAAGATGATTTCCATTCATATTTTCCTAATTTTCGAACAAATAAAATTTTTCACGATTCTTCCTCATGCTTACTTAAAATCGTGAAAAATTTTTCACGATTCTTCATCATGCTGACTTAAAATCGTGATAAATTTTGCAAGTCAATTTTTGAGCAATTTTAAGCTTAAAATTGAATAAAAAGTCATTCTGAAGATGATTTCCATTCATATTTTCCTAATTTTCGAACAAATAAAATTTTTCACGATTCTTCCTCATGCTGACTTAAAATCGTGATAAATTTTTGCAAGTCAATTTTTGAGCAATTTTAAGCTTAAAATTGAATAAAAAGTCATTCTGAAGATGATTTCCATTCATATTTTCCTAATTTTCGAACAAATAAAATTTTTCACGATTCTTCCTCATGCTTACTTAAAATCGTGAAAAATTTTTCACGATTCTTCATCATGCTGACTTAAAATCGTGATAAATTTTGCAAGTCAATTTTTGAGCAATTTTAAGCTTAAAATTGAATAAAAAGTCATTCTGAAGATGATTTCCATTCATATTTTCCTAATTTTCGAACAAATAAAATTTTTCACGATTCTTCCTCATGCTTACTTAAAATCGTGAAAAATTTTTAACGATTCTTCATCATGCTGACTTAAAATCGTGATAAATTTTGCAAGTCAATTTTTGAGCAATTTTAAGCTTAAAATTGAATAAAAAGTCATTCTGAAGATGATTTCCATTCATATTTTGTCAATTTTCGAACAAATAAAATTTAACTCGATTTTTCCTCATGCTGACATAAAATCGAGTTTTTTGTACCAAGTCAATTTTTGACCAGTTTTAAGCCTAAAATTGAATAAAAAGTCATTCTGAGGATGATTTCCATTCATATTTTGGCAATTTTCGAACAAATAAAATTTAACTCGATTTTTCCTCATGCTGACATAAAATCGAGTTTTTTGTACCAAGTCAATTTTTGACCAGTTTTAAGCCTAAAATTGAATAAAAAGTCATTCTGAAGATGATTTCCATTCATATTTTGGCAATTTTCGAACAAATAAAATTTATCTCGATTTTTCCTCATGCTGACATAAAATCGAGTTTTTTGTACCAAGTCAATTTTTGACCAGTTTTAAGCCTAAAATTGAATAAAAAGTCATTCTGAAGATGATTTCCATTCATATTTTGGCAATTTTCGAACAAATAAAATTTAACTCGATTTTTCCTCATGCTGACATAAAATCGAGTTTTTTGTACCAAGTCAATTTTTGAGCAATTTCAAGCTTAAAACTGAATAAAAAGTCATTCTGAAGATGATTTCCATTCATATTTTGGCAATTTTCGAACAAATAAAATTTAACTTCTGACATAAAATTCGAGTGATTTCCATTCATATTTTGGCAATTTTCGAACAAATAAAATTTAACTCGATTTCTCATCATGCTGACATAAAATCGAGTTTTTTGTACCAAGTCAATTTTTGACCAGTTTTGGGCTTGAAATTGAATAAAAAGTCATTCTGAAGATGATTTCCATTCATATTTTGGCAATTTTCGAACAAATAAAATTTAACTCGATTTCTCATCATGTTGACATAAAATCGAGTTTTTTGTACCAAGTCAATTTTTGACCAGTTTTAAGCCTAAAATTGAATAAAAAGTCATTCTGAAGATGATTTCCATTCATATTTTGGCAATTTTCGAACAAATAAAATTTAACTCGATTTTTCCTCATGCTGACATAAAATCGAGTTTTTTGTACCAAGTCAATTTTTGACCAGTTTTAAGCCTAAAATTGAATAAAAAGTCATTCTGAAGATGATTTCCATTCATATTTTGGCAATTTTCGAACAAATAAAATTTAACTCGATTTTTCCTCATGCTGACATAAAATCGAGTTTTTTGTACCAAGTCAATTTTTGACCAGTTTTAAGCCTAAAATTGAATAAAAAGTCATTCTGAAGATGATTTCCATTCATATTTTGGCAATTTTCGAACAAATAAAATTTATCTCGATTTTTCCTCATGCTGACATAAAATCGAGTTTTTTGTACCAAGTCAATTTTTGACCAGTTTTAAGCCTAAAATTGAATAAAAAGTCATTCTGAAGATGATTTCCATTCATATTTTGGCAATTTTCGAACAAATAAAATTTAACTCGATTTTTCCTCATGCTGACATAAAATCGAGTTTTTTGTACCAAGTCAATTTTTGAGCAATTTTAAGCTTGAAACTGAATAAAAAGTCATTCTGAAGATGATTTCCATTCATATTTTGGCAATTTTTGAACAAATAAAATTTACCTCGATTCTTCCTCATGCTGACATAAAATCGAGTTTTTTGTACCAAGTCAATTTTTGACCAGTTTTAAGCCTAAAATTGAATAAAAAGTCATTCTGAAGATGATTTCCATTCATATTTTGGCAATTTTCGAACAAATAAAATTTATCTCGATTCTTCCTCATGCTGACATAAAATCGAGTTTTTTGTACCAAGTCAATTTTTGACCAGTTTTGGGCTTGAAATTGAATAAAAAGTCGTTCTGAAGATGATTTCCATGAGTTTTGATAAAGTCGACTTCAAAAAAATTGGAGTTAAGCACGGAGTTGGTCGACTTTATTTTGAAAACTTCGGACGTTATTTGAGAAAATTAATTTTATATTTAAAAAAAAATATTTTTTTTATTTTCATTTTTTTTAATTAATTTTAATAATTAAACTTTATTTTTTTACTTAATTAATTACATTAAATTATTTTTTTATTTTTAATTCAATCAATTTATTATTAATTAATTAAATATTTTTTTTAAATGATTTACGTTGACAAATTCTTTTGAAAATTTCAGAACGAAAAAAATATCGAGCAAAGTATGTCAAAAAAAAATTTTTTTAACTCAGTATTCGTCTTTTTTTTTTAATAATAATTTTGCAAAATAGTTTGTATTTAATGAAAATTTTGCTCATTAAAATTGTTAAAAAAAATTTAAAAAATATAATTTTTATTTAATTCTTGAATTATTTTGGAGTGTTAAAAGATAAAATTTATTTAACTTAAAAAAACAATTCAAAATTATTTAAAATTAATTTAAAATAAAATAAATTGAAATCTAATTAATTAAAATAATTTAAAAATTAAAAATATAATTATCTTACCTTAAAAAACTGCTCAAAAAATTAAGACATTTTTTTTTTTTGGAATGAAAATTGTTTTTTTATTCATATTTAGACAATTTATTTACTTAACATAACCTAATTACTTGATTCAATATTTATAATTAAATTTATTATTTTTTTTTTATTATTTTATAGGAATTATCTATCTTTGGTAAGCTTTCACTGACATATTTGGCTTCTATCGTATTTGACCTTAAAGAGAATGAGAATTCGAGTCTTCTTAACGACCCTTTATATTATTTACAATGAAAAAGTGAACATTAATTGTACAAAAAAAATAATAATATCAATTTGAAAATGGATTGCACTTGAAAAATTCTTTTATCAGCAAACTAAAAATTATTTTTTACACAAAATTTATTTCTAACTATTTTATTTCTAAAAGTAGCTAACTAGTAGACGAAGAAAAAAGTATTTTTAATTGACAAGCGGTCTCAAATCCGTGTGTTGCGTTTCCTTGTGCCGCCTCAGATCGACTTTTCGCTGGAATGCTTTGTGGCACAACTCGCAGGCGAATGGCTTGTAGCCCGTATGCTTTCGGGAATGTGTGATGAGATTTGAGCTTTGGCTGAATGCCTTGCCGCACACGCTGCATTTGTGTGGTTTTTCACCTAAAACGAGAAAAAAGAAGGAAAAAATTTAATATGAGAAAAAAAAATTTTTTGTTGTCCTTTAAGCCGCTCATCAATTGTCTATTTTTGGGATATTTTCTCATAGGAAATGTACAGAGGACGTTATTATTATTAAATATTTATTGATGTGTATTGGACGGAAGGGATCTGTTGTCCACTGCAAAATAAAATAAAAGACAGACAATGACAGGGTATTAAAGACAAAAATCATTATTTAATATTAATGGTGATGATTTGTTGGCAAATATCTTGTAAATTATGCAGAGGGGGACAGTAGAAGATTTGCGAAAATATTGGAATTTAATCGAAAATCGAAGTTTTTATGACAAGTGATGGACTTTGGGTACTCAAGAAACGAAAAAATGACGATTCTGATGAATAAAAATCACTTTTTTCACATCACTGAACCCCAAAAATGCTAAAAATTTGCAAATTCTTCTTTTTTTCCTTGATTTTTGTTCGCTCTCTCTTTCTAAATAATGCCAAAAATATTTTGACGATTATTAAATTTGATTTCTATTGTGGGCCATTGACACTGAATTATCACTTCCAATACACGAACGAAGGGATATGGGATTAAAAGACTATTAAAATTTATTTCTCTCGTCGTTCGATGTTGATGATGATGATACTCTGATTAATTTAGGGATATATTTCCATAAATCATTAGGATTTAAAATCTATTTAAAATTTAAAAGTTTTTTCTCTCTCTCTGAGCTTTTATTTATCAAATTTCTCATAGATTAATAATAAAATTTTGAGAAATAAATCATAAACGTGATTTTGGCACGTGATAATGGATTTAAATCTGTCGAGAAAATTTTTAGAGACAACTGTTCAAAATATTCGAATATAATTTTTGTGGAGATATTTGATCCATTAATTGCCACATATCTCGCCACAAATTGGATCAAGTTCATTTTTTTCCTTTTTTTTTTCTTGAATGATTGACACACCCTTTTTAATCACTTGATTTTTTGATGTTTTAGACAAATGTTGCACTTTATTGTTACCTACATTCAATGCAAATAATACAAATCTGTGCTCTCAATTACATCTTTTTGTGACATAGCAAGACCACAAAATGCTAATCTCGTTATTATCACACCAATTACCAACTGTTCGAGGTGTAAGGTTACAAAGATGGATTTTTCCAAAGAAAAAAAAAATTTTGGAGGCGGAAAAATTAAGCAAAATTAATTAATAATTTTCATTTATAATAATTTTTAAAAAATATTTTTTTTTATATTTTATCTTATAAATTTTAAAAAAATTCTAAAATTTTATTGATATTTTTACAATTTTTGGTTGTAAAATAAATAAATAAATTTAATAAATTTAAATTTAAATTTAATAAATAATTTTATTTTATAAATTTAATATTTTTGGTGAAATTTAAAAAAAATCTATTAAATTTTTATTCAATTTTTATAATAATTTTATTTAATAATTTTATAGAAAATATTAATTAAATGTTAATTTAATTAAAAAAAAATTATTTAATTATTTTATTTTTTTTTAGTTTAATAATTTTTTTTAATTATGATAAATAAATTTTTTTTTGCAAATATTTTTGAAAATTTTCCTAAAATAGACGAAAATTCTCATAAAATAATAATGTTTTTAATAATTTTTACTCATTTAACTACATAAAAGTTGCACTTTTATCATAAAAATCATCAGACACATTCCATTGGGAATGAAAATCAGAGGAATCACAGTTACAAAAAAGAAATCAATGATAAAGACACAAAAAACCAGTCGAAAAAAATCAAATAAATTGCCAAAAGCGTGAATTTTTTATTTCATTCAATCAAATTTAATGAAATCGATGAATTTATCAGGTGTTCAGTTACTAACCAGGGAACACATTTTTTCATTTTTATTTCAAACCTCAAGCCATTAAAATAAAATCAAGAAACTCTGCACTGTCTAACTGAAACATTCGCAATAAAAATGGAACCAAAAAGAAATCACGTACAAACCAAGAGAGGCGCAAGGTAAAAAGTTCAACGAAATAAATAAACATAAACGGTGGCATGGCTCCGGAAATGCCGCACACACACACACACGACGACGAACAGAAATCCATTAAGAGAGAAAATGTTTACAGACCGACAGTAACAGACAGAAAAAAATCATCCCATAAAAATGAAGAAGAACATGAAAGAAAAATCTGAGTTGGAACGTTATAACGAGAAAAATCTTTAAACAAAAAAAAAACCAGACAAAAACAATCCCTAGCCACTTGTTTTCAACACACACACACACCGAATGGATGGCGGTGGCATGGAAGAATTGCAGTCATCGCGCGTATGGATACTCTCATGTGACCCACATCAACATTCAATCCGAGCAACGACGACGTACGGGGGAAAAAAGTAATAAAAAATGTCGAGTATTTTTCATTGTTTTTTCACCCGTTTGACTCACACGTTCGTCGTTGCGCGGCACGACAGCACCTATCTTGGGGAAAATCTGGCTCATGTTAGTCTGTGTGTGTGTGTGTGCTCTGTAAATTTTTCATTGGTTAGACACTGATTTGCAAGACAAACCCGCCCGTACAGCGTTTCCATAGTTACCGTTATTTTTCTCTCTCCGTCGTCGTCGCTCACACACGCGTCTATTGTTTGTTTTTTTTTTCATTTTTTTCTGATTTTCCCCCCATATCCGTACGGAACGAAGAGAGTGAATTTTGTGTGTGTTTGTACTTTTTATTATCATTTGATTTTTCTCATTTTCCTTCATTTTTTAACTCTTCGTCGTACGTCGTACACGGGTTTTCACGACGCAAGTATGGCAGGCAGCTATTATTTCTTCTTCAATCGTTTTCTTCTTCACTTTTACTACCCCCACATCAATTTAACCCTCGTCATGTCTGGCGCATACACACGAACAACAATCAGAAAAATGACATTAAATAGAAGTAAAATGGTTTTATTATCCTTGATTTTATTTTATTTCTGTGCTTTTTCTCGCATTTTCTTCGTTTTCGTCCTATTTGAAGAGAAAATTATTTTTGCACGTAAATGTCATTGTCTTGCTTTAGTGATTAGGTTGCAGTGTAGTTTTTTTTTCTTCAAGATTTCAGAGCTATTTTTTTTTTTTTTTGAACAAAAAAAAATAGTTTCGATCATTTTTCAAATGAAAAACGAAAAAAAAAGCAATATCTGCAGTGACTTGTACGTTTTTTTTCGTGTGTGATGAAAGATGAAATCCACATGTGTGATGATGACGATGACAAGTAAACTTTTTTCTTTAAGTTTCGAAGTAAAATGACCAAATGCTTGTGAAAAGGTCGTATCTCGGAAGGCATAAAATTTGCGAGAATATAAAAAAAATATTTTTTTTATTTTATATGAATTTTTTAAAATATTGTTTATTTAAAAATCAACTTATAAAACTTAAACATGTGTAAAATAATTAAAATTAAATTTTTAATTTAATTTAAATTAATTAATTTATTATTTTTATTAAATTTATTTTTTTTTTAAATTAAATCAATCAAAATGATTTAATTTTAATAAATTTTAAAATTTAATTTAAGTTTATTCTTAAAAATTTTCTTTTTTTTTCCTTCATGTTTTCATGAAGAAGAAGATTTTTAAAAATTTACTTAAATTAAATTTTAAAATTTGTAGAAGAAGAAAGATTTTTGGCTTAAGAAAAATCAAATTAATTGATTTTTAAAAAAAATCTTAAAATCAATTAATTAATCATGAAATATAACTTGTTTTAAATTAAAAACAAAAAAAACAAAAACAAAAAATAAAGTTGAATTTCTATTTTCATTTAACTTTATTCATATACTTTAAGTAAAAATTTAGTTAGTTTATTTTTTAAATGGATTTTAGTTTTTGTTCAAATTTTTAAGAAAAAAAAATTAAATTTATTTTAGCATTAAATAAGCTAAAGAAAAATAGTTAAAATAAAATATTTTTTTAATGAAAACTAATTTTTCAATTTTTTTGAATTTTTTATAATTTTTGTTTTTTTTTTAATTTGAACAAAATCCTAATTTTTTTTGGTTTTATTTTTCAGAAAAATCATTTTTTGCCTCAATGACGTTTAAAAAAATTGAAAAATTCATCGAGAATAGTTTTTGTTAACTGCGAGACACAAATTTTCCCCAAAATACTCTACAAACCAAGAAAACCATTTAAAGCGTAACAAGGGACTATTAGGCTTTTCATCAACCCGCTCTCCGTTTCATGTCTCTATTGTGTATTTATTTATATGATTTCTCGTGAACGTGACTGGATTTCATAATAATTCGTGATAATAAAGTGTAGATACCTGATTTCGAGCCAAACACACACACACACACACACAGATATGGGGCAATCAAGACAGATCAAGATGAAATCTGTTAATGATTTGCTATGCCATGTGCGCAACGGCGTCGTAATGATATGACCCAAAGGGATATTATCATCATTCATAACTCACACTCACTTCCGTTCACTCCGAAGAGTTTCGCTATAGAAACAAGCAAGAAAGCAACACAGACACAAAAGGGTCTTATCATTTATCTTAAATTTATTTGTATCCCAGTTGCTATGATTTTTTTTTCGTTCTTGGGTGCAAAACACGACTACTGGCGAACAACAACAACAACGGTAGTGATTTTACTTAGATTTTATTTTTATTGCAGCTCGACAACGGAGACGACGACGACGACTCTGCAAAGGCATAAGAAATTGTGAGTGTCTGGTTAGTATCAACGCTAATTTAATCGCAAAGTAAATGTTTCTGTTTCAATAAATTTTGCGCAGAGAATCTGAGACCAGATCTTTTTAATGTGATTTCAAAGGCATTGAGCATTTGAAAGCCGGAAATCTGAATTTATTTCATCGATTTTCCCAAACTCTCGTCTTCGTTCAGGGGAAACAAACACCTGCAAACAACATAAATTTCCTCAGAAAAAAATTTTTTTGCTCGAATTTCTTCACTTCAAAATCTCGCAAACACAAATTGAATTGATTTGAAGCCGTTCTACGATAAAGTTTTCAGCAACAATCAAAGCATATCAAAAAGCGCACCTGATCTGAGACTATAAAATGGGATAATAAAGAATGGAATGGAATATAAATGTTAAAAAGGTGGTGTGGATGGAGAAAGTAGAAGCCGTATTGTAAAGTGAGCCGACAAACAAATCCGTTCTATATGTAGATTCACCTAGGCATCAACCTGGCACATTGGAAAGGGAGAGATAGATGCAAAACTTTTCATTTTTTTACCCTCGACGATGGAGATTTGATTCAGTTACGTTTGAGGGAACAAATGGCGCCAACAGATGGTAATACGGAGTATGGGGTAAGTAAAAATCCAACACTTGATCTTTTTTTTTTTTGAGATTCATGAATATCATAAAAAGCTCCTTCCTTCCTTCATGCCATTATATTACCTCATATGTTTATGAGCTTACGTAGGTAAAGATAAAATCATGAGGATAATAATATTTTTAAAGAAATATGAGATATAAAATTGAATTATGCAAAGCAATATATTCTGATTACATTTCGTTCGTTTGTTTTATGGTCGGAAATAATTTTTATGAGAAGTGTAAGATTTTTTCCGCACCACTTTACGCTCTTTTTTTGTAGCTGATAATCAGAGAGAATAAGCAAAAATTGGTGTCTTGTGTATCATTTTAGGTTGAGAGTGTGGTGAAATCATTCATTTTTAGCATTTAGCTCGGAAAAAAGGCATGCTATGATTTATTCATTATTTATAATAAAATGTGTGAAAGATTTCCACAAACCCATTTCATGAAGGATTTGAATACTTTGATCGATGTAAGTTTTCCTTATTTTTTTTTTAGCTTCAACGGATGGATGAAAAATCGATGGTCAGATTTTAGTTCAACAGTAACGAGTTTTTTTTCGTTTTAGAAAAATAAACTATTGAACAAGTGGTCGGATAAACCAGAAACGAAGGGTGAATTTTAATCTTTCCGGATCGTATTTACACATACAAAAAGGGAGAGAGAGAGAGTAATAAGTGTATCATCATCACAAACTGCCTTTTTGTACATATTCACAGCGGGTGATCACAAATAGAGCAATTCCGTATGAATTGCGGTAATATCTCTAATTGAGTGTACTTTTCAATAAAAGGGACAACAATCATCTCGATAATAATCGAGGAAACAGATAATTATATCTGGCACACAATTTAATTAATCTAGAAGTAACATCCGAAAAAATCAATATAAACAACAGAATCTGGCGCAAAAATTCTCGCAGTGAATCTCATGACAGGACACGAACTGCGAGACACACAAAAAAAAATCATCGTCACACCTCCACGTATACGAAACAAAATTAAATCCTTTGGCATGACGTTGCATAAATTTCCAACACTTGTTCTCCTCGTGCATTCTATTCCTAGATGAATGAAAATTACTAAAAATCCAAATCCAAGAGAGAATGTACCGAGAGCAGCAGATTAACAAAACAACAACGACAACAAAAAAATGTGACACGAAAAAAAACTTGAGCATATGGTTGAATGAAATATGCGCAGTAATAATAGAGTGTCGTAGTGTACTGATGTACACTTGTTTAATATTTCACACATCATGTCTCCATTTTTTTTGTTGCTGGTAGTTTTTACTCGCATGTGCATAGTAAGTGAGAAGAAACTTTAATTTTTTGGGCGAAGGGCATTGCTTTATTTGGATGAATTTTGGATGAAATCTGAATCTCTGAAGAAAACGAAATTGACTGATTTATAGGCTAAAGATACAAATAAGTGAAAAAATAGATTTTATATTGAAATGTCTGAATAATGAGAGAAAATGCGCTTATTACGAAATTGAACAAATGGGTAAGTTTTTTTTTTGTTTATTCACTTGACACCAGTAGTACAAGTGATGTTTCAGATTAAAAAAATCTCTGAATGAGATTGTGTAGTAGTCAGTTTATACTTTGCGAAATGTTTTTTTTTCAGATGTTAAACTAAACTAAGGCTGGAAAGGAAAATCAAAGTTGTTAATTTTTACTTTGAAAACCAGCTAAAAACTACAATCCCAAAATTTATTCGAAGAGGCAAGATATTATCAGCAGTTTGCTACAATTTCCTTGAAAACTCATTTTGTGTTCTTATTTGCAAAATTGAAAGCAGCAGTAGAATCGATATAGTAATAAGTGAAGATATTACAGATTTAGTTAAAATTCAAAAGCATGATGTTGATGATGTATTATCCAAATTTCAATGGGATAATTATATTGGACAATTCAATAGTGTTTCCATGTGCAGGCGAACAGGACCGTACGTGCCTTCTTACGCATTTACTTACCAAAACGCTTAATGAAAAACACTTAAAAGCCGTACAAGTATCTGACGACGAATTTAGAGTGAGCTTTTACATACCAGATGAGTAAGATATACTAAAAAGACATGAGAATCGAAACTGAACTTAATCACAAGAATCGAAGTGTAGTTTTTTAAAGGAAGTGATCGTTTATTAATGTACACTTAAACTTATACGTGGACAAAACAAAAACTAATCTTTTAAAAATCAACTTGAAAGACCGTCACATGCACAAACTGTTTTTAACGTTAATTCAAATTCCATATTCCTTTGTGAAACGTAACAAATGTTCACAAAAAGTTCAAACGAACACAATAACATGAAAAAATATCAACATACTTTTTTGTTGTACTTTCGAGTGTTGATTTATGATTCTCTTTTATATTATAAGCGTTTATTATTATTATTATCACTCGTTGGTCGTTTCATTTTTATTCACATACACACGCACTACTAATCTCACCCAAATATAACGCAACTCATAAAATCGCGTAAAAAACCTCCATATGACACTTAATAATATTCTACATTTATGTGCATGCATGAGAAAAATTTGTCTCTGATTAATTGAGATCATCCTCAGATTTGATCGTTTTTTAAATGTTCGCTTTTTTGTTGTTCGTTTTTCGTTTCGACGGGAAATGATTGACATTCCGTTTTAATTTCCATCACCATCTACTAAGAAATTAATGAAATAAATTTTAATGTTGAAATATTATCAATCCGAGTTTAAAGTGTTCACCTTGAAACAAGAAGAAGAAGGGGAGCCTATGCCTCGCATCAAAACGTCAAGGTAGCTATTAATTTTATTTTGATACAAAACACGAACGTTAAAAGTTATTTCAATATTAAATTATTTTAGACACATTCATCTCCATCGTGAAATTCATCCAACTTTACCCCTTTTTCGTGTTTACGCATCGTACAAACAAATATAGGAGGCATGAAATAATTTTCCCAATTAATTGTGATAAATCAAGTGAATCTGTTTAATTGTCGACTTTTATGTGAGTTTGCCTACGACGGCGTCGACGACGTTCGCTCGTTCAATGATTCATGGTAGAAAATTCCATTTTTGTTTGCACAATTTTGTAGCAAAGTAGGAGGAGTAGTGTGACGGATGAACTAACTAAAGAGTAGGGTGTCACCCGTTCACGTCTTATGAATTTCCGAAAAAATCTCATTCTCCTCAGAAAAGTAGAAGCTTTCGTGACAAGATATACAATATCGCAAAAAGATTAAAACTGGTTTAATGTGAGGTCTTAAATCAAGTTACATGGCATAGAGCTGAAAACAAAATTTATGGAGATACAAAGCGTCATTGTTAAATTCCTCCACTTACCCAATCCCAGTTTTAATATTATTCTTATTGTTATCGTTTGTTATAAAAACAATGTTGGAAACGAACTTTGTGTAGGCACATGAAAAGCTTTTAGCAAGCACATAAGATGGTGTAATCTAAAAAGTTGAAATATAATTTATTACGACAATCATAGGCGGCAAGCAAGGCATAGTCAAGCAACCCTTTTTGCTTTGCTTCTCTCGGCTGGTTGGAGTGGGGAATGTTAGGCATTCGTTAACGAAGATTCCGTTTCGAAGGAAAATTTTTTCATTGCCTTTCCCCGAATAAAAAAAAGAAAATAATTGCGAGAAAAAAATGCAAAGGAATTTCTCAACATTTACAAGATTTTTATTACTTTTCATCCTGTCTTGATTTCGTTTCGACGATTTATTAAAGAAGCACAGACCAAGACCAATAAAGGCGATTGATTTTAAATTAGATTCCAAGTAAATTGCTTTGCCAGCAGCAGACATTATTTCGATTCAATTATTATTATTATTATTGCGGGAAGGAAAACTTTCTTTTCTACTTCGTGTTGCTTCCCAAGCAAGGAGCAGTACATAAAGAAAAGAAGACAATTTTCTTTTTAATCTTGCACCAATTTACTTAAATAAACATCACAGAGCGAGAGAAACGTTTTTCCTTTTTCTTGACTCTGAAGAAATTCCTTCGTACGTTGGATATTGAATAAAATGAACATAAAATTAAATTTATATGGAAATTAAATGCGCCAAAGGGTGAACACGGCGTCGTCTAACGTTTAGAGACAATATGGCTGCTCGAGTGTACTGATTATTATTACTTAAATCATAAAAAAGCGACTTGTTAGAATTAGAAGACAATTTGCTACATTGTGAAGCGACTGCCTTCCTACATACAACCGTATAATAGAACGATAATCGCAATCATAACGATAATATAATGGTGTAGTTGTTGCGCGAGTGTGATGATGATGATAAGATTCACCCAAGCCGCGCCGCTTTTATTGCCACTGTATATGTTGGAATATGGCGTGAATATCTTATCGCAGTGCTGCTTGTCATATATACAAAGTGAGTTTATCTCGTCTTTTTTGTAAAGAAGCCGCAAATAATATAAGCATGAATGCCACAAAACACATGCAAAAGATAATAAATGAACAAATATGAGGTTTAATTTTGCAGTACATTTATTATTTTATTTTTATAACGTTAGTGCGGTTGTTGAAGAAGTTGGTGTGAAAAGTTACTTGAACGTTCCCTGTACGCCATTATCTATTTTTGGCTTCGATTCTGATAACTTATGCTTTGATTAGAAATAGTTTGCGATTAGATTGTGTTAAAATGGAGGCAAATATTGCCTAATTTCTAAAAAAAACTTAAAAAATTAAAAAAATATATAAAATTAAATATTTAAAAATTTAAAAAAAAAATAATTATTTTAGTATTACCTACGAAATTATTAAAAAATAAAATAAAATTTAAAAAAAACATATTTAATTTAAATATTTTTTATAAATAAATTATTTTCTTCGAATAAAAAAAATAAATTAAAAATAATTTTAATCGAAATATTTTTATTTTAATTTTTTTAAACATTAAAAATCAATTAAATTAAATATTTAATAAATTATTAAATTATATTAAAAATTATTTTAAAATAATTTAAATAAAAAAATATCAAATTTTGAGGATAAAATTGTTCAAACTAAGTTTTAATCAAAAAATTAAAAAAAAAACTCTAAAAATTTCCTTTAAAAAATCTTTTAAATTCCCGAAGTTTTTTCAGTTTTAAAAATATTGCAAAAGAAACACTCTCAAACCACTAAAACTCGAATGGCACTCTGATGAAAAATGAAGATTTCTGCTTTTAAGCAAAATAAACATTCCGCCATCCAAAAAGTTTGCTAATAAAATTTGCGGCAAGATTGAAAAAATGATTTCTCGAGAGCAAAGCGGAAAAATGAAAATATTTACAGAGCACTTGTGTCTCTTTCGTGCTAAAAAGGGAGAAAATCAAAATCAACGAGAAAATCGATAAAACCCCTAAAAGAACACACACACACACAACGAAGAAAAAAACGGACAAACCTACCCAATTTTTTCCGTCATTGTTTTTTATTCATTTACCTGATTTGCACAACCAGTGTCTGCTACTCTGCTATCTCAGGCAACGGCAACAACAAACGTAATTTTACACACACACACACACACATTTTTCAAGCAAATTTATTCCCAAGACGTGAGTTTTCTCATTTCTTCTTATTATTATTTGATCTTTACACACAGAGCGACGACTATCGTCATGAAAATCAAAATGTGCCAAAACACGAAAAGATGCTTCTACGAATTTCGTGTCTTGTCTTGATTTTTATTGCTTGTGCGTTCTTTGGAATCTCTAAATATGGCGAGATTGCGAGGACGTGCAAGTTCATTTCTCTCCATTCACTCGCTGTTGTTGTTGTTGTTGCTGGATAGTAAAAAGCATCTCGTTAATAATGTAGAGTTTTTAACATTTTTTTACACATCCTCCCATGACGGAGCTTCACATAAGCACATAAAAGTTAAATCCAAGTCGAGATAATGGTCATGCGAGTTGGCATGCAAAATATGAGGAATATATTGAATATTTCAACGAGAGCCGCCATCATTTCCCAAAAGGGGAGAAGATTTACGACGATTTCAGGCGACGCACGGTGAGCCAAAAATTGAAAAAATAAATTAAATTGATAAATTTTTTAATTTTTACAAACCAAGCAATTAATTAATTTTACTCAAAATTTTTCCTATTAAGTCAAAACTATTTAAATATGACTTAAGCTTTAGTAAAAACCACTTAAGTTTGACTTAAGTCAAATTAATTAACTTCAATTATGAATTTTATTGAAAATTAAAAAAAAAAAAATATTTTTTGTTTTAAAGTTTAGTTGAAAAACCAAAATTAACTTGATTTTTGACTTTAATATAAGTTAGAGTAACTTAAGTTTAAGTCAATTAAGTCAAAATATTCTTTTGACTTAAGCTTAAGTTAAAGTTTAAATCACAATGGTTTTGTAAGTTTAAGTTAAGTCATAAGTTTTTTTGACTTCTGGAGTCTTTTTGGAGACTTTTGGAGAAAATATCAGGTTCGAAAAAACTTAAATTAAACTTAAACTTAAATTTACAACTTAAGCTTAAGTTTGAGTTTAAATATCATAAGTATTTTGACTTAAGCTTTAGTTTCAAGAATTAAGTTTGATAAGTTTTTTGGAAAACATTTTTTTTTTTTTTTTTTTTAAATTAATTTTTTAATGAAATTTTCCAAGTTAAGTTTTTGTATTTGACTTAATGTGATTTTTCTTAAACTTAAGTCTCGACTTAAAATTTGAAAATTTTAATAAGTTTTGACTTAAGACTTAAATATTTTTTTTTCTAAAAAAAAAACTTAAGCCTACCGTGCAACGACAAAGGTGGCAAAAATGCATCAGTTTCTGGATTGGCAAGAATTTCATGCAAATCATGAATGAAAAATTGATTTTCTCCCACAAAAAAAAATGAGAGACGAAACACATGCTGCCGCAATTTTAAACTCTCTGCTAGAAAACGAGAACAATAGTAGTAAAAAAGATTGTCTCATTCAATATTTAACACAACAATTTTATGTGAAAAATTACTTTAGCAACACAGACACCCATTTAAAAAGCTTGTTCGCTTACCCAAAACTCACACACAGAGACACCCAAAACGAACGAAGCGAAATAAAATAAAAGGAATTTTAGGAATTCCGGATTTTCATTTCTATTTCCACACTCGATGCTCGGTGTCACTGAATGTGAATGTGTGTGTGTTTGGGATCTGCTTTACTTAATTATATTCGTAAATTTCAGCAGCAAACGTACAGTCGATGGAAAATCATGTAAAAGCCACGCCATTAATGTCGTTTTGTGTTATGTCACTAAATTTTCCGACTCTTTTCTGTCGAGAAGACGAACTGTGTGCGGTAAATGAGGTCTTTGGGCGCACGTCAAGACAAGCAGATCGAAATCTGTGACGATTGTTATGATACTGTCGTCATTGATAACAGACGGCACGCCCTTTAAATCCTTTTTTCTTTCCTTGCAATCCTTGTATGTACTTTTAATGTCATCATCATGCGGTGATTATTATTCAAAAAAAATAGGAGTGTGTCACAAATTAAGTAACGCAACTGCGACGAGGAAGCTCAGTAAGCAAAAGTGAATCATCCGTGTGATGAGGCGACATTCAACGGAACGGATGGCATAAATGAGTTGTAAACCGAGAACATATTTTATGAGGTTTATGGTTCAGTGCACTCCCTTCCACGAGCGTACGTAACGTGCAAGTAGCTGATGTTTAGTTAACCCGATTAACCCTTTCTGCTTTCGTGATGCGATGTTTGATTAAAATTAGTGCGACAAATCGATCCAGAAATAGAAGTGGACACGGAAATAGGCGTTTAGTTGGTTGGTCAGCTGTTTTTTTAAAGGTAAAATTAATATAAAAAAATTGAATTTTTAGCCAAAAAAAATTCTTAAATATTTTTTTTAAAGCTAAAGTTCTTAAAATTCAATTAATTGATTTAATTTAATTTAAATAAATAATTAAATTTAATTTTAATAATTACTTAATGCATTTTTTTAAATTAATTTTTTTTAATGTTTTTAAATACAAATATAAAAAAAAATATTTTTTTGGATCTTATTTGAAAATTTTTTAATCAAAATATAATTATTTACTAAAAATTACTTCAAAATTATAATTTTAAAAATTAAACATTTAAAAATATCTCAAAAAAGTTAAAAATTCAATTTTTTTTAAATTTTTCAATTCACTCTGAAGAAAATCCTTCAAAAACGTTCACATTAAAATTGCACTTGTTCACCACTCCTTTTATTTCCTTGCCACAATTCCATATTTACTCAACATTACAGTAAACAGGAAACATAATATTTGCACTTTGCGCAAAAAAAAGACATAAAAAGCTGACACGTGATCGCTGCTACTCCAAAGCTAATAATTTTTTCGGTGGGAATATTAATCATTCATTTTTTTCCTGTATTGTCTGTCTTGTGTGAGTGAACGCCATTTATGAAGATGTATCATTTGATTGTGTTATGATTTTGTTATTTTTATCACTGCACAAAAGAAACAGAACACCAGAAATAGAAGTCACGTGTCGCGCGTTTCATGTCTCTCTGGTTCTGTCTACGCAGAGAGCAGTCGAGAAAATGAATGGAAACGAAAAAAAAAATACATAAAAGGAGTGGATAATTAGATTAGAAAATATTATGATGATTATTATATGGAACTCGGAGCATTGACTTTGATTAGGAAGATTTTAGTGGAAAGGAGTAGGGTGAACATTGGACGTTAATTTGAAATTATTTTAGGTTTTTGACGTAATTTTCGAACAAAAAATGTACTTTAATTTTTTTTTTTTTTTTTTTTTGAAAAATTTCTTGTATAAAAAATTTAACATGTTTACAACTCAAACAAATTTTTTTTTTTTTTAATAAATAATTTTAATTTTTTATAATTTTAAAAATGTTTTAAATATAAAGCAATTAATTTGAAAATTATTTTATTCATAAAAATTTAATTTTTATTATTTTAAAGTTTATTTTTTTTTTAATATACGTTTTATAATTTTCTTTATTATTTTTAAACCAAGTTTAAACGATTTTTTTAAAAAAAAAATATAATTTTAAATATTTTTTTAAATCAATGAGTTTGTTTTATTTTAATAAAATTTGGGTTTTTATCATATTTTCATAATTTTTTTTTTATTTTTTTGATGTTTTTAGAATTTTATCAATTCTTCAAATTTTTTTCCTAATGATTTTAATTATTTTTGCAAAAAAAAATTCTCAAAAAATCAATTTAAAAAAAAATGCATTAAAAAATTCAATTTGATGCAAAAATTGAAATTTTGCACCCTACTAAAGTGCCTTCGACGCTTCTAATAACAACATTTTTCTTTATTTGATTAACTCATTATTGTTATTATATATCATAGTTTTATTGCTGTGATCTGGATTCGGATTTCACTTTGCACGGCTTTACTTTTTAACGTTAAGTGATTGAACACACCACCACTTCTGCTGTTGCTCTTGCCTTCGTATATCAAAAGTAGGAAAGTATCAAGGGAAAATCAAGGCGTGTGCAGAAATTAAGTTAATTATTTTTGATACTCTTCTCCTTTTCGTTCAAAAAAAATAAAATAAAATTCCCCACTTTTTTACGTTGAACTGATAAAATTGATGGGAAAATCAAAAAATTCAGTCGTTAATGAAAATTTCCAGCATTTTTATTGCACACTGATCTGCTCGTCGACATTTATTTAGTCAGTGTGGCTCTACTTCGGCGACTGCGAACATAAAATTGAGAAAACGAAGAAATATTGTATTTCCACAGACAAGACAAGAAAAATATGGAAAAGATTTTTCCTTTTCATTTAATATTATTACTTGCCAGTGTGCGCATTGCCGATTATATGCCGACCATTTTTGTTGCTGTTGCCGCGTCTTTCGCTTTTGCCAGCTGAATATTCCACACACCGTCAGTGATTTTATATTTATAGCCCAGTTTCATATAAATACTATTAAGGTTAGCAAATAAAAAGCAGAGATCTGTGCATAAAGTGGCGGTTTATTTTATTCCGTCTTCTTTCGCTCGGTGTGTGTGTGAGTTTTCACGTAGAAGACCGACCGCCACGTACCACGTTTGGCGAAAAGAGGAGCAAAAATAAAGTTTATTGATTTTTGTAACGTGACTCGATTTGTGATTTTTTCTGTCTGTTGTTAACTGATTGCTGCTGTGAGAGTTGAAGTTGAAAATTCAACGATTTTTATCGCATTTTAAAACAAAAAATTTTTTTTTTTGTAATTTGGTCCTTTCTATAGAATAGACTTCCAAAACTTTATTAAAAGAAACAAATTATAATTTAATAATTATCTTGCTTTCAAAAAATTTTTATAAATTTCTAAAAAAAATATCAAAAATAGAAAATTGAAATTTTTAATTTAAAAATAAAAATTTTTTGGAATTGAAAAAAAAAATCTTTAAATAATTTTGCTCATAATCAATTAAAATTTGTAAAAAAAAAATAATTTAAAATCTAAAATCTCAAAATTTCTGAAAAATTTAAAAAAATTAAATTTTATCGAATTCTAAAAAATTTTACCTTTTCTATTCAAAAAAAAAAAAAAAAAAAATAAAGAAATGTAAAATTAAAATATTTTTTTGTAAAACATCTAATTTAGAATTTAATTTATTATTTTTTTTAATTATTTAATTTTTTTTTTAAATTAATTTAATTTATTTTATTTTTTCATCATTTTTAATTATTTTTAATATTAAATAAGTTTTATTAAAATTTTTTAAAATTTTTTAGTAAAGAAAAATTAAATAAATGTTCAATTTACAAATCTCAAATATTTTAATGAAAATTTATTGATGTTTTTTCAACATTTTATTAAAAAAATTTAAAAAATTCAACTTAACTCAAATTTAAAATCAACCACAGAGATAAAGTTCCTTAAAAAGTCGTTAAAACCACTCGACATGCCACTAAAGAGCTATTACGCGGTTTCCATCTTTAAACTTTTCTTACAAACAACAAGTCATTTTCGCGCATTAATTGGCTCCATAAACATCTTTTTCAACTTTTTTCCTTTAGAGGGAGGGAAAAAAACATGAGTCATGAGAAAAAAAGTAATTTTTTTTTTAAACATCACTCCTTAAATTAAGACATTTTTTGTTCAACTTTCCTGAAATAAAAGTCGCATCATTATCACATTCACGGCAAAAATTCACACACAAAGGGCAACTAAAGGGACCTGCTCATCAGGACATTTCATTTCATTCTCATGCTAACTGGCAACTCGACTCGCATAATCAGACGGAAAATAAATTGAAAGCCACTCGGGAATTGCATGTGCAGTTAAATATTATTATTATTACTATTTACAGGAAAAATTTCACATTCACACACCCTTCTGCGAACACAATGATGATGCGGAGCACAAAAAGGGGCTTTGATACTCTATTATTAAATTAGCAAGGACGATAGAGATATGCATTTCCAACCTAATTAATGTATCGAATATCAACGCATCGGCACAAAAGGGATGAAACTTTTGATAAAATAATCAAAACACCTCACTTTTTAGATGACCCGTCTCGTTGTTTGATAAAAAAAAAGTTACAAAACGAGATTTTCCCATCGATAAATTGAACATATTTCCAAGGTAAACAAAACCCGACCCGAGTGAGAGTAAAAAATAATAAATGAACATCCATAAAAAAGGTTTATCTTTGTTAATCACTTCAAGTACCATCATTCAAATGCTGCTGGTTTTCACTTTTTTTATTTTTATTTATTTATATCTCTTAATTTTTTAAGCGTCACCCCTCTGTTCGCGCGTAATACGAGAGATATTCAAATAGTGAACGCGTGTGCTTGTTTATAAAAGCGACGTTTTAAGGACTTATCCACTTAAATGTTATTTAAAGGCCACTTACCGGTATGGATGTAGGTGTGTTTCTTCATATCTGACTTCTGGTGGAAACGTTTGCCGCAAAACTGGCATGGGTATGGTCTCGTATCTGGAAGATGCGGAGAAAAATGTGCTGAATTTAGCGATTTTTACACAAATTTTGGCAGAAAATTCAATTTTTATGTTGAATCATGTCACATTTACCTGAGTGAATTAACAAATGTGTTGATAGAGTGCTGGATCGCTTGAATGCCTTACCGCATTGCTTGCATTCGAACACTTTTTCGACATTGTGAACGGCTCTGAAATGGATTTAGATGACATTTTTTGACATTTTTGATGGAAAATTTTCTTACCTATGTTGACTCAAGCTGATTTCATGCCCGAATGTCTTGTTGCACAATTCGCAGGCAAAAGGTCGTTTGCCATTGTGTGATCGTCTCGCGTGCACTTCTAATCCATGCGGCGTGGAAAACATTTTTTCACATTTTATACATGAATAAACATCGCCTAATGGTCCCATACCTGCTACGATGCTGCCTGCTGTCGCCGGATTTCGCATAAATAAATGGTGATGCGGATGATGGGGGTGCGGAAATCCAAGGGCTGCCGCTGCTGATTGTACGGATTGTGCGCCAGCACTCTGGGTCATCAAATGTCGGAACCGGATGAGTTCTTCGGGGCTTGGAACGTGAAAACTAAACAAAAATTTGATAAAAAATCGATTTTTCTTGTAAAATTTTAACCTACCTTGATGGCATTCCATTCGGTGGTTGACCTGGCTGTTGTTGTTGTTGCTGCTGAGCTTGTTGCTGTTGTTGCGGATTGAGCAATAGCCACGGGAACGGATGGAAAAAGGGTCGGGGTATCAGATTTTGATCGTATGGCTGATAAGGAGGTCTAAAAAATCCAAATTTTAAACAAAAAAAATGTTAAAAAATCAAAAATTAACCTCACCTTAACGGCGCAAATCCAATATTTGGTGACTTTCGTTTACTTCCCGCATCATCATTCCTCAAAAGAGCCGACATCGAAAACGCATTCGACTTTGACTTTGGTATTTCATGCAATTCCGGAGACTCAACACGTGGCGGAGGCGGCGAATCAACCTCCAATTCGGGCGAACTAGATCGCGATCGTGACCCATGACGCTCACTTTCGCGCGATCGCGAACGATGACTTCGCGCACTGAGATTTGTCGGGGAATCACAGCTAATAATTTCGGGTTTTGTGTCTTCATGAGTATTTTGTGATGAATTTTGGTGAAAAATTGTCGTATTGTTGTTATCCTCATCTTCGGATGCCACATGGTCAAATGGGGGTTTCATCAAACGACTAATGGGGAATTTGATTTCGTCTGAAAAAAAAGAAAAAAAATTAATTGAAATTAAATTATTTATAAAGAATGACGGAAAAAAAGGGAGAAACCCTTTAAACACAGAAAAAAGTATAAAAAATTTGTCTCGCTTGGACATTTATATCGTCGTCGTCAACATAATCATTACGATCCATCAGGTCCATAACAAATTAGAAAATTACTCATGAATTCAAATTGTTTTTCCAATGATTTTGAACTTATGTTCCCTTTTTGTGATTTGCTGCCGAAAAAGTAGAGCGAAGAAAGAAATTATTGTCTCTCTATTTTTATTCGGGCCCTTCTTGCCTTTCGTACACAATTGAGTGTAATAAATTTTATATTGTTTGGATAAAACAGATGTTTTATTTACAATTTTTATTTAACATTCATATGCCTCAGAGAGGGGTTCATTTATTGTATCAGCATGACTTTGTGGTGTTTTAGAGTATTTGACACAAAATATTTTCTATTATCTGATATTATATCGCACATAATAATGAATTCATGAGTTAATTCAATAAAAGTCGTCTCTTTGTTGACTTTTTTTTTGTTTTGGGTGATTATCGGGACGATAGCATGGAATTAGTGCAAAAGTCCTGTTTTTAATGGCATTGACATGATGGCAACTTGACCTTCGTTTTTATTTTCTGTATTTGTAGAATTTAGAAAAATTTGTTAATTTTGGGAAAAAATTATGAGAAAATAAACAAAAATAAAAAAATTTTTTTTTTTTAAATATTCTCAACAAATTTGGTAATTTATTTAAGGGCTTGAATAAAAATTTTTTGAATAATAATAATTTAAAAAAAAAAATTAAATTCTTATCGGAATTATTTATATTAAATTTTTTAATTTTTTATCGGAAATTTTATTATTTATTTAATTAATTTATTTTTTTTTTTATTGTAATTTAACGAAAATTTTTAAATAAAATTAAATTAATTTAAATAAATTGATTAAAATAAAATAAAATAAATTTATTAATAATAAAATTATGAAAGAATTATAAAAAATAAATTTATTTAGTATTTAAATGAAATATAAATAATTCAAAATAATTTAATAATTTAATTTACAATAAATATAATTATTTCATCAAAAAAAAATTTTTTTTTTGAGTAATAAAATTTCCTGTAATTTCTTAACATAAAATTTATAATATTTTTTTTTTAAATTTTGTTTTTTTTCTAAAATTATTTTAAAAATATTAAACTTTTAAAAATAAAAAAAAATGTAAATTCTCTAAGAAAATTCACCTAAAACGTCAAAATTTTCAAACAACTTTAAAAACGCGTCAATTAATAATTTTTTTCAATTTTTAAAAAACAATTCTAATGTTAATTTTATTTTTTTATTTTGTTTTTTGTCCGGCAAATTTTGATTATTTAACTTTTTAAATTGAAATTTTCGTAAAAATTTCCTCTCTTCGCTCAGAATTGATCCAGAGTTCAAAAAATATCGAAAAAACGACCAAATGCTCAAAGTCAAGACAAGCCCTCAAGCTATTTTTACACTTTTCATGTCACAAGGCGACACTTCAAGGGGGTGTTTAGCTCTAAAATACTAATAATATCTATTAATAAAATGATATAATGAGACAAAGTAAACGAAACACCCACAAGACATTATTCAATAGTCGAAAAAGGGGTTTAATTATTTGTAATAATCAAGTAGTTTCCCCCTTTTCATGAATAGATATTTAAATTTATTCGTTCATGCCGCACATCGTGACATGTTGAATAATATATCTTGAATATCATCAACGAGGCAGCAGCAGCAAGTTATTATTAGATAGTTCTTGATCGCATTTGAAACTTGTTCAATTATTAATTTGATTGATTTTTATTTATCTTTTTTTTTATCGAGAAATTGATTAAAAACGGACATTGGTAATAAATAATCCGTTGATTGAAAAAGGAAATGTTTTGTTGTCGCTTATTTTGTCAACATATGGATTAATTTATTTATTGGACGACATCAGACCACCAAAGTTCCACAAAATTTATTAATTGATTGAGTTTGATTGAATTACAGCTCTTCGAGACGAGAACAGGAAAAAAATTTTTTTTCATCGACATCGACACTTGTTTTCCAACAGCAAACCGATAGACAAACATCGGCAAGTAAACTGATCAAGTACAAGTTAATCCCGTGTTTGAACCAAAACAAAACAATGTAAGCCCAAAAATAAACATTTGTTGACACCCTCAATGAAACAGGTGGACTTCATCACACATACGGAGAAAAATTCGAAAAACAATCAAAAAATTATTGTTATTTTTTGTTACGCTTCACACTTTATTCGGCACAGAACATTCAGACAACCTGATTTTCCGAATCTTGACTGTCTGTCGATGCACGAACGCAAAAATAATCATCGACATGTCAAGCAGAATTTTATCATCTCAATTTCACTCCCCGGTTTGCTACGAAAAAAAAAAAATATTTTTCTCCCTTTGTTTTGTTAAATACGACAAACGAGGGTATTTTGTTTCTTTTTTGGCAGCAGCAGCAAAAAATTCACTGTAAATGCGCAACAATAATGTTACAACTATTCACATATTGTGTGTGACTGATTTGCTTCTGTTCCCTAATCCCGCATTATTCTTATTTAATGTAGTCTGTACGACTCTTCAAACGCTCACGAGAGCGAGTTTCAGTAATGATATTCATGAATATATAAAAATACTCGAAAAAAAAAACTGCAATTTCGCCCTCGTGTTAAATGTTAAAGACTGTGTAATCTACGAGGCGGAGTGAAAAAAATCATTTACAAAATATAATCACAAAGCAAGGTTTATTTTTTGATTATTTACGGTATTAAATATTTAATTTAGGTGCAATTTCGCCGAGCATTGTTTGATGAAATTTAATGGATGATGACAATTGAGATGTCGAAAAAAGTGCCAAAAAATAGTAGAATGGAGGCGTTAATGATTCAAAGGTGACGTAATTCTCATGAAAATGGAACCCTTTTCTCGTCTTGGAATTGAATGATGCAATTAGTTGCACAATTAATCAATTGGAATCCGAACATATTTACACAAGAGTAGAAGGAAAAAAAACGGTGCGAGACAATAAAACGCGCAAAAGAGATAAGGTTATCGCGGACTATTAAAGTGATAGTATAAATGTGCGATAAGCGCCCAATTGAGTGATGTTGATTTTCGAAGAGTTTTAAATTTTGATTTTTCCAAGTTGCGGTTTTTCATTACATGCCGGTTCAAGTGGCTTTGATTGATAACTGCACTTGGGAAAATGCGTCATTGGAGGTGAGTGGAATATTTTTTTAAATTTAAATTAAATTTTAAATTAAAATTAAAATTAACTAATTAAATTAATTAATTTAAATAAATTTAAATTTTCAGAAAGTCTTTATGATTTTTAATAAATTTATCTAAAATTTAATTTTTTTTTTCAGATATTTAATTTTTTCAGATTTTGGATTACCAACAAAAATTTTTCATCTACTCAAAATTTTAAAAAATCAAATTATCAAAAAATCATGTAAGTAAACTCTGTGAAATCTATTCCAATTAATTCAAACCAAGCAAATTATAAACTCAATAAGGCAAGTATAATTTCAAAAAAATTTTCACAATATTTTGGCCCTAAAAATCCATCTTTTCCATCTTTTTCAGTATTTTATAAAAATCTAATATTTCATCGAGAATTTTGAAGATATTTCGATCATTTAGTGAATATTTTTATAACAAAAATAATTTTGAATTTTTTAACGTCTTTTTTAAAAATTTTTACAAATAAAATTTACAAAAAAAATGTTTGACTTCAACTAATTTTTGCTTTTTTTAAGTCAATTTTCATCAGAAGAATAATAAAAAAAAATTCTAGACACGGAAAAAGCTCTATAAATTCACTATCAAATTTTTTTTTTTTGGGATTTGTGAAGATTTTTTTAATGAAAATAAGCAAAATTATGATTTTATAACCCTTGTTTCATACATTTTGGTGCCTAAAATCAGTATTTTCATAAAAAAATAATATTTTGCAAGATATATATAACAGCCAGCTCAAATCTGTAAGTGAAATTTTAGACTTATCTCTTTAAAAAAAACTGAAATTATGGTAACTCAAGGATTTAAAAAACAAAAAAAACTAAATATGAGGAGTTTGCTTAATTCTTCGAGAATTTTACATGGAATTTTTGAAAAAACGTCAAAGATATTTTATTCAATTTATCCAAACCAAGCAAAATATTAATAGAATTTTTATGCTTAAAAAACCAACTTTGCTATGATAAAAAAAAAAATTACCAATTAAATTGTTTTCAACACCTTTTTTGATAAAAATCACGTAGAAGCCCCCACTTTAAAGCATTTTATGGCCCAAAGAAGCCAATTAATATCAACTGTGACACGTTTCAAATCACTCGCATAACAACCTCTTTAATATAATCCCCACGAAATTACCTTAGCTATACGTCTATATTCAATCAATTGTTATAAAAAAAAACCTTATCATGGCAATACTTTTTATTACTTTACGTATGCATTGCCGTCGTTGGGCATACGCATAATATTTAATCATAATCACGAGAAATCATCAAAAACAAATCTAGCAAACACTTATCAGTTGAAAAAAAAATTTATGACTTTTTATCATTTCTGGAATTTATTTAAAAAGAGCACCAAAGGAAGCCGCCAACCAAATTTTGATTTTGATAACACATGTTTTGGGCTTGTTGACAAATAAATATTTGATATTAACACCAAAGATGAATGAATTTTTTTTTTTTCGTTGATAAAATGTAGTTTTTTATACGGCAAAAGGGCAACATATGTGTAACGATCTGCGCCAGGACATTCGTAATGAACACAAATAAGCCATAAATATTGTTACGTGTTTCGCTGTAATCATTTTTTTTTTTGTCTTTTTGAATGGAAATGAGAGATTGTTTGTCGTCTGTCGTTGCCGCATTTGAAAATATGGAAAATATTGTCGTTTGTTTATGTTGGCGCATTTAAAGTGCATTCAAGGATTTCTTTTGTCTTTGTGCAAATATTCGTGACACGCGATTTTTTTTTTGTAGTTGACCACTGCGATCGATCAAACGGAAGTTCCAATCTTTGACAGTTACATGTGTATTTTAGCTTATCTAGTCATGTTAATAGTTGAGATATGATTTATTTACAGTTTTTAGTTTAAATCTTGTCTAGTCGAAAAAAAACTATGTTGGCTCAATAAACATTTGATTTCCTGTCAAGAATTTTGATTTCTTGCATTTTGATGTTTGTTGTTCTCCAGCATTTTTTTTATTGAATTATTTACATAAATCGTTAAGAATCATAAATTGTCATTTGAGTTTAATGATGACTGATTAAAATGTAAACAAAAAAATTTTTTGATGGATTTTGAATTATTATTATTATTATTATTTATTTCAAAATTTCTAAGTTCTAGTTTTCCGGGAAAAATTACAAAAAAAAAATAAAAAATAAATTGGCCAAATATTTGAAGAATTTTTTTTTCTGATGTCAAAAAATTTTTAATTTAAAAAAAAATTACAAAAGTCGAATCAATTTGAGATTTGGTGAAAAAAAATAAAATTTAATTCTAAAAAATGTTTAAGTTGAAATTATCAAGCTTAAGTAACAATCATAATTTTTTTTACAAACTTAATATTTAAAAATTTTTAGATTAAAAATATTCTTATATTAAAAAAATCTTAGTCTTCAAAATTTTATTAAAATCTTTTAGAGGATTTTCATAATAAATAAAAAATTTATTATTTTTGATATTTTTTAACATTTTTGGGAAAAATCGAAATTATCGAAATTATTTAAATTAAAAAAAATCAGAAAAATCAAACCAAATATCCCAAAAGAGAAATTTAAAAAAAATATATTTTTAAAATTAAAAAAAAATCTTAGTAAAAATTAAAATAATTTTTTTCAAATTAATTTTTTTAAATTAAAATTAAATAAATTTCTTTTTAAACCAAATTTACTTAATTTTTTGTAAAAAAATCAAATTAAAAAAAAATATTTAAAAAAAATTAAATATAAAAAATCGATAAAAAAAATCACATTAAACTCACCTTTATTTTCTCCAGAATTATCTCTTCGTTCCGGCGACGCTCCATTTAGCACCGTAACACTCAATCCATTTGCAACAGTTCTCGCTGGTGCCATCGGATGATTCAAAAACCTCCGATAATGGTTCACAAAGTCCGGATGAAACAACAACGGCGACAATCCATTCGGATGAGGATGATGTGGCGGAGATGCTAACGCTGAAAAATAAAAGCAGAAAATTAAATTAAAATCTAGAATAGACGAAAAAATCGCGTGATGATGATGTTTTGCTTTAAAATAATCATAATATTAATCTGAATTAATTCTGTGGCTGCCATGACACACACGAAACTTCAGTTGAATCAATTTAACCGTTACTTTTATTTTTTTCTTTCGAGTCCGAACTTAATTAATTAATATTGCAAAGTCACAGCAATTTAAATCAACTTTAATTAAGGCTGTGTTTGCTTTTAATTCGGTATCTTTTCAGCGGAATGTTATGTGAAAAATATTCAAATGAGGACCTTGAACGTCGACTCGCACACCGGAAAAAACACAAATCCCTTTAATTTATTTAGAGAACCTGATTGATAGCGTGATTTGACATCGATTTCACGAAAGCAGGCCTACAAATGACGAACATCATGCGATTTTTGTTTAAACTCTAAATTAAACGTTCGGGCGTAATCACGCAGATTTTCCCAACTGATTTCTGTTGAAAAAATAAAACAAAAAAATCGTCCCGTACCACACACGAATTAGTAATTCAACTAGATTCAATTATAGCAATTTCATTAAATTGTCATCAACTTAATTTAAAATCGATCAACGATTGATTGGTGCGCAGCGCCCAATAGTTTTTCTGCAAAAGAAATGCTTGGAAAAATTCTCGGAAAAAATCTGAATTTGATTTCTTTCATGCAAAATTAGCATCTTGCAGATTTCAACATTTTTCTCACATGACAACAGTATTTTAACGCCACGTCCTGTTTTATTTTATTTTTTTTTGCTCTCTTTCGTTGCCTTGAACAGTAGCAGATTGGGAATAAAAAACGCACAACGACATAAAAAAAATTATGATTTACAGTAAATGCGAGAAAATAACTCGAAACAAGCAAAAAACATTAAACAGACGTGAATTTGACACATTTTGGCAAAATATTTCGTCAAGTTAAATTAAAAATTAAAATTAAAAAAAAAAATTAAATAAAAAAATTAAAAAAAAAAAATTTTAAAAAAATTAAATTTAAATAAAAAAAAAATTAAATTAATTTAATATTTTTTTTATATTTTATATTCAATAAATTATTTAATATTAATTTTAAATTTAATAATTTTTATGATTGAAATTATTTTTAAATTATTTTAAAAATTTAATTAAATCAATTAAAATTTTTGAAAATATTTTTTTTAACAACTAAAAGAATTTTCCGGTCGTAATGAGTTAAAAAAATGCAAGAAAAAAACTAACAGCAATTATTTTAAATGTAACCGTATATGATAAAATAAATTAATATGTTGTCTCCTCTTTAGTATTTCAAAATTATGTCTCTCTAAAATAATAATAAATGAACGAGTTAATTCCATGTGTGTGCATTTTTTGTACGATACGCGAATTGAATTATGTCAGATGTGAAGAAAAAACTTTAAAAAAAATTCAGTGGGAAATACTAAAAAAAAAATTAAAATCTTAAACAATTTTTCATAAAATAGAATAAAAATTGTTTGTCCGTCTTTCAACGAGAGTAAAATTAAATAAAAAGCGCTCTAATTAAAAAAAAATTACAATTTTTTTTTCGAAAGCAGTACAAACAAAAAATAATGTTTCAATATGTTGAGAAGTCTTGTAAATATTAAAGTTCATCAAAATTAATTTTATAAATAAACAAACGAGCAAAAAAAACTGTGAATGACGAAATGTGTGACAAGAGAAAAAAAATTTGTGAATGAAATTCGAACCAAATGTTGTCTTATTTATGAACTCCAATTAAATATTAAATATTACACATAAGTGAGATTAACTCCATTCCAAGTGTCTCCAACTGTGTTAAATTTGAAACAAAGAAAAGTGTGAGAAATGCTTTTAAATCAATTAGAGAAAAACAAAATTTCTGAGGTAATGTTGGCTTGACCAAAACACAAACAACCGCACCAACAAACTAAAGGACATCTCTCGGTAAATGATTATCTTAATGGAAAGTTGTCCCTTAGAAGTTTTGTGTGATCATTTAAAACAATCCCATTTGCATATATTACACTGTTGGACAAGTTCTTACTTCTCGTTATTTAGACATTAGACATGTTGAGAGAATTTTCGTTAAATTTAAGACAATCTCTGATACATTTTCACCACAATTTGCCGAGAACAATGAATTCCCAAAGTGCCCAAGTTGTTCCTTGTTTCTTCGTCTTTCTTCTACTTTTGTGCGTTTTGATGTTGGATTCTTGTGTGAGGCAACACACACATTTTGGGGATTGGGTTTAGTAATTGAGATGACATTTGCATGTGTGTAATTTATATTTAATTACTCGGATCACAGTCACAGATGATTTGTTTTTAGTCATTAGTTATGATAATACGATGGTAATTAAAATGAAAACAGTTAGTGCGTGATAGCGATTTTAGGGATAATTAAATTGGAAGTTATCAATAACGAAGAAAATTTCATGATTTGATTGATTTTCAATTAATTAAATTGATTTTTAATTACAAAAATTTTATGAGAAATTGAAAAAAAAATAATTTTTATTGTTTTTTTTTCCTTTTGTTTATCTAAAATCATAAGAAAAAAATATTTTTTATTCAAATAAAAATTAATTGTTTAAGAAAAATTTAATATTTTTAAGAAATCATTAGGAAAGCTTATGTATTTAATTTTATTTATTTATTTGTTATGTATTTTTTTATAAATTTAATCATTTTTTGCCGTTAAAAAATGAATTAAATTTTTATTGGCATTTAAAAAAATATTAAATAAATTTTAAATGTTTTCTAAAATTTTTACATAAATAATTTTAAAATATTTTTTAATAATTTGATATTTTAATATTTTTATTAAAACATTAAATTAAATTAATAATTTAATTTTTATTAAATTACTAATTAAAAATAATATTTTTTTTTTAAATTTTTTTTTTAATTTTTTATTTTTTTTATTTTTTTTAATAAAAAAAATATTAAAAAAATAACATTGAATTCTATAATTAAAAGTTTTCATTGTACGAATATGAAGTAATTGAAGAATTAATTTTTTTTTGTCGTTTTTAAACAAAATGTTCCTACAAAATTACTTAGCCAAAAATTATCAAAGATTGAAATATTTTTTAAATAAATTAAATTAAAAAATATTTTTAAAATTATTTTTCAACGAAAACTCATTATTTTTGACGTCAATTTCTACAAAAAATCGAATGTTATGTCTTCAAAACCCAAATTTAGACAAAAAAAAAATATTTATCACTCATAAAAAGTTCAATTGAAACATATTTCAAGCATATGTTCAAAGACAATATTTTTTGCCATCACGCCAATTTTTTTTTTAACTGCTCGTTGACAGACAAAACATAGTTTTTGCCGCCCATAATTATGGCAACTACCAAGCACCCTATAAAAATCTCTTTCACAGAGAAAATCAAAGAACGGAACTCTCTAATAAAATTTCCTCAATCAGTACAAAGATCAGATAAAATGGCGTCCATTCCATAAATTTCGCTCAAATCTTTTATTATTGCACTGCTTTGGAGCGTTTACTTTTTTTTGCTGCGTCTATTACGGCTTTTTAATTGAGTTAAACGGGCTTTTTGTGTGCAAATCACGTAGCACTTCTCGCTCCCTTGTCTGGCCTGAGTTATGGAAATCATTATATTAAATATGTACTCTTTTGGCATGGCACCCCCGAAACACGAGATATTTAAACAAAAAAAAAACAGTCGACGAAAATGAAGTGAGAGGTGTAAGTTATCCGAGGACACGTTATGAATATTAATTGAATCAAATCCCCATGTAAATTCCGTGAATTTATATTTTTCGCGTTTTTTCTCGTCCTTGTACTTCTTAAATCATCGAGACAAGTTCTTCGGCTTGACAAGTTAATAAATATTTCACCGATGACATGAACTGTTTTTCGCAGCATATGGAGACGAATTGTAATCCTCGGGATAAAAATGAGCAAAATTTGTTATTTTTTCGTCGTAATCTTATGATTTTTCTGCCAACACGTGTCTCAAAATTGATCCAATTACGTTTCGCAAGCACATCGGGTCAAGCAAGTCATCAAAGTTTCCCGAAAAGATTGAACGATTTTCCTTCAATATTTTATCAAACAACGTCCATCCAATCAGCACGACGAAAAAAAAAATGATTAAAGCTCGAAACAGCAAAAAAAATAATAAAAATGGATTTGGGGATTAATAACTCTCTGACCAATCAAACGTCTCTCACACTTTATTTTTCTCATTTTCACACAAAAAAAAAACAACAAACGCCTGTCATCGGTGTGGAGTCTCCAACCTTGTTTATTTTGTTACTTCGTTCACAGCAACATTTTTTTGTACGTTCGCATATATTTAAAAATGATGAAATTTTACAAAACAAAAAATTACACAAATCCCTGGATTATGTCCATGATTAATATTTTTTCAGCTACTACTTGTGACCAAGTGGAGTGCGAGAATTTTTTTTTAATAAAAAATTATCATTTTGATTCCCCGAATTATTATTTTTTTTTGTAAGGTCGGATTATGGGAACAATTTGTAATCCATCATGTCGCTCCCTCTCAAAAATTATTTTTTTTTTTTATTTAAAAAAAATTTACTAATTTTTGATGGGGATAGAAATCTCTAGAATTATCTCTTCTTGATTGTCTTAATAAAATAAAATAAAAATTTCGCCAAAGCGAAAAAAAAATGGAGCAATAAAAATCTTTTGATAAATGAATTTTTTCCTAAATTAAAATTCAAGACAAAGCAAACAACGTGAGTGGGAGTAAATTATGACGAGGGACGTTTTTGGCGTTTTTTTAATTAACGGTGTCATAGCTGCGATACTTGTCATTTTTTTTTGTGAACAAAAATTTAAGTTAACTTTAATTTATTTTATCAATTTATTTTTTTTATTTAATTTTTTAAGATAGATTTTGTTTAAATATTAATTTTTATTATTTTATTTTTTTTATTTAATCTTTTAAAGTAATTTTTTATTAATTAATTTTATTTATTTATTTTTAAATTTTTAAAAATAAATATTTTTATTTATTTATTTACCATTTACTATTTATTATTTTTATTTATTATTTTTATTTTAATTTAATTTATTTATTTATTATTTTTTTGAAAAATAATTGAATGAAAGTAATTTATTTTTCATTTTTTTTTTAAATTTAAGTTTAGGAAAATTTTTAAAACTTACCGTCGGTCTTTCCTTTTGGTGTCACCACCTTAAATGCACTTGACGATGAATTATTGTTATTATTATTGTTGTTGTTGTTATTCACAACTGCAGTCAATCCGTTCACACAATTATTCTCATTATTTATTCCGTTTAATTTTATATTCATATTTATGCTAAAATCTAGCGGAAAATGTTTAATTGGCTCACTTACTTCCATTATTCTGGTCATTTATTTATTTTTAATTTTTTATAAATTTTTTTTTAATTCAATTTTTTTATTTAAAAAGTTTTTTTTTTATTTTCAAAAAATTTTTTAAATCATTTCCGAAATCACTTTTCACAAGATCACTGCGAAACAATTGCACGACTGATTCTAATCATTGCTCGATGGCAAATGAATGCTAAAAATATTCCACTTGACTTAACTGTTTATAATAATCACAAAATTCCTTTGGTTTGTTTAACAAGCTGATGCTGCATCAGCCGAAAAATCCGAGGTACACAGAGAGACTGCTTCACAAAAAAAAATTCTCTCTCTTTTCCGAGACTCTTCTTTACTCGTCCTCTACAAACAGAGACGCGATACGCCGATAAGACGATTTTTACAGGCGAAAAAAATAAAAAAGAAGAATAATTTTCTAACAAGAGATTGCGACAACTCTCGGCTCGGGTGTATAGTATACTGAAATCGAGCTTTGATATCAATGTGCTTGATACGTGCATGGTAGCCCCCGTTTCTACGCGCGCGATATCAAAGATTTCACATAACCACGCCCTACATGCGCTACCATACACGCTACACACTGCGTGAAATCAATTTTCCCCATTTTATTTCTTTCGTTGCTCGTACAGCGAGGATTTTCCACACACACACACAGAGAAAACTGGAACGGGAGAGAATCTCTGTAACGTATAATCCCGAAGTATTAGGCATGAAATCAGTCCGTATTGTGATTGTGATAAGAAGAGGTGATTTTTCCCTCTCGTGCATGTCGTATAACGGTACTGGCATTGAGGGAGGGGCAAATCATGGCACTTGTTGTTATTATTATTTTGATTATTGCGTTAGTGTTAGTTTTGTTTTTGTTGCTTTTTTCCCTTCGCTCATTGTGGAGTGGTGTGAGTGTTTTTCCGGCTACTCGGGTGACCATCGACAATTTTTTTTTTGTACTTCTATCGCTTCCTGCGACGATAAAATTCAAGACTGACAGTTATCTTTGGATTGTTTGCGAGATTCAAAGAGAAGCGCCTCCATTTATTGCCTCTTGATAAGATTACAAAAGTAATCAAAATCGGGTAGAATTTCGTTTTTCATTCTTGGAGGTCTTGAATTTTTAATAAAAACCTCAAAAAATTTTAAGTCCATAAATATTTTGAAATGCAATAACTTAAATTCTGGTTCTGGAATCTCTTTGAATTTTTTTGTAGTGTCTCAGGCTTAACTAAAAGAAGGTTTTGGAATAGAACAATATGGAAAAATCCATGGAAAATTACTCTTGTTTGATTGCATACCCTTAGGGTGAATTTTCTTTAAAAAACATTCATGGGTAGAACGAAGTTCACGGGTACCCCAAATTCAATCAAAAATTGAAACTTTGTCCTAAAATTTGGTAACTTATCAGCGCCTATTGGTCTCTTATCATCAAAGTAAGTCATAAACCTTAGTCAAAAACATTGATTAGATTATTTTTTTAATTTTAAATCGAAAGACTGCCGAAATCCAATTCCTTATCGGATAATTACTTGCGTAATTCAAAGAGGGCTCGTTGTCGACGACGATGATTAGATAAACAAGCGCTGTGATTTCGCGTTACCAAGTAGAAGATCCCCGTTTGTTTCTCTCTCCAAGAAAGAAGTAACAGGTTGCCACTCATATGTGTGTTGGGTCACCTTCATTCAAAAAAACCGAATCTAAAGGAAAAATCAAAAATTAGCTTCGCATACAAGTCCTCCATGCTTTTCACATGCTCCGTACGATTCAAGCGATCTATGCAAATACTGAGATTGGTTGCTCAAAGTGGGCGTTAACTCGACGCGTTTGGATGTGTGTGTGAGTGTGAATCTCTGCATGAAGTCATATAGGATTAATACGCGGTACGACAGAGGAGATTTTGCGAGCACAGCTTTAGATTTTGTACGATTTTCTGTGTGAAATCGGGTTGAAAAGATAGAAGTTTACGTACGGGCTTGTGCATGCTTGAGTGGGAGACAGAGAGAAGGATTTTTGTGGAAATGTTTGTTTTAGTTCACAGCTGGATATGGATGGTGGCAAACCAATGTTCGGATTGAATTTTTTTCTGAACGATGTGTTTTTGGTCAGTTATAAGTCGTTTAAAAAGCTTACTTAAATTTAAAAAGTTAAAGAAATCTTTGGTTTTTTTAGTTTTAAATTTTTTGTTTTACTAAATTACTTTTTTAAATTTTTAATATGAAAAATTTTCAAAATTCATTACGATTAGAATTTTTAAAAATTATGATTAATTTTTTATGATTATTATTATTTAATTAATGAAAAAAAATTAATACCACAAAAGAAACACTTGAGAAAATTATATCTAAAGTTTTATTTTGATTTTTGTAGGTTAAAAACGTTCAAAAAATTAATTTAAAAAAAAAATTAAAATTTAATAAAAATTCAAATAAAATTTGAACGAAATCTTAACCAAAACTTGAAATTTTTGAAAAATCTTTAAAATTTTTAAATTATAAATTTTTAACAATTTTTTTAAATTTTTTTTAAACCAAAGAAAACCTTAAAGACTGTAAGAATGCTTAAAGCTTTAAGAAAAATATTTTTTTTTGAATTTCTAAAAAAAATTATTTTCTTGAAAGCTTTCACTGTTTGCCATCATCCCTCTAATGAATCATTTTAACAAACAATTCACTTATATTTTTTCGCATAAATATCACTTTACAAACTCAATTTAAAATAAATCAATCAATAATTTAATTTAATTCACTACACAACCACTATCATCACACCCATTCGCTCAATAGCACTCTGAACATCATAATTTCACTTTACATGATTGCAAAAATTATTGACGACTGGATTTTATTTTCATTTTTTTTTTTGCAAACACACCTCGTACAGAACCTGCATCGCATCGAATTAGTGAAATTGGTCTTCAATCATTTTTTTTGCAAGTCGCGATGACAGGTTGGAAATATATCAAGATTCAATTAGAAATTTCGCGAGAAACGTTTTTTATTTAAAGCCACACGTCACTATTTAAAGGATTAAAGCGGTTAACAAGTGTTGTAAAATTAACCGCACGTGTTGCAAATAGCATTTGAGGCATCTGCTCTAATCCTTTCATTTGATTCAAAAGTGTGCCTTGTAATTATCTGGTTAATAAGGAGCTTTTAAAAGCATGGGAGGAGTTGCATTTTCAAAGAATCTGTGACGCAAAATCAATAAATTATTAATTTAAAGGCAAATCCTTTACTGACTCACTTTTCTACTTTTTTTTTGTGTCTAGAAAGAAAAAAAAAACTTTTTTTCTTATTTATTTTCGTAGAAAGAAGAAAGTCAAGCTTCTGGCAAATTAATTTCCATATCAAAGGACGATGATGATGACTCTTTCTCCGATAAAATAATATTTTATAGACAACTCTTCTACATTTTCTACGGCAACAACGACGACGACGACACAATATGTTGGTTTTCTCATTCACTGAAGCATTTTTGATACACTTTTAATCGTACAGTAATAACAATAAATAGAAAAATCGTTTTTAAAACTTCTTCGTTTATCCTTTTAATGTTATTTTTATATGAGGGATAATCTTTTCGTAATGTATCAACATTACGTTCGACGAGGGGAACCAGGTTTTTGTGGTTACAAAGCAGGAGAAAAGGGTCGTCATTTGTGTCAAGTCACCTTAATTAACGGTAATAATTCAATCAAGTGTCTCTGTAAATGGATGATTTGTTTGCAAATTTTCTACCGTTGAATATTATTGCGGATAAAACCCTTTTTTGCATTTTTGAAATAAGATAAAATGAGGTAAAATTGTTTAAAAATTGCAAATCGGACTTCAAAAGGACAGACAAGAATTACATCGGCTTACCCTTAGGTGTTTTTTTTTTGCATATATTTATTTAAATTTAACCTTCGATAAGACGGGTGTCTCACCCCTTTCCACGAACTTCAACCTCTAACAGAGACATTAAACGCATACCTTGATGTTATTGCCATTGGTCAGCGCATTAAATCATTTTTATGGCCGTCTTTATAGCCTTGATTATGCCACTTTTTGCTTCAATTCCAATGAAATAAGCGCCAAAACATGCAATATTAAGCTCATATTTGTATTTAATAATTTTTATTATCACTCATTGTTATTTGTGCGAATGGGCAAGCAGCAACATTCCACACGACGATGAATTTGTGCATTTTTCTGGGCGCGCAAACAGTCATCAACACATTTTTACATGAAATTCGTTTGTTTTTCGGGCAGGACATAAAAATTGAAAACATTAAAAGAGACATGAACCTAATAAAAATTTCGTTAGAGTGAAGCAGAGACAATGGAGATTTTATGGATCGGTGAAGGATGGAAAATTGCAAAAATAGTCGTCCTACAATGTGATTTCAAGTCACACATCACATTTTTAATATCAAATACACACACTCCTGTTAACATTCCGCAAAAATTTGATGAAATTATTAGGCATCATGTTGTTTTATATCGTTATAGCCTCTCTTTTCATCAGTAGGAGAGGTTTGTCACATTTTTTTAATGCGTTTTCATAAAAAAAGGTTTTCTTGTGTTCAATTCATTGTCCGTCTGTTAACTAAATATCTGATAAATTCAACGAATTCCTTTTGAAGATTTTTTCGCATTTTTACTATTTTCAAAACAAATTCTAATAATAATTAGAGTATTTCTAAGTAAGTCTGTAAGGTTATTTGAAAAACCTTTATGAAAAAATTCGAGTCTGTCAAAGAACGTGAAATTCCAGGCGGATACTAATATTAAGAATATATCACCTTTCTATTAAAATAATGCTTATACTTTTGACTGACGAATGGTATTTTCATGTGTGCTGAACAATGGGGTTCTTTATTTACGAATAAAATTTTTTCTTCGAGACTAGTAGTTCTTTGAGACTCCAAAAACTACATGACCATCATTGTTAAAAAGGAGTCGTCTCTGTAGAAAACGAGTCTGACACATCAAATTTTCTTTCTTCAGGCACATTTTTAAGATATATAAAACGATCTTTGTCAACTTATTGTTCTTCATTCGGGCAGTAAAGAGTAATATTTTCAACACATTGTTTTCTGCTTGATGAGTAAAGTAAGATACTATAGAAACAACAGTAGACCTTCCAAAACTAGATCCATAAAATCCTTTAAGTGAGAAGATTTCTGTTCTTTGATAGTTCCATTATAACTCTTTTTTCTCTATATGTGATTCTTCAACACAAAAAGCTTTAAAAATAATGTTGATCCGTAAGTTTTCTAAAAAAAAAATTAAAAATATTAGTAAAATTTTAAAAAGCACTCTCGTCACTCAACTAGTCGAGTTTTAAAATTTTTGCACGACATATTGATTTGAGTGACGAAAATGTTTGCTATTTTATAATTGATTTTTTCTGTGGAATGTCGAAAAAGGAAGGATTTGACAAATGATAGAACGTAGTTTAAAATGAAAAAAAATTTCCCCTTTTTTTTGGGTAAAACAAAAAAAACCCGAAAAATTCGAATCACGTACAACGGATATTATTCAAATGACACCCGAAAAAAATACCTTCTGCGAGCGAGTAAGATGATCTAATCAACACTCACATAAAAATCCATTTAAAACCACTTTTAAAATAATGCTCAATCAATTACTGTGTCAACCTTTTTAACTCGTTTGACCCTTTCCGCCGCACTGTGTGTGATTGTGATATAATGTTGCAATACAGGCTTTGTCAGAAAAATTACGTCAGTCAACAAAAGCCGATCATTCACTCATTCATTCAATGCGAGATGAAAGAATCACATCGTCGTCGTCTCGCATTTCAAAATCTGCTAATTTTTACTACAATTTATTTAATTGATGAAACGACTGAACAATGCTACTGCTGCACTTACTGGGTGTCAATTAAACGTATCGTTGCATCGTTTGTTGTTATTTGTCATAACATAATTAAGTTGAAAGACTCTCTTTTGCGGTATACCAATGTGTGGGTTGTTTTTGTGTGTTGGTCGGCAAAATGATGGTTCGACGATGTTTCTTTAATGTTTAATGAATTGAGAAGTCAACAAAGCATGTTTTTATTACCGTTACCTATGTTGCATCAGCTTGAGGAGTTGCATTGTAATCTATAATCAAATGTCCGTTAAAATAAACAAAATGAAAAAGTTTGTGCTACTTAAATATTTATGAGAAATGAGGTTTTAATGAGAGTTTAATTTAGTTAAAACAAGTTTTGAATACTTACTTTAAGTACTGAAAAACATTTTTATGTGTATTTTAATATTTTTCCCGATTTTCTTTTTATTTTTCAATATTAAAAGAATTTATATTTTTTCAAGAAATTGAAAATATTTAAAGTAAAAAAATTAATTTAAATAATAAAAAATGTAAAATTTTTAAAATAATTCGAAAAAAATTAATAAGTTTTATGTTTTAATTTTTTTTTTCGACAAAGTGAAGAGATTTAAAAAAAAATATTTAATTTATTATTTAATAAAAAAAATTATGTTATCTGTTCACTTTCTAAATTTAAAAATTAGACCAAAAACAAAAAAAAATAGTTTTATAATAATTCTCAAATCAAAATTTAAATCCTTAAAAATCTCCCTAAAAATCACTTTTTAACCACAGAAAATCTCATATCACAAAATCTCCCGAACACCAAAAAAACAACGATTCTCGTCTCACACATAAAGTTAATTAACATAAACAGGGGACTTTTTAATGAATGAATCTACTAAAATTTCATAACACATTAAAAGTCAGAAATTACGCGATGAGTCGAAATGTGAAACCATGACAACAAAACAATTCTCACAAACACTGCTCCGATGAAAATAATTCCGTTAATTAAATAATTTTTCTCAATTAACTATCAACAACAAAACAATGTGATACAAAGATGCAGTAAATAACGATGAAAAAATCTTTTTTTATTAATAAATGAGCAACTTTAATTATTTAAATTAAAAAATCAGCCGTTTTTTTTGTACTTACCCATATAGGTCCGAAAAATTTCACATCACTTCCCATCTTCTTCCTTGTTTTTTCTCATCGCCTAAAATACGCATAATAGATAAATATCTGGCGTTATCTTTCAATCCTGTTGTTTATCAAACATTTTTTATTGTTTTTACATCATTCAACCTCCTCGCAGTGTCTCGTGTTTAATGACGATGAAAAAAACTCGTAAAAATTATTATTATTTTAATGTTTCTCTCCTCAATTGTACGCGATGGGCCACGCAGATATTTAATTCAAATTTATTGCCCAATCATTTTCATTTAACGATAAATGCTGCGGGTTCATAACGTTATTTTTATTTATACTTTTTTTTTTCGGGTAACAGGACAAAAAAGTAGCAGGTCCACTTGAAACATGATGAAAAATGTTGAAGAAGGAAATTTTTTCTCACTCCATCAGACTGCGAAGAGGAGAAGAAAACTATGCAAATTTTTATTTTATTATAAATGAACAAACGCAATTAATCAAAGTAACTTTTCCCTTTCAAACTTTGTCGTCGCTTGCATTAATTTGAAAAAAAAATGTTACAAAAAATGGTTGGTTCGCTTTGAATAATTAGCTGCACTTTCCACTCTTTTTTTTCGTATCTCGGAAAAAAATCATCCATCTTAACTCTTCTTTTTTAAAGCGTTACGGAAAAAAAAATGTTATTTTTCAAAAAGTCTGTTAAAAATTTTATACAAAAAAAAAAAAATTAATTAAATTTAAAATGATAAATTATTTAAATTAAATAAATAAATTAATAATTAAATATTTAAATTCAATTAATTTTTTAATTAATTAATAAAATTCATATTTTTTTTTATTTAAAAAATACAAAATATTTAAAAAATACGCAGTAAAAAAATTAAATTAAAAATTTTTCATACATATAAAATTTTAAAAAATATAAATTGAACTAAATGAATAGAATTAAAAAAAATGCGCTTAAATTAATTCACTCAAAAACACAAAAACTTTTTTTATAATTTTTAATTATTTCACTCGAAAGTTAATGGTTCGCACAATTTTTTGTAATTTTTCTTCGTCAAAGCGGACATTCCTCTTATTTTCTTTTGGATTTTTTTGTTTATTTAAATGAACAACTTTAAGACTTGAGGAACTAAATAAACGTCACCACATACCAAAACATGTTCAGGACATAATCGAACCACACATTTCATTTATTATTCATACAAAATGTATTTTCCATCGTCGATGTCGAATAAAAAAAAGCAATTGAGGCGACTTGTCGAAGAAACTTGGGTCGAAGACGATAAAAATGTATGAATATACAAAATAATTCCAATAAAAGTCAACGCGATACTTGAGCAAAAGTTTATTTTTTTTTTCATGTGAAAAATATAATATTTGCACAAATATATAAATCGAATTGAAAATTTCTGAATTGGCGTGAGTTGTTTTGAAATTTTCTTGACAAGAATTTGCTGATAAAAATTTAATTTTCTAAATAAATTTTTTTTTTTAATTTTATGATTTCATTTTTACTTTAATTTTAAAGAATAAATATTTATTAATAATTTAATTTTTAAAAAATAAGTAATTTTTCAAAGAATTTAAAAATTTCTCAATTTAATTTATTATTTTTTTTTAAAACTTAAAACATTTTTAAATATTGATAATTTATTAAAAATAAATAAATTATTTTTAATTTATTTTTTTTTTAAAAAATTTAATTAAAAAATTTTTTTAAATAAATAAATAAATATTTTTTTAATTAATTAATTATTTATTTTTAATAAATTATTTAAATAAATTTATTAAAATTTAAAAAAAATGTTTCAAAAAAATATTTAAAGTTTTTAAAAAAATAAAAAAAATTCTTACCTAATTTTTTTTGCTCAAAATAGGACGAACACACAAGTCGCCCATTCACCTCAATTTGACATCATCATCGTGCTAAATGTTATATATTTTATCGATACGCCAATATTTCGCCGAGCATCGTGGAAAAATGTATCGAAATACGGCTGCCGATGATGCTGCGCTGCTGCTGATAATAATATAAAGTATCAACATGAACTGGTGATCATTATTCCCAATGGTGCCATTCATTGAACAAAACTGTCGATGTTTTTTAAAATGAAATTTTCGACGATAAAATACGACTTGGCTGAAAAAAAACGAGAGAATTTCAGCAAAGGATGCCGCCCGCATCTTCCGTAAAATACCAAAAAATTACTACTGGACTAAATTTTGATGGATTGCAACATCACGCAATCTGTTGCTTTGAAAAATATATCGATGATGGTCAAAAAAATGATTAAAAGTCACGCATTGCGTAAATCACAAAGATTTCTATCCCCGAAACGACCGAAGCCCCGATCTCGAGAAAATGTTGCATGATTCTTTTAATTTATCGAAATCAAACATTTTATTGGAAGTCGTATCAATTTTTTAATTGCAATGATTTGCTGTACGTTTTGTATGTAATTTTGATTCATCATCATCGTCATTTACTGAGCTCTGGGGAACACACAAAAATAACAACATTTTAAAACTTTGTATGAGCGTTCTACAGAGTCACTAATTAAAATTAATTTTCTTCAATGAGATAATTTTTCTGTTTTACTCGCCACGATTTTATTTTTGTTCAAGTGATTTCACAACGTCGTTGGTCATCGCCGCAAGATTTGCTGTAAATTTATCAGAAACTTGCAATCTAATTGTTTTTTCGTCGTCGTCTCTTCAATTGAAACAACTCTCAGTGAGTGACTTTTTTAATTAATTTTATCTCGAAATCGTCTTTTTCCATGATTTGAGAGACGAGCCTTTAAATAAATTAAAAATTAATGGAAGCATCAGGTGTGGGTGTCTCGAAAAAAAAACTTCTGACGTTAGCCGAGAGTTGAGCAAATCTTTAATTTTATTAACTCTCGACAACGTAAAAGGGGAGCAAAATCATGGAAGAAACAACGACCGGCCAGATGATGCCTCTTCTTGTGTTCCCTTTTTTGTTTCATGGTCAATCACATTTTCATGCTGTTGAAAAACAATATCCATAACAATAACGGAGTTGGTCATCAATTTGTCTACGAGAGGCATTGAAAGCCTTAAATATTCATAAAAGTGGCAAAATATCCTGCAGAGAGGGAGAGAAAATGAAACGCGAATAACACTTTTTGTCTCGTACCTTTACGCAGGCTGCAATTCTGTGCAAATTGTTTTGAATGTGTCCCCGAAGGATTGAGGAAAAATTTTTCGTGTGTGTGTTCGGAAAAAGCAATCATAATATTTATTTATTGCAATTTTAGAATTGAATATTTTTTCTCTCTGTTATTGTTGTTGTCGAATGGAAAATATTGAATTTTTATGTGTGTTTGGTTTAGAGATGATGATTGCTTTGGCGAGCAGTTTAAAAAATAATAATATTTTTGTTTAGAGTTCTTTTTTGTGTTCGTTGGTGACAGAGCGATCGAAACTAGTCACGTGGTTGAAGTTGAAATTAATTCTAAACTCATCAGATAAATTACCATAATTTTCGTGAGTATCCAATAATTTGCTTATTGTTGAAATAAACTGCATTAGACCGATACAATGAACAAAAATGTTTCAGATTTCATCCTAATGATTTTTCTTTTTTTTATGAATAAAATTATTTTACCTTAAAATTTTTAATGTTTTTTTTTTATAAAGTCAGTAATTTTTGAAAGAATTTAAAAATTTTATTATTTAATTTATTGAGTAATTTTTAAATTTTTCTTTAAAAATTTAAATTTTTTTATTATTTTAATAATTTTATTTTTTTTTAAATCTAAATAAATTATTTACTTTTTATGAAATTTTTATTTATTTATTTTTTATTTTATTTATTTTTTTTTTTTGTAACATCAAAATTATAAAAATTTTACATAATTTGGAATTTTTAAACTGTCCGCATTGAAATATAAAAATTAATTAGATTATGTAACTTTTTACTATAATTTAATAAAAATTAAATAAAATAAATTTTATTAATTAAATTAAAGTAAATTGAATTTTTAATTATTTCAAAATTAAATAAATTTTAATCTTTAATTAAAATAATTTTTTTAAGGATTTTATTTTTTTTTTTAATTTTATTTAATCTTGAAAAAAAAAATGAAATTTCTCACATTGAAAAAAAATTAATAAATTAATTTAAAATGTTAAAATGATTAAAAATAATTAATTAAATAAATTTTTTAAAATAATTTTAATAAAATATATTTAATTAAATAATTAAATAAAAATTAAATAAAAATTAAATAAAAAAATAAATAAAAAATAAATAAATTAAATTAAAAAATTAATATAAAATTTTATTTTAAATAAATAAAAATTTTCAAAATTGTTATAATAATAACCTACCTAATTTAAAATACCCTCTTAAATGTAAAAAATTTTCAACTTCGCCCTCTCCTCATTATTATTATTACTCTCATCAATGAAGAATGAAATACCTCGAAGGAGTAGTTGATGAAACGCAACATCACTAATTAAATCAACAAGACAATACAAATTCCCTGCCATTTTCCTCCATGTCACACACCATTATTATTTTCGGACATGATAACGGTAACAAGATCAAGAAGTACAAAATTTATGGCACAACAACGAAAGATTTATATCGTTTGCGATCCAAGCAATATTTATTGCGTTAATTCAATTACACTTTTCGCTGGTAAGTAACTTTTCTTCCAATTTTTTTTTAAGATTTCCAGCTAAAAAACGACAAAAAATTGTAATTAATCTAAAACTTGAAGATACAAAAAATGCGCAGATAAACAGTCATAAATTCGTTTAAAGTCCGCATTAGAGTTTATGGTCCCTCGTTATTGCACCAATTAATCGTATCACACAATTTTTACTGTTTATTATCAAAAACGACAAACTTCGCATTGAGGTTAAGGAAAAAATTCGCATTTTTTTTTAATCTAAAATCAAGAGTACGAGAAGAGATAAATTTATTTTTTATGGGAATGGATTAATCTGGAGTTTTATAACATCGGAACATTTAAACGAAATCAATTGGATAATTGTTATCATTGTCGTTATTGGAGCGTCAATGATTTGATAATGATGAGCTCAATATCAGTCGAATGACAAGATAATGACGGGAATCAAATGTTCAAAGGGATAGGAAAAAAAAATTTTTTTTTTTGACAAAATCAACCCTTTTTCTGGAATGAAAAATGTTAATTTTAATGTTTTTTTGTCAAAATTAGCAAGAAAAACATTTCAACCTCTGTTAATTTTAAAATTTTAACAAAATTAATTCCATCATCTTTGCTCGTTTTCATAAATTAGATTTCCCAGTTGAGTAAAATTATCGCAAATTATCATCATCATCATCATCTACGTCAACACTGTGTCGAATCGTTATCATTTATTTTTGTGTTTCTCGAATGACAAGCAATGGCATGACACACGATACTCTCTGCCATTATTTCCATTTTATTTCGAGTCCTTTTTAAAATTTTCACATTATTATCGCATTGACATAATCATAATTTGCATAAAATATTGTTACGGATCGCACACCTTTTGTCAAAAAAAAAAAGTACATCGTTGATGGGTGCCTCGCTTGGGTTTGTTTTAAATATATATCAAATTATTTTAATAATATTGCCATCCATCTATTTTAATGTTATTAAATCGAATGAAAATGGACAGACAGAAGAAGGTGGTGCGGAATTGTGGGTGAAAGAGGAAGGTGTCTCACGGCGCACGAGAGATACGAGGAATGGGAAATGATGCAAAATGAGAAGGAAATTGTCGGGGATTAACCGTGATAATTGATTTGTGTAAAAAAAAACTGAAAAAATCCTTTGACATAGTTTTTTTTTTTTGAAAACTAAATCAAGAGCAAAACTGTGTCAAAAACTATGTCAAAAACTATGTCAAAATCTGTGTCAAAGCAATTTTTGTCAAATCTTGCTCCAAACGGATAAAAATTTGTCAGAGGGCTCTAATTTATCATTTTTAATCATTTTATAACTCAAAACTGAAAAAAAAAAAAATTTCTTTGACATAGTTTTGTTTTGAAAACTAAATCAAGAGCAAAACTGTGTCAAAAACTATGTTAAAGCCTTTTTTGACAAATCTTGATCCAAATGGATAAAAATTTGTCAGAGGGCTCTAATTTATCATTTTTAATCATTTATAACTCAAAACTGAAAAAAAAATTGAAACTGAAAAAAAATTGTTTTCTTTGACATAGTTTTGGTTTAAAAACTAGATCAAGAGCAAAACTGTGTCAAAAACTGTGTCAAAACAATTTTTGTCAAATCTGGTTCCAAACTGATAAAAATTTGTCAGAAGGCTCTAATTTATCATTTTTAATCTTTTTATAACTCAAAACGGCAAAAAAATTGAAACTGAAAAAAATTTTTTTCTTAGACATAGTTTTGTTTTGAAAACTGAATCAAGAACAAATGTCAAAGCCTTTTTTGACAAATCTTGATCCAAATGGATAAAAATTTGTCAGAGGGCTCTAATTTATCATTTTTAATCTTTTTATAACTCAAAACGGCAAAAAAAATGAAACTGAAAAAAATTTTTTTCTTTGACATAGTTTTGTTTTGAAAACTAAATCAAGAGCAAAACTGTGTCAAAAACTATGTCAAAAACTATGTCAAAACAATTTTTGTCAAATCTTGCTCCAAACGGATAAAAATTTGTCAGAGGGCTCTAATTTATCATTTTTAATCTTTTTATAACTCAAAACGGCAAAAAAAATGAAACTGAAAAAAATTTTTTTCTTTGACATAGTTTTGTTTTGAAAACTAAATCAAGAGCAAAACTGTGTCAAAAACTATGTCAAAAACTGTGTCAAAACAATTTTTGTCAAATCTTGCTCCAAACGGATAAAAATTTGTCAGAAGGCTCTAATTTATCATTTTTAATCTTTTTATAACTTAAAACGGCAAAAAAATTGAAACTGAAAAAAATTTTTTTCTTTGACATAGTTTTGTTTTGAAAACTAAATCAAGAGCAAAACTGTGTCAAAAACTGTGTCAAAGCAATTTTTGTCAAATCTTGCTCCAAATGGATAAAAATTTGTCAGAGGCTCTAATTTATCATTTTTAATCATTTTATAACTCAAAACTGCAAAAAAATTGAAACTGAAAAAAAAATTTTTTTCTTTGACACAGTTTTGATTTGAAAACTAAATCAAGAGCAAAACTGTGTCAAAAACTATGTCAAAAACTGTGTCAAAGCAATTTTTGTCAAATCTTGCTCCAAACGGATAAAAATTTGTCAGAGGACTCTAATTTATCATTTTTAATCATTTTATAACTCAAAACTGCAAAAAAATTGAAACTGAAAAAAAAATTTTTTTCTTTGACACAGTTTTGTTTTGAAAACTAAATCAAGAGCAAAACTGTGTCAAAAACTGTGTCAAAGCAATTTTTGTCAAATCTTGCTCCAAACGGATAAAAATTTGTCAGAGGGCTCTAATTTATCATTTTTAATCATTTTATAACTCAAAACTGCAAAAAAATTGAAACTGAAAAAAAAATTTTTGTTTTTTTTTTTTTGACATCCAAAGATAAAAATTTTGGCTCTAATTTATCATTTTTTGAAAACTCAAAACTCAAAAAATTGAAACTGAAAAAAAAATTTTTTTTCTTTTCAAAACTAAATCAAGAGCAAAACTGTGTCAAAAACTATGTCAAAAACTGTGTCAAAGCAATTTTTGTCAAATCTTGCTCCAAACGGATAAAAATTTGTCAGAGGGCTCTAATTTATCATTTTTAATCATTTTATAACTCAAAACTGCAAAAAAAATTGAAACTGAAAAAAATTTTTTTCTTTGACATAGTTTTGTTTTGAAAACTAAATCAAGAGCAAAACTGTGTCAAAAACTATGTCAAAAACTGTGTCAAAGCAATTTTTGTCAAATCTTGCTCCAAATGGATAAAAATTTGTCAGAGGGCTCTAATTTATCATTTTTAATCATTTTATAACTCAAAACTGCCAAAAAATTGAAACTGAAAAAATTTTTTTTCTTTGACACAGTTTTGATTTGAAAACTAAATCAAGAGCAAAACTGTGTCAAAAACTATGTCAAAAACTGTGTCAAAGCAATTTTTGTCAAATCTTGCTCCAAATGGATAAAAATTTGTCAGAGGGCTCTAATTTATCATTTTTAATCATTTTATAACTCAAAACTGCCAAAAAATTGAAACTGAAAAAATTTTTTTTCTTTGACATAGTTTTGTTTTAAAAACTAAATCAAGAGCAAAACTGTGTCAAAAACTATGTCAAAAACTGTGTCAAAGCAATTTTTGTCAAATCTTGCTCCAAATGGATAAAAATTTGTCAGAGGGCTCTAATTTATCATTTTTAATCATTTTATAACTCAAAACTGCCAAAAAATTGAAACTGAAAAAATTTTTTTTCTTTGACACAGTTTTGATTTGAAAACTAAATCAAGAGCAAAACTGTGTCAAAAACTATGTCAAAAACTGTGTCAAAGCAATTTTTGTCAAATCTTGCTCCAAATGGATAAAAATTTGTCAGAGGGCTCTAATTTATCATTTTTAATCATTTTATAACTCAAAACTGCCAAAAAATTGAAACTGAAAAAATTTTTTTTCTTTGACATAGTTTTGTTTTAAAAACTAAATCAAGAGCAAAACTGTGTCAAAAACTATGTCAAAAACTGTGTCAAAGCAATTTTTGTCAAATCTTGCTCCAAATGGATAAAAATTTGTCAGAGGGCTCTAATTTATCATTTTTAATCATTTTATAACTCAAAACTGCCAAAAAATTGAAACTGAAAAAATTTTTTTTCTTTGACACAGTTTTGATTTGAAAACTAAATCAAGAGCAAAACTGTGTCAAAAACTATGTCAAAAACTGTGTCAAAGCAATTTTTGTCAAATCTTGCTCCAAATGGATAAAAATTTGTCAGAGGGCTCTAATTTATCATTTTTAATCATTTTATAACTCAAAACTGCCAAAAAATTGAAACTGAAAAAATTTTTTTTCTTTGACACAGTTTTGATTTGAAAACTAAATCAAGAGCAAAACTGTGTCAAAAACTATGTCAAAAACTGTGTCAAAGCAATTTTTGTCAAATCTTGCTCCAAATGGATAAAAATTTGTCAGAGGGCTCTAATTTATCATTTTTAATCATTTTATAACTCAAAACTGCCAAAAAATTGAAACTGAAAAAATTTTTTTTCTTTGACACAGTTTTGATTTGAAAACTAAATCAAGAGCAAAACTGTGTCAAAAACTGTGTCAAAGCCATTTTTGTCAAATCTTGCTATAAATGGATAAAAATTTGTCAGAGGGCTCTAATTTATCATTTTTAATCATTTTATAACTCAAAACTGCCAAAAAATTGAAACTGAAAAAACAGTTTTTTTTTCTTTGACAAACATTTTTGTCAAATCTTTCCAAATGGATAAAAAGCTCTAATTTATCATTTTTAATCATTTTATAACTCAAAACTGCAAAAAATTGAAACTTTTGACACAGTTTTGATTTGAAAACTAAATCAAGAGCAAAACTGTGTCAAAAACTATGTCAAAAACTGTGTCAAAGCAATTTTTGTCAAATCTTGCTCCAAATGGATAAAAATTTGTCAGAGGGCTCTAATTTATCATTTTTAATCTCTCAAAACTGCCAAAAAATTGAAACTATTTTTTTCTTTCATTTTGAAAACTAAATCATTTTATAACTCAAAACTGCCAAAAAATTATGTGCAATTTTTGTCAAATCTTGCTCCAAATGGATAAAAATTTGTCAGAGGGCTCATCATTTTATAACTCAAAACTGCCAAAAAATTGAAACTAATTTTTTTTTTATTTTCAGTACTTTTTCTGCTAAAGCTTGAAATTCATCAAAAATTACGGAAATTTCCCTTGGATGTCTTCTGAAAATTGAAAGATATGAAAAAACGTAAAAAATACATAATTTTTGGAATTTCAAAGTAGCGTTAAAATTTTGCCACCTCAAAGTACAAAAAAAAATGACAATTCCCTTCTAAAATTTCCAATAATTTTCTTCTCACTGCTCAACTTAACTTACCAAATTATAAAAGCAACTATCCCTCATTGCGTTGCTGTTTTGTATCCACTGACGATTGCCACTTTCGTTGTTGTTGTTGTTGTATTTTCCCGTCGAATTCATTCATTTTAAACAACACCTCATCATCATCATCAGCAGAAAATAATTATGATAAAATGTATTTTATTTAACATAATAGTTCACCTACTCCGCTACTTGGGTACCCGCCCGGTTAAACCATCAACAAGAAAAACATGACTTTATAATGTGCGTGCTTGCAGTTGTTGCTGTTGTTGTTGTTGTTATGATAAAATGAAATGGTTGGCTTTTTTAACCCTTTTTCTCACTTTTATATTTCATTTATTTAAATAAATAACATTTTAAACATTTCATGCCGATCTCTGACGATGAACAAATTAATTTTATGCATACACGGACTTGTAACGCAGACAACGTTTTAATTACTTTCGTTCTCTCGCTTCTGCCGATCTGGTTCAGCTAATTTAATATTTAGCACTTCTGGAAAATGTTTTTGAATGAAAATTCCTAATTTTGAAAAAAATTCCAAAAAAAAAAGCTTGAAAAGCTGTCAATCAAAGTTGATTTCGCTAAAAAGTTGTGTCACTCGTAAATTTTGTGTGTAAAGTACTTGGAAGAGGCCTGTCCCTCATAATAAATGCCATGATTAACAAACATCATGTAGTACTTCATATAAAACGCGGCGCGCGATGATGACACGCTAATGCCAGGAGAATTGAAATTAATTAATTTGGAGTTGAATTATGCACGTTTTCATTTTTAACGAGAAACAAAACAGTTTTGTACATAGAAAAATCGCGATAAATCCACTCTTTCTCTCTTGCGACGTCGTCGTAGTCGTTGTTGCTCGTCAAACGTAATCAGGTTAATTAAGCGTCATGTGAGCATATGTTAATCCTTTTAATGTCATTTTTTTATTTTTTTTCGTGGTTTCGCGTGAGTAAGTGTTTGACATCACGAGGATTGGCTTGGAAGTCACTTTGGGTCAAAATCTAATAATGCTCGAAATTTATGTGCTTTAACCTTTTCGACCATCGTTCCATTAATGTTCGAATGACACGCAGTCGACAATCATCTCATGAATTTTTGATCTTTGGCAATTCCATGAAGAACAACACAAAACAAGGGAAAAATCAAATAAAACTAAATCAGCTTATTTATTGCCGATATCGTTTGACCAAAGAGACAACAGACAAGAGATAAAAATAATCTTTTAATGATTTTCCGATGATGATGACAGGAAAAAACTTGAATCGTTTCTTCGATGACAACATCGCATTCCAATAGACCATAAATTTTCATCTTTAATTGATTTGTATTTATTTCGTTGCAGCTTTTCATTAAATATTCATACTAATTACCGAACATCCGGGGAGAGAAATTTTCTTTTAAGGAATCCTGAAAACATAAATATGAAAAACATCAAATTTAATAAAAAAAAAAAAGAAATAGAAAAAGGTGAAGCTCTGCTGATAATTTTGTTTTTCAATGCGAGGAACAACAGAGCGGGATGGTCAAGTTGGTCACATTAATGGCTCATCGGGGAATAATTTAATTACATAAATTACAATTAACAGATTCGACAGAGAGTTTAACGAAAAATTTTAACAAATTAGAATCATTCAAAAATTCAAATTGTTTTTTTTTTTTATAAAAGCCGAATTGAATTTTTCAAAAAAAATAAATAAATAAATAAAATGAAAGTAAAGATAATTTGTCATAAATTTTAAAATTTTCTATGAATATTGAATATTTCTAAAAAAATATTTTCAAGAGATTAAATTACCTAATTTAAATTTATTTTTTTTTCTCTTATATTTAAATAAATTTATTGGATTTAAATATAAATAATATAAAATTCAATACATATTTCCAATATAAAATTTTTTTAAATTGAAATTGAATTAAAATTTCAAAACAAAAATTCACCTTAAAATTCAAAAAAAAAATTTATTTCTATTTTTATAATAATTAATTTTCAATCTTTCACTATTATTCGAAATTCCGGTATTAAAAAATCGAAGAACACTGAATAAATGAATTTAATAAACATAAATAATTTTTAACAAGTTTATATATTTAAGTGATCGAATTTAATATTTTTTTTATTATTTATTAAATTTTTACAAAATTTATTTTTAAATAGAATTTACCTATGTAATTTTATAATTAAGGCAAGTACAATTTCAAAAAATGTTTCACATTATTTTGGACCTCAAAAAGTAAGGAGGTGGGAGTAATGAATAATGATAATGAAAAACAATAATATCAATGATTTTTGCATCTTTTTCACCATATTTAAAGAGTTATAATATTCAATTGTGTGCTTTATAGACATTTTAGATCTTTTATTTTAACAATTGATTCATTTTCGAAACAAAAATTTTTTTTTAAATTTTTAAAAAAAATTCTAACGATTTTTTTGAATTTTTGATTTTTTTGAAATTTAAATTTTTTTTTGGCAAATTCCAAATTATAAGTTTTTTAATTTTTTTCTGTGAAAATTAGTCTAATTCTTTGAAAAATTTTTTCCAGAAACTATAAAAAATAAAGATAACATAATGCAAGATTTATGAAAATAAAAAGAAATATTATATTAAATTTAAAAGTATTAAAAATGTTCAATTTTTTAAAAGTTGAAAAAAATATTTAAAAAAAAATTCTCAACTAAAAATTAGCGAAATTGATATTTTTCATCGGAAAATTCATAGGCAAAATTTTCAAAATTTTTCTATTTTACTCAGAATACTCCCACTCCTCATATTATTGAAATTAATCGGTGTCTGATGAGGCTATAATGACTTCTGGTGCCAAGGGCGGATCCAGGGAGGGGGGGTTCAACTCAAAATATACTAAAAATAACAAAAATACCCAAAAATTGACAAAAAAGATTTGAAAATTGACAAAAAAGACCTGAAAATTGACAAAAAAAAAACAATTTTTTATTGATTTGCCCCCCCCCCCCTTCAGAGCTCCCTGGATCCGCCCTTAACTCTCGATCGGAAGTGCACCGATTTTTCCATTTCCGGCATTAATTTTTCCATTCCGATTGATCGGAACCAATTTCGAATGAGACGAATGAAAGTGATAAGTCGCCAGATGGCGCTACAAGCACGTTGTCAACATCCTGGTTGGAGCCACCAAAGCGGATGTGCGGCAAAAATTGGAACTAATTTCGAGACGAATTTCCGTTATCACTTTCATTCGCCTCATTTTGGATTTCCCGTCGCCACGAACCTCATGTTTTTTTTGTCAAAATCCAGTCACGATCGACTTGTTTACCTCTAAAATTTTCTTTATTTTCCGCGATATTTGCTCAAATTCCCGTCAAAATGTTGTAAAAACTTTTAAATAAGCACCTCGGACATCCATATCACATGATAGTTTACCCCTACAAAAGCTGAAATCGAAAAATTTGGTAATTAGGTGATGTCGTCGTATGCAACAAGTGGTTGATTTTTCACTTTTGTCGTCGTAAATGCAGTAAAATCAGCACAAAAGAATGTTAACACTGCTCAGCGAACTCCGTTTGTGGAGTCAAACAAGTGCTGCGCAGCAAGAATCTCCCTCAGCAGTCAAATTCTTGGAAAATGAGAAACACACACAACGTCTCCGACGAAACCTGAAAAAGCTGGAAGTGAAGCTGAAACATCACAAATTGGTTTATTGCGAGTGGATCCAGTCGAATATTGTGCAGCTGATGCTCTCGAATGGCTTGCTGGCGTACATTGTGCTGCATCCGAACACGTCGCAACTCTCGCTCGTGGCCTTTGACAAATATTTCATCGGGAAACTCGTCTCGGAAGCAGTTCACAACGTCATTGTCTCAAAAATGCACATTCTTATTTCGTACAATGAGAACCAAATTACCTTCGTGCATCTGCAACGACCGCCTGTGCGACGAAGTCAACCCACAAAAATCCACAATATGGAGCCGAAAATCTTCCATTTCGTCATTGGCGGCAGTATTCGTAAAACCCCGCGGCATCTTTCGTGCAATTTATCGTGTGACTTGTTGGCAGTTTGGACAAAAGGCTCCCAAATGGAAGTTTATCCGTGGCGCCCCACGACAAAAGATCAGGAACGCGCGAATTTGCATATTTACAAGCTATCCCGCATGAAACTCGAATTACAATGTTACTTCTGGACCGAATTCGATCCGATTTGCATCGAGTTCTCCAAGCAGCACGAAAACCAATTGCACTCCATTGAACAACGAATTTCGCGAAAAGGCGTCGTTTCCGTCGAAAGTTGCGTCTATCAGCTGAACAAATCAAAAATTGCTCGTACTTCGGTAACCTCGATCCCGCTCCAAACGCAGGCTTGTTGCGCCTCCTTCAGTCCGGACCACGAAAAAATCATGTTGGGCTGCATTGACGCTTCAATAATTCTCTTTGACGAAGGTCGTGGCATCACACATCTCGTTAAAGCGGCATTTATCCCGCAACACGTGTCGTGGCATTGCGATTCTGCCTTGTTGATGATCGCGAACGAGCGTTGCCAACTGCAATGCTTCGATATTTCGTTGTCATGCGTGAAAAATCAACTACTTTCCGATGAAATAAGTCCCAGCACGGTTCTGGATCTCTCGACTTATCTGACGGGACCTTCGGTGAATCTCGTGAAAATGTGTTTCAGCAAAAAATCCGATGTAATGACGCATTTTGAAAAGTACGCGCCAAATGACACGCATCTCGTGATGTGTTTGGACTCGGGGATGATGGCTTGTTTGCGGATTGTTGGCGGCGCCGGTATGAAAGGTGACATTCACAAGACAGGTTTCACGGCAGACGTCTTGGTTCACAACTACATCCAGCTGGGACACGTGGAAAAGGCGATAAATATTCTGCTGAGCTTGAATTGGGACGCCTACGGGGCAATGTGTCTCGTATCGCTGCACAAAATCGCGAATTTCATCTTTAAGCAGCCGCTGTCGTCGGAACGGGAAGTGCAACTGCAAAAGGCACTCGGAAGTTTTCATGTGCCCGTGAAGCCGTTATGCGACGAAACTGTCGAAGAGTTCGGGGACCAAGTTGACGACATCACACGACGATTTTTCCATTACATGATGCGCAATAATTCGTTCGAAAAAGCGTTTAGTTTGGCAATTGACATCAACGATGCGGATCTTTTTATGGATTTATATCGCGTCGTGCAGCAACATGATCGTCCCGACTTGGCAGCAGATGCGCTAAAACGCGCCGAAGTTATTTACAAGCAAATTGAGGAAGATGAGGCACGAAGTACGAGTTCCCATTCCACGTGTTCGCGGTCTTCGTGCTCGCAATGCATGACGGAGAGCGAATCCGAGGAAGATTCTGAGCGCGAAAACGATCGAAATGGCTCTGCGGACGAAGAAATCACACCAAAAGCGAAAAAACCCGAAGGAATAATGAAACCAAAATTGTACAAAAGTAATTCTGCCGACTTGCTAAATGAACCGATTCATCGCCCGCTGAAGTATCAAAGCAGCAATATGCAACAACAGTACATGCCACCGTTACCGCAACCCGTAAAAGCCACAGTCGCCCAAAAAATCCAAATCCCCAAGCCGGAATTGCGCAATAAAATGATGACCTCGATCATGACCGCCGCCACAACAAACATAAAACAAGCGGAAAACGTCTACGAAAATCGACCCACAATCGATCGACGGATACTCGATGAGCCCGATAACAACAACTACGGTAGTTTTTCGCTCGAAAACCTGGATTACTTAAGTAATCGACCTCCAAAACCGACGCCACGGTCATTTCTGAATCCAGCAACTGCTTATCGGGCCTCCGAAGAGATGCTGAATGTCATTCCAACACCCGCCCCACAAAATTTACGCTCAAATCGCATCGACCAAACAATTGGCATTCCCGTGTCGAATGAAAATCCGCCCAATTTTGGAATTTTTCCGCAACAACAGCAACCGCAAAGATCAAAACCCTTCTTTCCGACGCCTTATAACAACGCCAGCACCGAATTTTCCTACAAACCAGTATTTCCCGTTCCACCGATCATCCATAATCATCCCCTAATTGCCGGAAATATACCGTCGATGTATCCGACGCCGCCAGCAAGTGCCCTTAAAAAAGATAATTCCCCGTCGAAGAAGGAAGTTAACTCGATTCTCACCAACAATAATGCTCCAAGTCCGAAACGCGATGGCGAAACGAACAAGGAAAAGAATAAAGTGAAGTTTTCGGATACCGTTCAAATTGCCGTTGTGCCTGAGATGCCCGGACGAAAGGATAAAAGTCTCGGAGTGAGCATGAAAAAGATGGTTTTGAACCCGCGAATGGCAAATCCCGAATTGGCGGAAAGTTTGCCGTTGTGTCATCCGAACGACGATTACTTGAAGGACTTTAATCCGATGCCAGGTAAGAATTTTATTTGAAAATTTATATAAAAAATTAATTTGAAATTTTTTTTTAGTCGAACAACGAACAACAATGAACGGAACAAAATCAAGTGACCTTAAAAATGAACGAAATCCTGATGGGAACAGCAAAAAACCGGGATCGTCAGTGAAAGTTGTGCATTTTGGAGTCGTCTGAACGACAAATCAATACAAATTTACAAACCTCGTGGATATTATTCAGAGATTTTTTTATCTCTAACGTGAATTAATTTATCAAGGCAATCTCAGATTTTAACATTTTATTGTAAGATATTTTAAGATAATTAGATTTTTTAGATTAAGATAGGTTTAGGAGGGTCCTTTAAGGTAACAGGAGTTAATTTATGGAAATTCAAGTCGCTTCAAATTAAATAAAATAGTTTTGTCCGAATTTATGGATATAAAAATAAGTTTTTCAGAACAAATTTTTATTAAAAAAAAAAAATCGGGAAAAATTGAAATATTACACTAAAAATAATTTTTTTCTGCGTTAATTTTTTTTTTCAATATTAGACTAACAAAACTTAATTAAAAATTTTATTAAATAAAAAAATAATTAATTTTTTTTAAATTTTTATGACAATTTTGAATGAAAAACTCAAAAAACTCGAAAGAAAAAAATTAAAATAAATTTTTAAAAGTTTAATTATAAATTAAAATAAAAAAAATAATTAAATAAGCTAAAAATTTATGAAAATTCGAACAATTTAGAATATTTTGAATTTTTATTTCATTTTTTTTAAGTTCATTTAATTTAATTTATATTAAAAAAATTTAAATTTAATTTTGTAATTAAATTTTGGACAAAATTATTGAATTAAATTTTAAGCGACTTTATCTATCAGAAAAATACGTACTTAAAAAAGTCCTTCAAAGACTGTCGTGCAACAAAAAAAGCCTTAATTTATTAAATCTTTAAATAGTTTTAAGCCACAAATGCCTTGAAGTATTCAAATACTTGCCTTTTTTAGACATTCCCCATTTATTATAGGAATTAAGAATTTTCTATAAAAAAAAATATTTTAAACAACGATTTAGAAATTTAATTATTTATCATATTTTTACAACAATAAAAAATTTTCTAAAAAAAATATTTACAAAAAATTTTCAGAAAAGCTCAAGTTTTGATCGCCATCATCTGATTCGCCTGCAGATAATAATCGTACTCGTTCAAGCCATTACAAGCGGAGGGCTGATATGTCAAAAGCACCGACGGCAAAATCGCTCCCGTGTCAGTCGACGTAAAAGTTCTCTTTGGAAGACGTTTTGTGTGTCGCTTTTCGCCGTTTGGAATGAATTTAAAGGATTTCGACTTCACTTTCACGGGATCCGCATCCTCAACGTTGGCTGGCAACGAATGTCGATGCTCGAGATGTTTTTCCTTCTTACCCAAAAACTCAAAAACTGAATTACTTCGACCTTGCTGTGCTTCCTTTCTCATCGCTTGATCCGCTTTTGGCTCATTTTTGTCACAAATTTGCGCGTAATTTAACGTCATCGGTGGTAAACTCGTGAATTCTTCGTTTTCGTCGCGCAGCCAATGCTCAATTTCGTTAAAAACATCTTCCTCCGGACACGAAAGGCGTCGCGAGAGAGCTCCGTTCTGGAAGGCGCCACGTTTAAAGGGACCGTCATCCTCTTCGTCTTGATTGTTGTTCGCCATTAACATGGAAACGCCCTTTGGCAGCACCGAAGATCGCATTTTGTTGTATCCCTTGAACATCAAACGAAAATTATCCAAACTCGATTTCAGTTTGTCCGTTTTCTCGCGTACGATTGCCATGGGACGAATTTTTTGTTGTTGGTCCGATTGTTGCTGCATTGCGACTTCGATGGGTGCACTGAAGGCAGTTGTGGTTGCGTTGCTTCTTTTATATGTTTCCAATTTTAAAAAATTTTAATGAGGATTTAAGCGCGAGACACTAAGCTGATTATAGAGGAAAATGCAAAAAAAAGTCGTTGTAAACAAAAATGTTTTTTTTTTTTTAAATAAATTTGTGTGGCATGTGTTGGATAAGAAAGGGAGAGCTCATGACAATGAATTTTTTACGTCAGTGATGTAATTATCGATTGGAAAAGTGTCATAATGTGGCATTGTAATGAAAAGCTCCATAATGAATTTTATTATGAAAGAAAATTTTGGGAAAAGGAAACGTGATGTGACCTTCAAAATGCTATTTTTAGGTAAAATATACAAAATTTGAATGAAAAATATTTTTTTATTCTGAATTTTTAGCATTTAAAAAAAAATTATTGTCTCATGGCTTTTTTTAAGAGAAGACGAAGTGCCGGACATTCCTCCAACGCCAATGCAACTTCCGCATTTTCGATGCATTTTTTGTAGTCTTTCAATTCGAACTGACAAACTGCACAATTATGGAATATTTTGACACGCGTAGCATCATCTACTTCATTTTCCTTCATTAAATCTAGGATTTTGATAATTTCACGAAAGTCTTCGATTTCCATTAATGCCGAGACTCGTTTAAACATCACATCGATTCGTTGCACTTCATCCAAATAATTTAAATATCTGGTCAAAATTTGTTGGTAAACGGAACTTGCTTGAAGGAAATTTTTTTCGTTTAGAAGATTATCGGCATGTTGCATCGCTTTTAGAAAATTTGCCTTTTCAAACAAATGATTACACTCATTTTTGATATTTTCGGTTTTTTTCTGAATTTCTGAAATGTCTGGGTATGAATTGTCCTCCAGCCAATCCAAAGTTTCAAAACAAATATTTTTAATTTTTTTAATTTCATTTTCGGTGAGAAGTTCCTTAATTTCTGTTAAATTTATTTTGCGTTTATATCTAAGGCAAACTTTTTCGAGCTCGTTTTTCATTTCTTTTGCTTTTTTTAATTCGATATCATGCTTCTGAAACATTTGTTCTAATCTTTGAATATGGCTGATTATCGGGCTTGAAATTTTTTGATGATTTAACAAAATAAAAGGAGGTTCTGGAATGTTTTCGCAGATCCATAACATTTTTAATAGCCCATCCTTGTCAAACTCACTTGATATAAGAAATTCACGACTAATAGGTCCTTCAACAAATATATGTTCTCCTGCTTTAATGCACATTTTGACTTCATTTTCGGTCCGATAAGTTATTTCACTGCTGATTGGAAGAAACTTTCCTCTTCGAATCAAGGTTATTACTCCATTTTCTTTAAGGTCGAGATTTAGCGGAATTGCTGTAACTTGCTTCACATTTAATGACTTTATTCTGTAAGCCTTGGAAAAATTACGAGCAGCAAAATACGCTGCTCCCATCGCTACAGATTCGTCTGTATTGAGTACTTTCGATAATTCTTTATTAAAAAGTTTCGCAATTGTCTCTTCAATTTTTGGAATTCTTCCGCCATTGCCAACGAAAATGACTTCATCAATTTCGAATTTTGCAGCTCCAACAACGTCGTTTATGACTTCTTCAACTTTTTTGAACAAATCTTGGCAAAGAATTTCGAAAAACTCTTGTGTCATTCTCAATTGATACGTTTCGTCGTTGTAGAATTTATCAATATCTAAAATTGGTTCCTTGTTTCCTGACAACATTTTCTTAAATTTCTCGCATTCGAAGCGAAGACGAGCCACTTGATATTTGTTATCGCTGATACGAACACATTTTTCTCTTTCAAATTCTTGAATGAAGTGTTTGAGTAACAAAAGAACGAAACTGTCGCCTCCCAGTTCCAAATTTCCGCCACAAGCTTTGATTTTAATTAAATTTCCAGTCAAATGAGCCACAGCGACATCCGTTGAAGTTGCTCCCATGTCGAAAATCAAGATGTTTTTGTCGATGCTTCCATGCCGTTCAATCATGTAAGTAATCGCAGAAGCTGTCGAGTCGTTTAAAATGCTTTCAACTTTGATTCCAACAGCGAGAACAGCATTTTTAACGGCAAATCTTTGGGAACTGTTGAACATCGATGGCACCGTGATGACTGCTTTTGTGATTTTTTGTTGCAAAACGGCTTCGATTTCACACTTTACGTTACTTAAAGCCATCAAGAGAACAGCTTCCGGCGAAAAATTGTGTTTGGAACCTTTGTATTGAACTAAAAATTTCAAGCAATCATTTTCTTCGATGATTTTTACGTCATTTTTGTTGGATAACAGCTCATCAACATGCAATCCAATAATTCGTTTGACATCTAAAAGGTTGAAAAATGATATCAAATTTGTAAAAATGAGAAAAAAACAGCTTTTACCTCTTCCAAAAATGGTATTTTCCGGATTGAACGTAAATTGGTCCTCAGCTTGGTTTCCAAATAAGCGCTCATTTGCGTTAAAAGCAACACAGAATGGAGTCGATTCTCTAAATACACGTTTTGAAACAATTTCAGCTGTGTCTCCACGACATACAGCTATTTCAATTTTTGAGGCTCCGATGTCGATTCCGATTCCAATTTCATTTTTTTCGCCAACTGACTTTTTTAGTGGTTCACTTTTTTGGAAAATAAATTCTTTTGGATTTTGTTGCAAGAAATTTGCTTGAACTGCCGCCCCATAAGCGACACATTCTTCGGGATTGATCGACTTGAGCAATTCCTTGCCATCGAAGAACTTCTGCAACATTTCTTGTATTTTGGGAATGCGGGAACTTCCGCCGACCAAAATGACGTCGTCGATTTCTGCTTTCGACATTTCGCAGTCTTCCAAGGCTTTTTCCACTAATTTAATTGACTTTTCGAATAAATCGTGACACAAGTCCTCGAAACGAGCTCGTGTGATTTGTCCTTCTAACTTTGTGCCCTCAAGTTGAAACGTTGCCTGAGTTTGTGACGAAAGTATTCGCTTGGCACGCTCACAATGAATTCTCAAATTTCGCAAAAGTTCTTTATCTTTTGATATATCTTGGTCAAACTTTCGACAATATTCGTCAACAAAGTGGTTGACCATCAAAGTATCAAAATTCTCACCTCCGAGATGTGTGTCACCGGTAATTGTGCGAACTTTACAGTCTTTTGCCTTAATCGTAACAACCGCGACATCAAAAGTACTGCCACCCAAGTCAAAAATCAAAGCATTTTTACGCTTTTGTCCTGCAATTCCATAAGCAAGAGCAGCAGCATTGGGCTCGTTAATCATCCGAACGACGTTCAATCCGGCAATATCTGTAGCAATTTTCATTGCTTCACGTTGTAAATTGTTGAAATAAGCCGGGATTGTGATGACAACATCTTTGATTTTTGTTCCGAGAGTAGCTTCGGCATTTAAACGCATTTTATCTAAAATAGCAGCTAAAACTTCCTCTGGATACACCTTTTTTGTCTCACCCTTGTACTGAACACGAATCTTAAGGTGCTCGTCTTCCTCAATGATAGCAAATGGACAATTTTTCATGTCTCGCAAAACATCGGGATCATCAAATTCACGACCAATCAAACGCATTGCTCCTAAAAACATCAAAATTAACTTTGAAAAATCACTTAAATTAATTAAAAACTCACCATAAATCGTATTTTTAGGATTATTGTGCGCTTGATGCACAGCTCCTTCGCCAACAAGACGCTCCGTTTCCGTAAAAGCCACACACGACGGAGTTGCTCGATTTCCTTGATCATTTGCTAAAATGTCGACTTTTCCATCACGATAAACTGCAATAACTGAGTTTGTTGTGCCCAAATCGATGCCAATTGCTGGTTGACTACTCATTTTTCGTTATTTCAAATTAATTTAGTACTTTTTTATATTTTTGTTTATTTTCAGTAATTTTTAACATGTTCTCCTTGCAAAATCTAATCCAAAAATGGCTGATTTGTCATCCAATAATAATTCGTTATTTATCTAAGTTCATCAGAAATGAGATAAAAAATCGCATTGCAAGCACGTTATCGTATTACGTGTTTAGGCGAATGAAATTTACAATTTCACTTTTTGTTACATACAAATTTTGATTGAAAGGGAGGCAGAAAAATTTAATTAAATTTTTATTTTACCACATGAACTAAAAATTTAATTCAAATTAGCTTTTAATTAATAAGGCGAATAAATTTAATATTTTCATTTTTTGTCCCATGAGGATTTTCAGTCTTCGTTCAGAAATCGTCGTGTTAAGACTCGCAATCATAACTATCTGTTGGGGGGGTTAAAAATAAAAAAATAAATATTTTTGAATTTTTTGTATGTAATTTTTTAACGGTTTTATACGTTAAACGTTAATTCTTAACATTTATTTAATTTTAGTTTATATTATTTTAAAATGTGAACTTAAAAGTCATGAAAAATCAAACAAAATCTCCCAAAATAAAATTTAAAAAAAATAATAATTTTCAAAAAAATGTTTTTCAACATTTCAATAGAAAATGTCGTAATTAAGCAAATTTCTTTGGTTTTTTGTATGATTTTACCATAAACAGTAATTTTTCATGATTTTTTAATATAAAAATTCCAAAATATGTCAAAAATACTTCTATTTTATATTAAATTTTTATTTTCCCCCCTGAATTTTTTTGACAAAAGCGGAGGGAGGGGGGGACAAAAAATGGATATATTTATTTTATTCGCCTAAACTAAAATTTAATTTTTTTTTTATATATTTACAAATTTATTTATTTTTTATTAATTTAAAAGTTTTTAAAACCGCTCCAAATTTGACTCGAAATTTTTCTGACATTTCCAAAAGTTGAAAATCTAATAAATAAGACAAAATAAAAAAAATATAAATTTCATTAAAAAATTACCTTTTTTTATTTCCCCCAAAAACTTTCAACTAAATTAAATGAAGGGGTAAATACAAAAGGAAAATCAGTAATTTGTTTTCGCCTACATTTAAATCTGAATAACGGTTTTGTGAGCAATTGTCAACAATTTGTTCATTTTTGGCTTAGACCTCGCAAGAAGCACATGCTGAAAATTTCATAAAGTGACAAAAAATCTAAATTTTATGTTAATTTTTTTGTAATTTATGTAAAAAAGTGAATTTAAGAGTTTTTCGGTGAATATTACTGTCTTGAAAATTGTTTATTTTACATAAATTTCTTGAATTTCCTCTTGCAGAGTAACAAAAAATGAACAATCAACCAGCAATCGGCATCGATTTTGGCACAACAAATTCAGTCATTGCCGTTTATCGCGATGGAAAAGTCGAAATTTTAGCAAACGACCAAGGAAATCGAGAAACTCCTTCTTTTGTGGCTTTTACGGAAACGGAGCGTCTTGTTGGCGAAGGAGCTGTTCATCAAGCGCACAATAATCCTGAAAATACGATTTATGGTAAAAATTTTAATCATTCTACGGAATTATTCAATTACCAAAAAATACTTTTCAGGCATTAAACGTTTAATAGGCCGCCAAATCACCGATCCGGAAATCCAAGAAGACATAAAATCATCGCCATTTAAAGTTATTCAAGAAAAAGACTTCATGGAAATTGAGGTTCAGCACAAAGGAAAGTTGGTTCGATTGACTCCTCAACGAATAGCTGCTGCAATTTTCGAAAAATTGAAAGAAATCGCGGAAAATTTCTTGGGCGTCGATGTGAAAAATGTCGTCATTACCTGTCCAGCTTATTTTAATAACGCACAACGTCAAGCACTGATGGATGCTGCATTAATTGCTGGCTATCATGTGTCACGAATGATTAACGAAGCATCCGCTGCTGCAATTGCTTACAAAATAACTGACAAAAATGTCTTAGTTTTTGACTTTGGTGGCTCTACCAATGTCATCTCAGTTTTAAAAGTCACGGGAAAAGACTCCAAAGTTCGCACAATAAGTGACGACTTGCATCTCGGAGGCGAAAATTTCGATAATTTGTTGGTCAGCCACTTTATTGAGGAGTTTCGTCGCAAATTTGACCAAGATATCAGCGAAAACAAAGAACTTTTGCGAAATTTGAAAATTCATTGTGAACGTGCCAAGCGAATTCTGTCGTCACAAACTCAGGCAACGTTTCAACTTGAGGGCACAAAGTTAGAAGGACAAATCACACGAGCTCGTTTCGAGGACTTGTGTCACGATTTATTCGAAAAGTCGATTAAATTAGTGGAAAAAGCCTTGAAAGACTGCGAAATGTCGAAAGAAGAAATCGACGACGTCATTTTGGTCGGCGGAAGTTCCCGCATTCCCAAAATACAAGAAATGTTGCAGGAATTCTTCGATGGCAAGGAATTGCTCAAGTCGATCAATCCCGAGGAATGTGTCGCTTATGGGGCAGCAGTTCAAGCAAATTTCTTGCAACAAAATCCAAAAGAATTTATTTTACAAAAAAGTGAATCACCGAAAATGTCAGAAGGCGAAAAAAATGAAATTGGAATCGGAATCGACATCGGAGCCTCGAAAATTGAAATAGCTGTTTGTTATGGCGACACAGCTGAAATTGTTTCAAAGCGTGCATTTAGTGAATCGACTCCATTCTGTGTTGCTTTTAACGCAAATGAGCGCTTATTTGGAAACCAAGCTGAGGACCAATTTACGTTTAATCCGGAAAATACCATTTTTGGAAGAGGTAAAAGCTGTTTTTTTTTCTCATTTTTACAAATTTTATATCATTTTTCGACCTTTTAGATGTCAAACGAATTATTGGATTGCATGTTGATGAGCTGTTATTCAACGAAAATGACGTAAAAATCATCGAAGAAAATGATTGCTTGAAATTTTCAGTTCAATACAAAGGTTCCAAACACAATTTTTCGCCGGAAGCCGTTCTCTTGATGGCTGTAAGTAACGTAAAGAGCAAAATCGAAGCCGTTTTGCAACAAAAAATCACAAATGCAGTGATCACGGTGCCATCGATGTTCAACAGTTCCCAAAGATTTGCCGTTAAAAATGCTGTTCTCGCAGCTGGGATCGAAGTTGAAAGCATTTTAAACGACTCGACAGCTTCTGCGATTACTTACATGATTGAGTGCCATGGAAGGGACGATGAAAAAATCTTGATTTTCGACATGGGAGCAACTTCAACGGATGTCGCTGTGGCTCATTTGACTGGAAATTCAATTGAAATCAAAGAATGTGGCGGAAAATTGAGTCTCGGTGCAGAAAATTTCAAACTCTTATTGCTCGAACACTTCAAAACCGAATTTGAGCGTGAGAAAAACGTTCGTATTCGTGACAATGGAAAACTCATCACCCGACTTAGTGTTGCTTGTGAAAAAATATTAAAAAGTTTGTCGTTTAAAGTTGAAGCCAGTTACATCATTGAGCATTTTTACTACGGAGAACCTTATGAAATGAAGATGAATCGACCAACTTTCGAAATGATTTGTCTTGATTTGTTCAGAAATATCGAAAAACTCCTAATGGATGTGGTGAAAGAACAATCTACAGTTGAAGAAATTATTTTTACTGGCTATGGATGTGAAATACCTTTTGTAAACCTGGAAGTATTAAAAAAATTCGATCTGAATTCTTTTAATTTTTATGATTCGGTAGCGAAAGGTGCTGCTTATTTTGCTGCTCGTAACTTAACAAAAGCCTCTCAGAAACTTTTTGACTTGGAAGTTAAGCAAATTACAACGAGAGAATTTACGACTCACCTTGAAAATATTGAAAGCTCAATCAAAGTTGAACAAAATACAGTCTTGCCCATTGAAATCGAGTCCGTTTTAGCATTTCACGAAGGAGCCTGTCTGTTGAACAGAAAGAAAACTTCAAATGTCACACTAAAAACAAACGTAAATTTCGATAATCTCGTGAAAATTACTTGTACAACGCGAGAAAACTCCCTTTCTTTGGTAGATCACCAACAATTTGACGAAATTTTGGTAAACCAATTGAAAGAAAGTGAAGCGAATCTCGAAAAAGAACAACTTGAATACAAGAAAAAGGTAAATTTAACGTCAGAACTTGAAAAAATGTGCCTGGAATACAAGCGACGCATCAAAAAAGCCGACGAAACGAAAGTTAAGCTGACGGATTTCGATAAGTACAAGATGCTTTGTGCAACTTACGAGACCCTAGAGTGGCTAAATGAATGCAAATCGCCCACAATTGATCAATTAACTCACAAAATAGAGGAAATCAAGAAATTATGCGAGGAAAAAATAAATCCGATATTGCTGGAGGAGAAAAAAATTCAACTTAAAAATATTTGCATCGATTTTCAAAAAAAATTCGAGTCAAAAGAATGTCTATTGCACGAAAATGACTTGGAAAAGATCAAAAATTCGACGCAAAACGTTTTGGATTGGCTTGAAAATTCGACCGTTTTTCACATTGATGAGCTGAATGAAAAAATTAAAGATTTAACCAAGGATCGAGATTTTTTTGATGAAAAATCAAATTTTTTAAAAATGTTTGAACACGCAAATTATCTCATGACATCGAAAGAGTTCAAAGAAGCTGACTCACTTTTTAAGCATATTTTTCTAAATTATTTCAATCATTTGGATGAAGACAAAAAACTTGAAATTACGATGAAACGTGTCACAGCATTGATGGAACTGAAAGATTTTGGTGAATGTATCCCATTATTTGACATCATAAAGGATATTGATGATGAAAATTTGCTTGAAATTCATCGCAAACGTGGAATTTGTCATTTTGAGCTCAAAAACTACGAAGATTGCTTAAAAGATTTGAAAATTGTGTTAAACAATGAACCTGATCCGGATTTGCAAAAACTTCATGATGAAGCGATTTTTCAAAAAAGTCTTAAAATTGTCGATGAAATGTTTAATGAAGCATGCCGTCTTGCAAAAAATCAACTTTTTTCTCGGTCAAACCTTAAGTTGGAAGAATTGTTGTTGTCACCTGAGTATAAAAGTTTCACTGAAAATGAAAATATTTCTTTTGAATCCAGAATTTACATGTTGCGTGCCCAAAACAATATGCAACTGAAATGTTACAGATTAGTTCTCGAAGATTGCGAAATAGCGGAAAAAGATCCAGAAAATCAAGAAAGATGTTTAGAACTTCAAATCGAAAGTTTCATAATACTTGGAAATTTTTGTGAAGCTAAGGAAAAAATTGAGCTGCTTGAATCAATCAGTCCTCAACGAAAACATTTTTTAACAAAATTAAAACACGATTTGGAAGAAAAGAAATTCCAAAAAGCAAAAGTTGAATATGCAGATGGCTTTAAAAATAAAAATTACAACATGGCATTGAAAGCGTTGGAACAAATTGACGAAGAAAATTTAGAGAGACTACTAAAGCCAGACTTCTTTTGCAAACAAGCTGAAGCATATATGAAACTAGTGCATTATTCTGAATGTATTGAATGTTGCCAAAAAGCTTTAAATGTGAATAAAAAATACACGAAAGCTTTTGAAATACGCGCTCAATGTTATTATTACATGAAGGAGTACCAAAAAGCAATAGAAGATTGTGATGTTGCATTGCAGGATGGAAATTGTTCGTCGTGGGTTCGTGATGTTAAACGTGATGCAGAAAAAGCACTCAGTGAAGTTCCTAATAATAATAACAGAAAGTCACAAGGACATAGAAAATATCCCTATAAAAATTAAAAGGACTAAAGTTATTTTTTTAAAGAAATGTCTACCTGAAAAAAAAAATTAAATTAAAAAAAATCTGGAATTTTTGATGTTCAAAACTTAATAAAATTAAAGATTAAAAAATTAAATTATTAAACTTAATAAATAATACACTAATTTTATGACTGAATTTTATTTTTTTGCATTAAATATGCCCCATTTTTTTGAAATTTTTAATTATAAAAATATTAATTAAATTGTTTCACTTTATTCCAATTTTTTTGAAAATTTTAAAATTTTACTAATATTTTTACGTTTTTGAAAATAAAAACATTAAAATAATTTTTAAAATTAAAAAAAAAAATTGGAACTGCGGGGTATCGATCACCGTACCTTTCACATGCAAAGCGAATGCGTTTTTACCAGTGCGCCACAATAATTTTATTTTTACGGACATTATTAATGAAAATTAAAGAAATAATTAAATTTAATGGCCTAATTTTATTTTTAAAAAAATCATAAAATTTTTTATTTTCTAAAAAAAACTATAATTTATTACAAAAAATTGATTTTTCGTATTTAATGCAAAGCGAACGCGCTACCAGTGCGCCACAAATACAAGCCTTAATACACTTAGAAATAAAAAATTGATGCAACATAATTTTTTGTTTTTAATTTTTTCTTTTTTATTAAATATTTTTCGATTTAACTCCAATCTCTAATTAAAAAATTTGGATTTTAAATTTTTCAGGGCAACATTAATTTACTTTATAATTAAATTTAATTAAAATTAAAATTTAATTAAATTTTATTAAATTTTTTTTTTTTAAATTTTCCGTGACATATAAACTGACTATAAAAAATTAACTTAATAAATAATACATTTTCTATCTAAATTCGGGTAAAATTTTGTAGGTCACGTGATCAAAATTATTATTTTTTTTCTCAAATTTCTATCAGGGAAATTTTATGCCAATTTTCTTTTAATATTGGCTTAAAATAATTTTTTTAATGTAAAAAATCATCTTCAAAATATTTGAAATTAGCAAAAAATAAATTAAATTATATTTATGGGTCAAAAAGTGCAGTTGAAATTTAAAAATTCAAAAATTAAATTAAAAATCTTTTTAAAAAGATAAAAATCAAAAAAAAAGTAATTGGAACTGCGGGGTATCGATCCCCGTACCTTTCACATGCAAAGCGAACGCGCTACCAGTGCGCCACAATCCCATATATCCAATGTCTGTCAAACGACACATTTGAACCTTGCGTGCCGATTTAATTCATCAAAGTTGAACGAGAGGCTTGGATGGGAGACTTGGATGGAATTTAACATGCGACCCGATTCTCATCAAAGTTGGATGGATCGGATCCAAGTTTATCAATTTCAGTCGTCTCAATTTTCATTTCAAGTCCCCCATCCAACATCCAAGTCTCCCATCCAAGCCTCTCGTTCAACTTTGATGAAAATCGATGCAATCCAAGTCAAAAGAGCCCCGTTTTCTTCTAAAAAAATATATATTTGTTCACTCTTCAACTCTCCCTCTGATTAAAATCTCTGATTCAGTCTAGATATGGTAAAATTACGTTATCAATTACGCTGATATTGAGATGCCAGGCATAATGATGCACGTGCGGAACCGTAATTATTTTGAGTTTTTTCTTCTCATCCAGCGTGCGAAGCCCAATTTTGTCCATCGTGTAAATGTCTCGTTCGTGCATCGGCACAACTTTATCATCCTCGTCGTAAAAACCGAAATGCGAGGATTCCCACGGAGTGATGACACTGTCATTTGGACCTCCGATCAGGATCATTTTGTCCAATTTGAGAAGATTATCACGGAAAATCGACGAGTTGGTAGATTGAATCTCGTTGTTAACGTATGGCAGAAAGATACTGTACTTAAAATATCTGAAAAAAAAATGAATTTTTGAAAAATTAATGATAAAAAAGTTCAAAAAACTTACAATTCTCGATGATGCGGATCATTCCAATAATTCCCAACGGACGTGTGTTGTCCAACGCGCGAGTAAAAGAGCTCAAAAGCCGTTTTTGCCACCAACGAGGGGAATATCAGATGCAAAAATGAGTCTCCAAACTGCCCAGCTTGCGGCGAACTCAACGAAATAAAGTTTTTCACGCAGTGTTCGGGATGCGATTGCAGAATTGCTCTCGATAGCAAGCCACCTTGACTGTATCCGAGCAAGTGAATGCCTTCAGGATGGTCTTTGCACACCTTCATCACATCTTCTCCGAGTCTCTGTACCTGATACCAGGCATTTTCAAGGGAATACCATCCCGAAAAGCGTCCCGTGTTGTAAACAATTGTTCCAGGATGATGCTAAAAGGTAAAAAAATCATCAAAAAATGAAAAAAAACTTGAATTTTGAAAGCTTACTCGAATAATTTCCTCTTCGATCAGCAACATGCTCTCAGATCCCGTCATAATTCCGTGAATCAGGAAGACTGGCTTGTATTTTTTGGAGTAACAGGCGTTTGTGGCACTGCAAAAGGCGAAGAACAGGAGAAGGACCCGCATCTCTTTGTTCATGTTTGATCTTTTATTCGGGATTTTGCTAACTAAACTAAGAATTTTAATGAGATTTCCGTCGTTTTTTGTTAAAATAACACAAAATATGTCATAATTCGCTCATGGCTTAAGCAGTTTTTATGTAATTACAGCAAAAAAATGATCAAAAAAAATAACAAAAACAACTGATTTACTTATTCACCTCAGAATTTTTCTCACCAAATTACTTTTGCACTAAAAGTGATAATTCACCAAACTTTTTGTACTAAAAACGATAAGTTCAACAAAGTCACCACAGGGACGGAAACTCACCACATCCCAGTGAGTCAACAAGTCCCAGTGAGTTAGTTCGTGCAATCAACAAAACAATATCGGAGCTCGTCGAAGCAAGTCGTGAAAATAATCCAATTTGTTGCAAAGTGCTCTTTTTCCGTAGAATTAACGCCGCAATTTTGACGCAAAAGCACGCGGGTCAAATGTGAACACACAACCATGAATATCAGCAAGTCACTTGAAAAGATATTGGAGGAGGCCGTGGTGTGTGGCGAGTTGCGATTGACAGGGCGTCGTCTAAAGGACTTTCCGAAAATCGCGTTTCGCTTCAATTTGGGCGACACCGTGTTCGCGGACCTGTCAAAAAATCGCTTCACCGAGCTGCCCGACGACGTGTGTCAGTACCCCTTCCTCGAAAAACTCATAATTTACCACAATGTGATACGAAATATTCCGGAAAGTGTCTGCAAACTACACTCGCTGCAGTATTTGGACATTCGCAACAACCAATTGCAATCGCTACCCAAAGAAATCTGTTTCCTACCATTGAAGGTATTTCTAGTCTCAAATAATCGTCTGAATTCGTTGCCCGAGGAGATCGGCAGGCTGGAAACGCTGACGGAACTCGATGCAGCTTACAACCAAATCAACATTCTGCCCGTGCGGATGGGCGATTTGCGGAATTTGCGTTCGCTCAACCTGCGAAGCAACCAATTGGTGTATCTGCCACGCGACATCAGTGCCCTGCGACTCACGAATCTCGACATTAGTTCGAATCGCATCAATACGCTGCCCGTTGAGTTGCGACAAATGACGTCTTTGGTGTATCTCGATGTCACAAATAACCCGTTGACGTCGCCGCCAGCCAGTTTGTGCGTTTTCGGGCTCGTACACATCTTCAAGTACTTGGATATGATGGCCAACAAGGACGATAAGGTGATGGATACGAGCATGGGACCCGGTTCAAGCAATTCCATGGGACGACGGGCAACGACACCAAAGCATACGGCAAATCCCGTGCACGCTGCGACAATACCGCAAGACGGAATTGACAAGAAACGCCTGCCAAACAGCTTGAATTTGAAGGCGGAGGGCAAATGTGAGTCTGCTGCCGTGGGAATGCAGGTCATTCATCAGCAGCAAACGCAATTGAAGAGCAATTTGAAGGAAACTAGTTATACGCCACGCCTTTCCGGATCGAATGAGAACAATAATAGTCGCGAGGGATCGCAACCCGGCAGTCCGGATAAAATTAAAAACACTTTTGGCACGATTCAGACCTACAAGGAATACAAAGAGGCCCTCAAACAACAACGAAATCACGAAATCTCGTCAGTTTACCGTAGCAAAGATGCGCAAAGTTCGCCCGAAGAAGCGCCAAGTGCTCTGCGAAACGGATCACATTCCCTTCCGACATCGCCTCCGACTACCCTGCATCTTTCCACATCGAAATCCAACTCGCCGACATCCACGCAAATCCCGAGCAAGATACCAAATGGCAATCACGCGCACTTGAACGGGAATCACACGACAGAAAATGGCAATAACGGAACAACCAACGGAAAATCTGACTCCATGATGTACATCAAACCAAGCGGACCCACTTCCGGGATCCCAACTGTGGCAAATCCGACGAAAAAACTCTCGAAAACTGTTTCATGGAATCGTGACTTGCCCACGAACGGCGACAAGAAAAATTTCACGATGCGTCGCGAGTTTGACAGACAAAAAGAGGAAACGGAGCTCCTTCAGCAGTTACGTGCGATCATCAAATCTCGCTTAAAAATTAATCTTCCGGAAGATTTGGCAGGTGCTTTGCAAGACGGCGTCGTTTTGTGTCATCTTGCGAATTATGTGCGTCCCCGGAGCGTCGCCAGTATCCATGTTCCGTCGGCAACGACGCCAAAACTCACGGTAACGCGTTGTCGTCGCAACGTCGATTGCTTCCTCGATGCGTGTCGACGGATTGGCGTCGACGAGAAACTCATTTGTTGCGCCGCCGACATCTTGGAAGGACGTGGAGTGGTGCAAATTGCCATCACAGTCGTGGAATTGTTGAAATTTCACGGCACCTTAGCACCGAGCGGCATAAAATCCCCGACGCAATCTCTTTCAAAGTCAAATTCATTGGAAAAGAGTGTCAATTGAAGAGGTTTCAAAAAAAGGTCTGTTGTGAGAAACAAGCAAAGGTACGTACATTAAAGCAATTTTTCTTCTTTTTTGAACATTTTTAATGAGACAACAAAAGAATTTTTACAACGAACCGTAACCAATTTTGCAGAACAACAACAACAACATGACCTCTCATCGCATATTGACTTCCTGCATAAATCAAAAAAAATTTCAAGGCTATTGTGTGCCCCCAAAACACTTGGTCGGATGTCACGTCACACTTATCATCATGAAATATTAGAAAATTTTATATGTTCTCCTCCGCTATTTATTATTTCATAAGCTAAGCTAAATAATTCGATTGAGTTCGTTCAAAAATTGTACAAATCCGAACGTTGTGTTTACATTTTATAAATGAAGCTGATTCATTAGAATTTATTTTTTACACAACATAACATTTATACTCCAAAGACGATCAAATTGATTTAATTTAACACACATTTCATTTTTTTATAGAATTTTTTTCCAGATATGTGTATCGTTTAAATCTGTTATTTTTATATTATAATTATTACACAAAAGCGACTTCTAATAGTAGTTTTGACGCGTATCTAGATGGAAAAACACTACAGAAGTAAATTGACTTTACAAAAATAAATATATTTTTTATATCATTGTTTAATTATAATTAAGTAAGTGTATCGTAACCGTATATGTTTGTTCAATTATTATTTGTATTTTGAACACATCCACAAAAAGAGTAACATTAATGTGCTTATAATTTATATCCATTACGTTTAATTTAATTGAGGAAGTACTGTAAATAAGGCGTCGCTTTAAGATTTTTTACCTATTCAGGAGAAATTTTCTGAGATTTGATTAAATTTCTTTGAAAACTAGTCCGAAAAGGAATTTTAAATGAAAATTGAAGTTTTTGAAGTACAAAATTAAGGAATTAAAAATAAAAAGTAAAGCAATGCCTTATTATAAGGTTTAAAGTAATGAAAATAAGGCGTTGCTTTAAATTAATTTAACAAAAAAATCATTTGAAATTTAAGCAAATTAGGCTCAAAAGAGGTTTTGAGAAAAAATCAAATGACATCAATTATAAAAATTAATTCAAATTAAAGCAACGCCTTATGAAAAATCTAAAATATTGTAAAATAAGGCGTTGCTTCAATTTTTATTCAAAAAATATTTCACTAAAAAAATAAATTTTCAAAAATTGGTCTCAAAAAAATTTTTTTAAGGAAGAATCAAACTTGATAAAATACCAAAAATATTTAAAATTAAAGCAACACCTTGTTTGAAATTAAAAAAAATAATGCATTGCTTGAATTTTCAAAGCAAATTTTTAAAAATTTTATTTTGAAAATTGCTTCGAAGAATTTGAAAAAACCTAAAATTTTTAAAGTACAAAATCAAGGAATCAATAATCAAAAAATGAAGCAACGCCTTATTTACAGGTCACTTGCCTTGCGATTATCAAACACCCGTTATCGTGACCCATTTATACTCGAAAAAAAAATAATCACTCGGCGTCGATACTTACCACTCAATTTGTTTTTCGCTTTATTTCCGTCTCATTATTCGTACTTCAATTTGTTTTATAAATTTACAACTTAAAATGATAACAATAACAGTGCGACAAAAAAAACGTATGAATTGAATTAAAATAAAAATAAAAAACAAAATAAACCTAGAAAAGTGCTAGAAAAGCTTTACCTCTTAATACACAACGATTTATACAAACTGCTTTCATCTAATCTAAATATTAAATATTATTATTTTTTATATTTTTTTACATTAAATAATTTATTTTTGTATACCTTTTAATGATAATTCAAATTTAAATAATTAATTAAGAGTCCTTAAAACAAAAACCTACGAAAAAAAGCAACGCCTTAAATCCACCTCTATTTTTTTGCTCCAAGTCCCAACTTGCTCAAACAAAACATCGTTAAAAATCTTGCACCGGGAATTTGTTGAACGAGTCTTTTGTAGAAAAACGACTGATAAGAAATGTTTCCTATTTTAAAGTAAATAAATAACAACTTCTCTCTTAGATACGATAAGAGCTTCCATGACATAAATACTTGACTGATTTGAAAGCCAAACAAACAAAAAGGCGTTGCTTTAAAAAATGACTCTAAAAAGTAAAAAACAAGCTTTCTTTTTGATTAAGATTAAGAAACCAAGCTTTCTTTTAAAATTAAGTTTCTTGAGATTAAAATTTTGCATTTTTTAGACTCCTAAACCAAAAAGAAAAATTGTAAGATCAAAAAAAAAAAAACAAAAATATCTTATTCCAATACATTATTATATGAAATTATAAAAAAAAATTATTACGAATATTTAGAGTTCCATGATTTAGAATAGAAATTCGTTCGATTTGATAAAAAAAAGTTAAAAGAAAGAGACAAGAGAGTATTAAAAACTGTATTTTTAAAGGACTGTAGAATTTCGACGTGATTTGAAAAGTTTGAATGTAATTCAAAAACCCTCACAAAGTCACAATGAACAAAAGAAAATAAATATGAGATTATTTTTTCATGACAAAAATGAAGAAAATATTAGAAATAGAACCCCTTACTGCACAGATAGTCAAATTTTGTTGACCTTTTCTCGCACCCCTGAACAAAAAAAAACATTAAAAATAACCAAAATTTGTCTTGTGCTGTAAAAAAAGTGAATATTAGACTAGAGCGTCTCTCAAGTTTGCCATATAAATGTGTGTGAAAAGATAAAATTCACCAGAAAAATATAGAATTAAGAAAAGTTGCGTCTCTTGAATGAAAAAAAAAACAATGGAAATGTGTATCAGGAACTTTTTATCAAAATAAAAATACCAAAACAGTTCGCGTTTCATGAAAAATTGAAATAAAATATTTAAAATTTGTAGTAAAAGATGTCTTTTTATTTCTTCTTCCGTTCGTTGGAACATTTTGGGCAGTACCATTTCCCCTTGGGTTTTGTTGTGAGACCGACACAGGCGAAATGGAACCATTCAATGGGGCACTAAAATGAAGAAAATAAGGTAAGAACATTTTTTTAGGTGAAAAAAATCGAAACTTACATCTGGATTGTCACATCCGATCATCTCGCCGTACGAGACTTGGTGACACAAACAGTAAGTAGGCTCGTTGGGGTCAACTGGCATATCGAGAACGTCACTTGGGTGGTGTGGCGTATGACTTCCCGTGGATAAAACTTCTTCTGCGTCACCCTTCTGAAGAAAAAAAAAGATTTTTTTAATAAAAAATGATTTTTTTGTGGTTTTAATTAAAAAAAAAGATCAAATAAGGCATTAAGAGTGAAAAAAGATGAAATGAAAGTAATGAACATGCAAAAAAAAAATTTTTTTTCATGCGATGAAAATGTATGTTAATGAGATGATGATTACCTTTTGACCTTTACGACCTTCTTTTTCTTGATTTACCTTTGAGCGGCCTTTTTTGCCGGGACCTGCAGTGGCAGCGCCTCTTCCGCCTTCGTCGTCTGACGATCCAGCCTTCTTACTTTTCTTACCGCTCGCTTTTGTCGCTTCTTTTGCCTTCCTTCCGCGTTTCTTGTTTGTCGTTTTTGCTGCGGATTCTTCCGCTTTGCTTCCCGGGCGTTGTTGCAGCGTTTTATCCTGAATTTCGCCCTCGAATCGTGCCAGATCCGAATCCAATCGTCGAATGTGCTTGTCCACGAGTTCGTACGTTTGAATGGCTATTTGTACTTTTTCATCGCCGTAGGTTTTCGCTTTGTTGAACAATTCCTGAATTTTTTTAATACTGTCTTTGCGAGCTTCTTCCGAGATACTTTCCTTTGCTCCTGTCATCGAATGCAACAATTCTCCCGCTCGTTCGTCCACTTCCTTCATCAGGGTTTGTGCTCGCTTGTCCAAATCTCGCATCAGTGTGAAATTCCGTTTTAGATCGTTGGGAAGGTTATCGAGACCTTGAAGACAAAAAATCATGGAAATTTCAATTGGCGCGATGCTTATGAAAGAAAAATCGAAAATTCAACCAATTACCATCCAGATAATGTTCCAAATACAACGCCGACGTCATCTTGGTCACTTATTGACGAATTTTCACTTAAAAAATTGTGAAAAATCCTCGAAATTGTACAAAAATTACATGAAAATTGATTTTTTTTCCAGCTTTGTTTATGTTTGGCTCTCAAATGAGACGAACGAAAGTGATAATAGAAGTCGTTACACGCTAATTCACGTGAAAAAATTGAGTTACCTTCAGAATTTTCATGTTTTTCTGATTTTCTTTCGTTTTCTGTGTGAATCTAGTGCCTTGTTGACTGAAAATCGTCAAAAACGATGTCTTTGCATCTAATGAGTCTCGTTTCCGACAGCGGAGTGCCCATTTTCTCGAAAAAACGGGGAAATACTGAAAGTGTAAGTTTTGATAATTTCTTAAAAAATCATTTTTTCACTGAAATTTCCTGATATTTTCCGTAGTTGCCTTTTTCAACAGTGGCTTCTCTCTCAACAGTTGCGATGTTTTGCAAAAATCAAGGAGCGCAACTCATTTCGACAGAATTCGACGATGGACTGATCATGTGGAAGGAGTTTGAGAACAATATTATGGTGATCGGCATCGCTCGAGACATCACCGACACCGTATTAGCTGACTTAATTGAGCTCACGTTTAATGCCATGGTGCTGGTTGTTGGTGTTGAGGAGCTGCGGAACGTTCAAAACATCGACCGCCTCAAGAGGGATTTGAAACAAAGTCTTGCCGTGATCGATTCGTTGATGGAAGCTGTCGATACGGACTTGCTCATGTACAACGACAGCGTCTTGGCGCCCGAAAATATGGAATTATCGATAAAATTGCGCGAATATGCCGAAGTAACAAAGTCTCCGTACGTTTGTTTGCTCGTAAAACAGAAAATTGCCTGCGGCACGGAAGGATGGTGGCTCGATTTGCACGTAATTGACCGAAAATTGTTGATTTTTTTGAATTCCGTGCTCACTACAGTCCCAAGAGAGATGCCTGTCTTCCTGCCGATCAAGGCACCAACCATCGCATATCGTTTTATCGCGATCGCATTGACGCAACATCTCACAATTTGCATGCTTTGTGGCCCGGAACCGCCTTATGCGGAACTCGAATCGATCACACAGCAATTTTGGAGTCCCGAAATTAATCTTTTAGCAGCTGCCGAGAAAATTTATCCGCGAAATTTCCCCGAAGATGTCTCGCTGGATGACAAAATCCTTGGTCTCATGCTGGTCAATGAGAAAACTCGACGGTATATGATCTCGAAAAATCATCAAGCGAAAAATGCCGCAAGTGGACATCGATTGGATATCCTGCGAACGTTCTTTCATCAGGCAATCGTGCCCGTGAGACAAGCTCTTGCCATTGATATTAACGCGATAAGCACGGAAAATCAGGACTCAGAGGAGACTTTTAGGAATTCCGAGCAATTTTGGTGTAGTGACTATCATAAATCGCATGCGGTATTGGATGGTGATAATGTCCTGTGTGTTCTCTATACGGCTTCGATCGCAACAGATGTGATGCAAGGAACTTCGAAAAAGCTGCTGGAACAGTTGTTACAAGACAAAAATAACACGCAATGGCAATTATTCTGAAAAACAGGAGCAAACAGGCACGTACAACATCAAAACTGTCATTTAGCAGCTCAAACGTACATGGGATTGTGGCGCACTGGTAGCGCGTTCGCTTTGCATGTGAAAGGTACGGGGATCGATACCCCGCAGTTCCAATTACTTTTTTTTTTATTTTTTGAAAAAAAAAATATTTTTTTTATTTTTTTTTTATTTATTTTAATGTTGAATATTTTAGGCTCACATTGTGTTTATTATTTTTTATATTTTTACACGATTCCTCAAAATTAAAAGTGGGATGATTATTTGATTTATTGATTGATAATATTTTTAGACAAAAAATTTTTATTTTTAATATTTTTTTTAATAACATCCAAAAATGTGTATGAAACCGTCCATAAATTTATTTTTATTAAAATAAATAAACGTGAATTAAATTTTTAAATCGAACATATTTTTATAGATTTTGGCTTCAACAAGTCGTTTTTACCGAAGGAAGTATACAACTTAAATTTATTTAACATTAAACAGATAAATTAAGAAAAAATATTTCACATCAAAAGTTCAAAAAGGAATATTTTATTATTGATTCTTTATTATTTATTTATATTATTATTATTCTTCGATTTATTAATTCATTTAATTATGAAGAAAAATAATTCCAAAAATAATTTCAAATCTATAAAAATCTTAGATCTGTTTTTTAATTAAATTTAAATTTTTAATTTTTTAAATTTAAATTTTTAATTAAAATTTAATTTTAAAAATTAATTTAATTAAAATTTAATTTTAAAAATTAATTATTTTATTTTAATAATAATTTATTTATTTCTATCAATTAAAATAAATTAATTATTAAAAAAATAAAATTTAAAAATTAATTTAAATTTCAAAATATATTTGATTTAAGTTTTGAAAATTAGGTATTTTGTTTTTGTGCAATTTAATTATTTTTTTTTTTTAAGAAAAAAGGAAAAATAAAAAAATCTCATTACTTTAAATTATAAATTTAATTTTTTTAATTATTATTTTTTTATTGATGTGATGATGAACCCTTGAAGTGAAACTTTTTTCCTTATTCTTCCATATAAATTTAAGATCTAAACTTAACATAACTTAACATTGTCTCTTAAATTGCAACTTAACATTAAATATGAGAGACTTAGAGATTTTTATTTTATTTTACTGTGATTCGAACATTTATTTACAAACATCTATATAATTAATTATAAGTCATAATGATTATATTTATTTAATTAATTTTAATTATTGTATCATTTTCCAATTTTTTGATATTTTTTGCTTGGTTATTTTTAACTAACTTCGGAGGAAGAAGAAAGGTAACTAAACTATCGGCACAGGGTTAAATCTTAAATTTATAACGTATTATCACATTCAATGCAATTCATTATTATCTTTTGTCTTAACGTAACACAAGGATCTACTATTGTCATTAAACATTAAAAATTGTCTACTTGATATTTTTTCGTGTACTTAAACTAAGTAAAGTGTTTTTTTCATTTAAAAAAAATGAAGAAACATTCTGGGGAAGCGTAAGTAAGTTTATTATTTTGAGCCAAAAATTTGGGAGAAAAAATTTACCGAAAAGTCTAAAAAGGTTCTTAGACACATTGACAGCTTTTGGAATGATTACGGTAAATTTTTATATATTTTGTTGTATATAAATAAATTATTGTCATCTCTTTATATCTTACAATTCTAGTTGTTTCTTGTGTTATTTTTACCTCTTAATGCTGTTCATGTAGTTACATTTATTCAGTACGATCTGGTGATTCTGGATTGAGAATTTGGTTGACGCTCGCGTATGTTCCGAAGACGAAGCCAGCGACGCCAAACACGAGTAGAAGCAAGTCTTTGTACAGGATCCAGTTGCGTCGACCGTAGTTCGGATAAAAAGTTACCATTTCGATGATGGGTGGGAAAATTAATGCAAGTGTACTGCTACTGACGGCACCCACGAGCGAGATTACCGCACCGAGATTCGGAATTATCGCAGCAAGGAGGAATGTAAAGATGACTAAGCCAACGCGCATGAGATATTCGGCAATTTCCTGCGATTGGTGGGTGTTCATTTGGTTTCGGATCCATGGACCGATGATGTTGATCGGCACGTAGAACTGGAGACCGTACGAAAGGAAGATGGCAAGTGCCATTGCAAGGCGTACCATTTGAGCGAGTCTGAAAAAAAAAAGATTTTTTGAGTATTTTTTGAAAATTACTTGAACTTAATAAACTTATGACTTAAGCTCTAACTTAAGAAATCGTAAGACTTAAAATGAAACTTTTAAGTAAAAAAATCTAAAATATTTTGACTTAAGAGCTTTTTTTAAACAATTTTTATCTAAAGCTTAAGTAAAAATCTCTTAAGTTTTTCTAACTTCTTAAGTTAGAGTTTTAAGAATTTAGAATTAAATTGGCTTAATTCATAAATTTTTTATATTTAGTAAAAGTTACTTAAGTTTGAGTTTAAAGTCTAAATTTTTATTCTTAAGTTAAAATTTTTGGATTAAGAATTTTTAAGATTGATTGACTTAATTTACGATTTTTTCTTAAGTTTTTCAAAAAAAAAAAAAATTCTAAAATTTGATCAAAAAGTCCAAAACGAATTGATTTTTGACTTAAGCTTAAGTCTTAAGTTTTTGACAAAAGTCTTTGGAGCTTAAGTTTAAGTCATAAAAATTCAAGTTCTTAACTTTTGACTTAATTTTTTAATATTTTTTGATAAAATTCAATGAAAAACTTACAAATCTGTGCCTGGTAAGTTGAGCGTAATACTTCCTTCGACCGCATCTCCGTATTTCAAGTAACCAAAGAACCCGACTGCCGTATACAAACATGCCACAATGACCATTCCCGTGTTCAAAACGCCATTCCATCCCCCAAAATCTTCCGGATTCTTCATATTATTCTCCAACGGCAACACAACTCCGATCCCTTCAAAGGCGTAAATTGCCGTGCCAAAGTACAACGGCAACGTTTTCCACGACGCATACGGCTTGACGGTATCTGTGTGCGGCAAATCTTGCAACATGTAGTAAAAAGTGATCGCCAATCCGCTAATTGTGAGAATCGAAGCCAACAAAGATGCGGGAGTCAAATATTTCAGGTTCCGTACGAGATTCAGCAACACCATCGGCACCAGCATAAGGATGAGATAGACACGAATGTCGAGTTTGAAGAAATAATGCGCGACAACTTCCTGCACATTTACTGCCACAAACACGAAATAAACGCAACAAAATCCGAGCTGCGTAATAACGAGGAACAAATTGATCAAATTTCTCGCGGTATTTGCGTATCGCTGAACTCCCGGCGGGCCCGTTTTGAAGCTCGTGTAACAAACTTCGGAGAAATCTAGTGACGGCACCTGCACTCGACGACACAATTCGTGCGAGCAATTCACCAGCATGTGCATGCAATGCGTACAAATGAGTCCCATTAACATCGTTCCGAAGAGCCCCACGTACAATCCGGCATTTTTGAAGGCGTCGGGCATCGCAAGAATTCCCGTACCGATATTTCCCTTCAGCAAATGGATCATCGTTTCCAGATTTGACGTTGGATGTTCCAAGGTGCGATGCAATGACGGCTCATATTTGTCTGAATTCGCGGAGCTGGCACCCAATGTGAGGGTACTTTCGTCATTTTGCAGCAACAAACTCTCACTTTGCACATCGACCAAGACATTTTCCGGCGAACTGCGATAATCGGGACGCGCTATCACGGAATTTGCCGCACTCGGTGTCTCAATGTCCGAATGTTCAGAGTTGTAGAGCAGTGGTTGGCGTTCCGTCGACATCTTTTTTGTCTAAAAAAAAAAACGAAAAAAAGGCGATAAGAAAAAATGAACTTGAAATTTATGAGCGACGATTGCGAATGTTTGTTTGTCTCTACGCTACTTTGTGCTTTGTTGACGGTAGCGATGATGGAGAGAATTTGTGATGAGAAAATCATATGGTTACGTGTTGATTTTTATTTCTATGAGGTTCGTTTGTTTTGCAATTAATTTCACGTTTACCCTCTCGGAGAGTTTTTTGAACAAAGTTTATTCCAAATTTTCTGCTTCTTAATTTTTGAAAACTCTTAAATTTTATTTGGGTTGCAAATTTCATATTAAAACTTCATATTATTTTATTTAATGTTTAATTTATTGAATTAAATTAAATAAAAAATTATTTTTTGAATTTAAAATTCAATTTAAAAAATTAAATTAAAATTGAGAGATTTTTGTGTTTTTTTTTTTAAATTTAATTTCCGTAATTTTGAATTTAAATATAATTAACTTTTTATTTTAATTAAAAAATTTAGATAAAATTTATTTTAATTTAATTCAAATAAATTAATGTTTAATTTTATTTGATTAAAAATTTGAAATATTTATTTTTTTTAAAATTACATATAGATTTTTTATATTAATTTTTTTTCAATTTTTCTTTTAAATTATATTTAATTTTATTTAGTTATTTAAATTAATTATTTTAAATATTAAATTAAATTTTATTTAAAAAATTATACAAATTTCATAAATTTTTGTTTAATTTAATTTCTTTAAAATTAATAAAAAAAAATAAACTTGATGACCTTAAAAGTATCGGAAGGGTAAGCAATAAACTGACCATTAAAAAAACAACTTTTATTACTTTTTCACAAAAAATAGATAATAAAAAACGTGAATCAAACACAAAAAAAAAATTACCAAAACTCCGACTGCCATCACCATGTTCAGCATTTTCGTCGCGTTTTAATTGATTCTTAGAACAAATTAAATGATAAGAACGTCTTTTGAAGTTGTCGAACATAAATATATTGCAAAATGTCAATAATAAATAAAATTCTTATCGAACAAAAATTTAATTGAGGGATCAGGAAATGTGATTAGTTCAGAGGTTCGTAATAGACTGACGAAGCATGCCAGTCTGTCATGCCGAGAAACGCACTTGCATATTTATTTGTTCTAAATACAACAAAAAATAAAAAAGAATTATCTATGGAAATTTTTGTTTCGGGTTTCTAGAACAAAAGTTCATGAGAAAAAGGGACGAGAAAGGGACAGAAGATCGAATCTTTTCTTCTTGCAGGTCAATTTTATGGGCTTTCATTCATCATCACGAACCGGTTGTTGACCTTTTATCTTGATTTTTACTTTGCTGTAGTTTTCCATTGATGCAATAGACAAAAGACTCCGTTATCTGTCGAAAAAAATTTTTCAGATCTACTTTAAACTACCCATGTACGAGTGATTAGAATCGTACAAAAAGCGTGCCTGGGAATTAATATTTAACGAAGATCCGAATCTGTTGGCACAAGACAAACAAAAACAATCCAGACTTTGAGAGGCACGATGGAAACACATGAAAAAAATTGGAAATTTTTGTGTTTTGGAGTAGGTCAGTAATTCTAACCAAAAAAAAAATTATGAAAGTAGTTTTCATGAATCAACGCGATGATTCATAAGGGAAGTTTTTGTAACAAGTTTATCAATTTACAGCAATTTTTGTTTCGTTTTAATTTTTTTAAAAATTTTAAATTAATTTTATGTTTTTGTAATAGCGGTGAACAATATTCTGAATTTTTTTCAAAACTAAATTTTTGTTTTAAAAAATATTTTTTCTCAATTTTTTCAAAAAATATGAATTTTTATATATATTTTTTTTAAATTTTAAATATTTTATTTTTAACAAAATTAAATTTAATTATTATAATTATTTTTTTTATCATTTTATTTTAAACTTAAATTTTTAATGCTTATCTTTTTTTAATTATGGTCAAAAATCTTTTGAATTTTTATCAAAACTGTATTTTTCTCTGAATTTTAAATTTTATAAAAAGAAAGTTTTAAAGAAAAAGTTTCAAACTTTTTCAAAAAAAAAGTAAATTTTATCAAAAAGACTCAAATCTAAAAAAATATTAATTTTTAATATTTTTACTTTTTTCAAAAATTTTTTAAATATCTCAAAAAATCTTGAATTTTTGTAAAAAAAATGTTTTTTTTTTTAAATTTTCAAAATTATTATCAAAAAATTTTAAATTTTTGCAAAAAATCTAATTCTATTAAAAAAAATTAAAATTTCTGTTCAAATTTTAAACACTTTTCTCACAATTTTCCAAGTCATTGACCGAAAACTTCTCTTCTAATTGCGCTTTCCATCATTTTCGTACCGCACAAAAGTGAATGTGATAAAAACAAGTCATTAAAATCTAGCATGTTGCCAAGCAACGATATCTTGATAATAATTGCCATATAATGAGGGTGTTAATTGATCGTGCAACCGTCATCGTTAAAAATAAAAAATCAAACAAAAAAAAACTTACATGAAATTAAAGAAAACTCAAAAAAATGATAGAAATTATAACAACAAATGGCAGTCCAGCTGGTTTGGTCCAATCAATATTGTGGAAGGTCTTCTTCTTGAAGTCTCGTCCAATTCTCCAAAAATGTGAAAAATTGCACAATTCTTAACTCACTTGCAAATTAATTAACGGTGTCAGGTCTTCCATTACGCCAAGAATACCAATTCATCAAATTTCTTCTTTGTTTATCGACACGATATTGATATCAAGTTTTGATGAATCACTACAAATTTTCAAGTAGACGTTACAACCCGTAATGATGGAAATTTGAATAATCCCGAGCTCAAAAGGACACTAACGATGAAATTACAGCGAATTTTTGGTTTTTATTGTCAATTCACTGATTTTTGGCATTATTTGGAACTTTTATCTAATTTAGAGAAAATTTTTGTATCAACAAATAGAGGCGTCATCACTTTCAGCCGACCCAAAATTAGTTTCAATTCTTGCCGCACATCCGCTTTGGTGGCTCCAAACCGGATGTGGACCTGGTGTCTGTAGCGCCATCTGTTGTCTTATCAATTTCAGCCGACCCAAAATTCCACCATTTGACAGTCCGCTGTGACATCTATTTGTCCTTTAGTCGCGAATTGATACCGTTCGTGAGCTGTTCTGTGTGAGAGAGAAAAATTCTATTAATTTGCCGAAAAATGTCGGGAAAGCCCCAATTGACGAAGGATGCCGTCTGGCAAAAGATTTTCGCCTACTTTCAAGCCAACGGCACGAAAATCAACATCAAGGAGATGTTCGACAAGGATCCAAAGCGATTCGAGAAATTCAGGTGAAAGGCTCGACAATCACTTTTTTAGAGGTCATTTTTGTTATCAGGGTCAAGGGGTGACGACGATTTTAATTGTTTTCTTATTAAAAGTCACGTTTAGAATGTCTCAAACGCATTTTTTAGTAAAATGACGAAACATTGTGTAACCTTTGAAATTTTTTTTTTCGTTACAGCTTGAGATTGTCAACTCCCAACGATGGCGATATCCTGTTGGATTACTCGAAGAATCGCATTAACGACGAAGTTTGGCCGATGTTGTTGCAACTTGCGGAATCGCGAGGCCTTGCGGAAGCCCGTGAAGCGATGTTCAGCGGTCAACACATCAATATTACCGAAGATCGTGCCGTTTTGCACACCGCTTTGCGTAATCGCTCCAACAAGCCCGTCATGGTCGATGGCAAGGATGTCATGCCCGAAGTGAATGCTGTCTTGGCGCACATGAAGGAGTTCAGCAACCAAGTAATTTCGGGCGAATGGAAGGGTTACACGGGCAAAAAAATCACGGATGTCGTCAATATCGGTATCGGAGGCTCCGATCTTGGTCCGTTGATGGTAACGGAAGCCTTGAAAATCTACTCCAAGGGACTCGGTGTACATTTCGTGTCGAATATCGATGGCACGCACTTGGCTGAAGTCCTGAAAAAAGTGAATGCCGAAACAACGTTGTTCATTATCGCATCGAAGACGTTCACGACGCAGGAAACTATCACGAATGCGACCTCCGCGAAGAACTGGCTGTTGGAACAGGCGAAAGATCAGTCTGCGGTGGCGAAACATTTCGTTGCGTTGTCAACGGCGAAGCCATTAGTCGAGGCATTCGGTATCGATTCGAAGAATATGTTCGGATTCTGGGACTGGGTTGGAGGACGTTACTCCTTGTGGTCCGCAATTGGGCTTTCGATCTGCTTATCGGTCGGCTACGAGAATTTCGAGAAACTTTTGGAAGGCGCTCACTTCATGGACAACCATTTCCGTACGGCGCCCCTTGCCCAAAACGCTCCCGTTATTCTCGCCCTCATGGGAATCTGGTACACGAATTTCTATGGCTGCGAAACGCACGCGTTGCTGCCCTACGACCAATATTTGCACCGTTTCGCCGCGTATTTCCAGCAAGGCGACATGGAAAGTAACGGAAAGTACGTCACGAAGGGCAGCGAACGTGTCAGTTATGGCACGGGACCTATCGTATGGGGCGAGCCTGGCACCAATGGTCAACATGCATTTTATCAGCTCATCCATCAGGGCACCTTGCTCATTCCATGCGACTTTATTGCGCCCGCTAACACCCACAATCCCATTGCCGGCGGTGTGCATCACAAAATTTTGCTCGCCAACTTCTTGGCGCAAACGGAAGCTCTCATGGCGGGCAAAACCGAGGCACAAGCCAAGGCGGAGCTGGAAAAGGCCGGCGTTACGGGAGACAAACTCGCCAAACTCTTGCCACACAAAGTTTTCCTCGGAAATCGTCCCACCAATTCGATTGTCGTGAAGAAAGTGACGCCATTTGCCTTGGGTGCCCTCATCGCCATGTACGAACACAAGATCTTCACGCAGGGCATCATTTGGGACATTAACTCGTTCGATCAGTGGGGCGTCGAATTGGGCAAGCAACTTGCCAAAGCTATCGAGCCGGAGCTTGCCAACAAGGATAAAGTCAGCTCACACGATTCCTCCACAAATGGCTTGATCAATTTCCTCAAGGAAAATTGGTAAATGTTTGAATGTTTTTGACACACGAGAGGCAATGATGATGATGAAACAGGAGAAAAATTCTTAAAAACTTAGTCAGTAGAGAAGCTTTTAGATTCACGCTTTGAAAATCTACCAAAAAAAAAAAAAATGTATCGTTAAAATTTTTGTTAAAACAGATCACTACACAAAAGATCAATAAAGTTGTTGTTAGTCTTCAATTTGAGTTCAATTGAACGGCGAGACTTTTAATTTAATCAATTGAAATATTGAGGTAGGTTCAATACTGAGACCAGGCAACTCGGATTTTTTTATTTTTTTAAAAATCGAAGAGATATGCATGGAAATCATCTTCAGAATGAATATTTATTCAATTTTAGCTTTGAAACCCATCAAAAGTTGGTTGAAACTTGACGTGAGAAAAAAACAACGGTTTTTGCTCCTCATATGATAAAACCGTTGATTTTTCAAAAATCAAGGAGAATTTGATGGAAATCATCTTTAGAATGAATATTTATTCAATTTTAGCTTTGAAACCCATCAAAAGTTGGTTGAAACTTTTCGAAAAATTTTTTTAAAAATCGAAGAGATATGCATGGAAATCATCTTCAGAATGAATATTTATTCAATTTTAGCTTTGAAACCCATCAAAAGTTGGTTGAAACTTGACGTGAGAAAAAAACAACGGTTTTTGCTCCTCATATGATAAAACCGTTGTTTTTTTTATTTCTTCAAAAATCGAAGAGATATGCATGGAAATCATCTTCAGAATGAATATTTATTCAATTTTAGCTTTGAAACCCATCAAAAGTTGGTTGAAACTTGACGTGAGAAAAAAACAACGGTTTTTGCTCCTCATATGATAAAACCGTTGTTTTTTTTATTTTTTTAAAAATCGAAGAGATATGCATGGAAATCATCTTCAGAATGAATATTTATTCAATTTTAGTTTTGAAATCGATCAAAAGTTGGTTGAAACTTGACGTGAGAAAAAAAAACGGTTTTTGCTCCTCATATGATAAAACCGTTGTTTTTTTTTATTTCTTCAAAAATCGAAGAGATATGAATGGAAATCATCTTCAGAATGAATATTTATTCAATTTTAGCTTTGAAACCCATCAAAAGTTGGTTGAAACTTGACGTGAGAAAAAAACAACGATTTTTGCTCCTCATATGAAAAAAATTTTTTCAAAAATCGAAGAGATATGCATGAATATCATCTTCAGAATGAATATTTATTCAATTTTAGCTTTGAAACCCATCAAAAGTTGGTTGAAACTTGACGTGAGAAAAAAACAACGGTTTTTGCTCCTCATATGATAAAATCGTTGTTTTTTTTATTTCTTCAAAAATCGACCAGATATGCATGGAAATCATCTTCAGAATGAATATTTATTCAATTTTAGCTTTGAAACCCATCAAAAGTTGGTTGAAACTTGACGTGAGAAAAAAACAACGGTTTTTGCTCCTCATATGATAAAACCGTTGTTTTTTTTATTTTTTTAAAAATCGAAGAGATATGCATGGAAATCATCTTCAGAATGAATATTTATTCAATTTTAGCTTTGAAACCCATCAAAAGTTGGTTGAAACTTGACGTGAGAAAAAAACAACGGTTTTTGCTCCTCATATGATAAAACCGTTGTTTTTTTTATTTCTTCCAAAATCGAGGAGATTTGAATGGAAATCATCTTCAGAATGAATATTTATTCAATTTTAGCTTTGAAACCCATCAAAAGTTGGTTGAAACTTGACGTGAGAAAAAAACAACGGTTTTTGCTCCTCATATGATAAAACCGTTGTTTTTTTTATTTCTTCAAAAATCAAGGAGAATTTGATGGAAATCATCTTTAGAATGAATATTTATTCAATTTTAGCTTTGAAACCCATCAAAAGTTGGTTGAAACTTGACGTGAGAAAAAAACAACGGTTTTTGCTCTTCATATGATAAAACCGTTGTTTTTTTTATTTTTTTAAAAATCGAAGAGATATGCATGGAAATCTTCTTCAGAATGAATATTTATTCAATTTTAGCTTTGAAACCCATCAAAAGTTGGTTGAAACTTGACGTGAGAAAAAAACAACGGTTTTTGCTCCTCATATGATAAAACCGTTTTTTTTTATTTCTTCAAAAATCGAGGAGATTTTGATGGAAATCATCTTCAGAATGAATATTTATTCAATTTTAGCTTTGAAACCCATCAAAAGTTGGTTGAAACTTGACGTGAGAAAAAAACAACGGTTTTTGCTCCTCATATGATAAAACCGTTGTTTTTTTTATTTCTTCAAAAATCAAGGAGAATTTGATGGAAATCATCTTCAGAATGAATATTTATTCAATTTTAGCTTTGAAACCCATCAAAAGTTGGTTGAAACTTGACGTGAGAAAAAAACAACGGTTTTTGCTCCTCATATGATAAAACCGTTGTTTTTTTTATTTTTTTAAAAATCGAAGAGATATGCATGGAAATCATCTTCAGAATGAATATTTATTCAATTTTAGCTTTGAAACCCATCAAAAGTTGGTTGAAACTTGACGTGAGAAAAAAACAACGGTTTTTGCTCCTCATATGATAAAACCGTTGTTTTTTTTTATTTTTTTAAAAATCGAAGAGATATGCATGGAAATCATCTTCAGAATGAATATTTATTCAATTTTAGCTTTGAAACCCATCAAAAGTTGGTTGAAACTTGACGTGAGAAAAAAACAACGGTTTTTGCTCCTCATATGATAAAACCGTTGTTTTTTTTTATTTTTTTAAAAATCGAAGAGATATGCATGGAAATCATCTTCAGAATGAATATTTATTCAATTTTAGCTTTGAAACCCATCAAAACTTGACTTGAGAAAAAAAGTACGATTTTTGATCCTCATATGATAAAATCGTACTTTTTTTTATTTCATCAAAAATCGATCAGATAGCAATGGAAATCGACTTTAGAATGAATATTTATTAAATTTTAGCTTTGAAACCCATCAAAAGTTGGTTGAAACTTGACGTGAGAAAAAAACAACGGTTTTTGCTCCTCATATGATAAAACCGTTGTTTTTTTTTTATTTTTTTAAAAATCGAAGAGATATGCATGGAAATCATCTTTAGAATGAATATTTATTCAATTTTAGCTTTGAAACCCATCAAAAGTTGGTTGAAACTTGACGTGAGAAAAAAACAACGGTTTTTGCTCCTCATATGATAAAACCGTTGTTTTTTTTATTTCTTCAAAAATCAAGGAGAATTTGATGGAAATCATTTTTAGAACGTATTTTTATTCAATTAAGAGCTTGAAATCGTTTGAAACTCATCCAAAAATAAATAGGATCAAAAATAATAGGTATTATGAAATTGCCCCTTATTTAAGAATACTCCATTTCCCCCTACGTCAGTATTTGTCAAACGGCAAAAACATAAACAATCGTTGAACATCAGCAGAATCGAAGCGTTTTTTGCGATTTCTACGCCGAAAAATGAGCTTATTGATACGTAAATGCTGCGTACCGACGTGCAACTACAAGGAAACCTCGTCAGACGTTTGGTTTTACGAGTTTCCGACGCATGGAGAACTTTTCAACACCTGGACAAAGCGTTTTTCGTTCCTGACGACGCTCAGGGGCGACTTGCAAATCATTTGTAGTTCGCATTTCGATGAAAGCTCCTTCAAAAGTGGTATGTTTTTATAATTTTCCGAATATCTGTCCATATATTCAACAACAAAATTTGTTTATTTTAGACGGAGAGTTACGCGAAGACGCCATTCCAACGATGAACATGCCGGAAAAAAGTAAAAATATCGAAGCAACGGATCTTTTTGTTGCCTTATTCATCGACGACTCGGGCAAATTTGTGACTTTCAGTCTTGTGGAGTACAAAACTGTCGAAAAATGGGAGAACGATGACCGATTCGAGTATGCTGTGGCTGAAGTCTTCACCAGCGCGGACAGAATTGATGACAAAAAGTTCGGAACCATGGGCAGTATCTTCAATTGTGCGCGATGTCACACCGGAAAGGAGTTTGGAATTGTTTTCATGCAAAAACGAGACGTACCTGAAGTGCTCGAAGACGAGGAAGAAGTGGTACATGAAACGGAAATTTTTCAAACAGTGGTAAAACCGGAACCTGTATCACCCCGAACCATTGAAATTCCAGTACAAACACAAAAACGCAAGGCCTCTCCGGCTTCCAAGCCGCATCAACAGTCGTTACTGAAGAAATCTCGAACAACGCCGACCAAATCGTCGCTTCCTTCAATCCCAACGAATCCGACAACGAAAGAAGAAACCATCATGGGCGTCAAATTCTTCAGTCAACGCAGTTGTAATAAGTGTGGCGAGACCCCAAGTGACGAAGAAGCTCTACAAAATCACGTGGAAGAGTGTTACGAATCGCGCAATGATAGTTTCTCCGGCAAAACTGTTGTCCGTGGCGGTCAACGGATTCGCGAAAATTACATTTGTACGAAATGCAAAATCTCCGTCATTAAGCGAGATGTTTACGCTCATGCGGAATTCCACGTGAAATTTGCTCCTTATGCGTGTAAATGCTCAAAATGCTTCGCTACGGAAGAGGAACTCAACGAACACTCGAGCATTTGTGGACAACATTTATTCTGCTGCAAAATGTGTCATAAGGAGTTTGTCAAGAAAAAGGACTTTACCGATCACCGAGCTCAAGTTCATGGCATTGCGACTCCAGCAAAACGCAGAAAATAAAGAAAAATTGACTTAAGAAGAGATTTTTATTAGAATTTTTCGTGATTTTGTTCCAAATGTCGCTCAAAAAGCTCTTTTTCGCAAAATTTTCCATCGCAATGCCCACAACTGAACGTATGCGCATCCAAATTGTGCCTTCGCAGGTCGTTCATTGTCGCAAATTTGATGCCACAGCTTTTGCATGCCGGCTTTTCCGTCGATGTGTGAGATTTTTCGTGCTTTTTCAAGTGACCCGCAAACGGAAATCGTCGAGCGCATGTCCCACACTCAAACGGCACTTGACCCGAATGCAAAAATTGATGTTTTCGTAAATCGGATCCCGTTAAAAATCGTTTTTCGCAACTGTCGCATACGAATTTCCTCTCGTTGCGATGACTTCGCATGTGAACGGACCGCGTGCCGCTACTTTTGAAGGCTTTGCAGCAAATTTGGCACACAAAGGGACGTTCGTTGGTGTGCGTGCGGATGTGTTGCGACAAAACGCTCGATTGGCGGAAGGCTGATGGGCAGAGGTGACATTTGAAACGACGTTCGTCGGTGTGCGTTCGCATGTGGACCTTGAGATCGCTGAGACGAGCGTATTTTTTGGGGCAATCGGCGCAGAGATAGTCCCGCGAATCGTTGTGAACGTGTTGATGCACTTTGAGGTTGCTGGCAGTGGTGAAGAGTTTGCGGCACGTTTGGCATTCGAAGGGATGGGACTTTGCGGTTGGTGGAAAATGTTTGCGAAAGTGATGCAGGAAACGTTTTTCCGAAAATCGCATTTTGAAACTGCAAATATTGCATTCCATGAGAGTTTCGGAAGGTTTTTCGTCATTTTTTAACGTTTTTGAGATTGATTTTGAGGTATCAAGTGTTTTTTTGGTTTCATCCAGGTCCATTTTTTCATTAAATTCATAATTTTCGATAATTTTTGGGTCGTTTTCAGCTTCTTCAGGGATTTTAATAATTTTTTTGGTTTCATCAACCATGATTTCATTCAATTTTTCATCTTTTTCGATGATTTTGGGGTCATTTTCAATCGTTTTCGAGACACTTTCTGTCTCATCCAAGATTGGATCGTTCAAAAACTCTTCTTCATCGATATTTTCTTGGCTTTCTGACATTTCAATTGGCAAATCGTTCAATTTTTGACTCTCGTTCATACTCGATTCATCAACTGATTCCTCCGAAACTTCATTTTCTTGCGACGAATCAATTTTTTCCTGTAACTTTTTCTCATTTTTCGTCTTTTTCATCATTTTCGCCTCATCCAGGCGACGTTTGAAGCTCTGGGGACACGTTTCGGAATGTTCCTGCAGTGTTTCAACACTTTCAAAGTACTTTAGACAAACCGTACATGTCAGCGCCTTCTCATGCTGCTTCAGATGATTCATAAAATCCGTCGATTTCACGAACGACAAGTTGCACATCAAACACTGCGACTTTTTTTTCTCTGGCGTTCGATGTGTTTCCATGTGAACCTCCAAATTTTCCTTATTTGCATACCGATTCGGGCATTGCGTGCATCTAAAAGGTCTCGAAATGAACATGTGACTTTGTCGCATATGCCGTTTTTGTTCGATGGCCTTCGTAAAAGTCAAATTGCATGTTTCGCACTTGTAACGTGGCTCCATCGAGTGTTCTTGTTGCTGATGAATGCGCAAATGACTCTTGAGGTTGAACGTTTTTGGGCAATTTTCGCAGCGAAACTTTGTGCCGTTGTGCGTTCGCATGTGTTCGTTTAAAACGCGCTGGATGACGAAGCCTTTGTTGCAAATGAGGCACGTGTAGGGACGAATTGTCGTGTGAGCCGTCTTAAAATGCACTTTTAAGTCACTCGAACGGGCATATGCCTTCGGACATTGTTGGCATTTCCAATTTTTCTCGCCCGTATGCGTTTTGAGGTGATCTCGTAGGGAGCTGCTCGTCGTAAAACGCTTTGGACAGAATTCACAAGGGAATGGTTTGACTCCGGTGTGGATTCTCAAGTGAATTCGCAGGTCGGCAGACAATCCGAACGATTTTGAACAGAAATCGCACATGTGTTGTCTACAAAAAATAGCAAAATAATTAATTTTTAAATTTTTTCAGGTTAAAAAACTCACTTTTCATTATGAATTTTGTAACGATGAGTCCTCAGTTTACTAAAAGACGTGAAAATTTCATCACAAGTCCCACATTTGAAGGATTTTCGATCTTTTTCATCGGAAACAACTTCTTCCTCCAGTTCCTGCGTCTCAATTTCGATGGGAATTGACGTCAAAACGGGTCCCAACAAGTCATCCGGGAGCGTTTCGAGATCCAAATTCGGTGATGCATTCGATGACGTCAAATCAAAAAGCCCATAAACCTCCGAGGCTTGATTGTAGAAGGAATCCATCGTTCAGCGTCTCTCGTTTCTTTGTTTTTGTTTACGTTTTTTCGCACAGCTGTCACCGTTTGACACTTCAAATCGGTCTTTTTTGTTGTGTTTCGTTCCGAAAAAAATCAACTTTTGTTAAATTAGACAATGGAAGGCACTGCCGAAGCACCTGACCAGCCAAAGGAAAAGTCTCAAAGCGATATTTTAGCGGCACGTCGCGAGGCCCGTCGTCGTCGCATCCTGGAAAACTCCAACAACAGACTCTCCAAAATCACGGGACGTGAACACAATGAGCCTCCGCTCGTGGCAGAACAACCAATTTCCACAAATGTCATCTATCCCGGACCCAGAAATGGAACGCGATACGTTCGAACCGACGGAACAGCCGCCCGAAGATGTCTTGGAAATGTTACGAGAACTCCGGTCACAAGCTGGCTTCAATCCATCGAGCTTGGGCAGCGACGAGCAGCCAATACCAAAGGAACCGCCATCGAAATTCGCCAAATTTCTGCAATCGAAGGTGCATTACATGCTCATGGGCGTCATCGTGAGCCTACTTTTTGCCACACATAACGAATGGCTCGTCGGAAATAACGTTTTTTTGCCTTTATTCTGCTGGGAAGCGATCGAAGTGTTTGTCCTGAAGACGTACGTCTCAAAGCTGAACTTTCTCGGGATTATTTTTGTCTTTCTCGGTGTCGATCAGCGTCAAGTGCAGATCATTACGAAGCTGTTGGAGACGCTGAACAAATTATTTAACGATTTTTCGTGTTTTTTGTTCTTTTTTGTCGTGACCCATGTCGCGTTCGGGTACTTTTGGCAACAAAAAGACTTCAATGACGTACTTTTTCCCGCGGGAGAAGTCTGTTTGAACAGCAATTAAAGCTTTAATATTTTTCAAATGGAAAAAAATAATAAAAAACGGGAATTTCTTACTATTTAATACGAGTTTAACTTTTATTTCAAAATATTTTGGTATTTAACATGAGGTTGTGATTCGTAAAAATTGTTCAAAACTTGAAAATATTCTTAAAGGTCTTAAAAATATCCTTCTTTTTGTCGTCATTATTCAAATTTTCCGCTTTCGGCACTTCAAATTTTGATGATTCTTCAATTTTATCAACTACTGGTGTGGCTTTATGGCTTAATTTTACGGGACCCGTATCCCCATCAGCTTTCGGTGGAGATTTTTCCTCGTTGCTCTTACTACTATTGTCGAATTTTGCTTCTTTGTTGGTATTTTGTTCGCTGTGGGGATACCCGAATTCTCAATCTGATCGTTTTTTGGGTGTCGGTGACGTTTTTGTCTTGCGAGGCTTTGTTTCTTCAAGTCCGAAGGGTTTTCGAACGAGATCCAAGTTGCCTTCTTTGATCATTCGTTGCTCCCATTTTTCAAGGTCAATCTTGTACTGAGCAATTTTTTTGTCTCCCTCATCCAAATACGGTTTCTTTTCGACTTCCGACATTTTATTCCATTTCATGCTGATCCTCTTGACATATTCCGTCAGCTTTTCGGTGGATTTTTTCGGGTCAACCGAACGCATTTGAGTCACAAAAACCATGTAACCGCTCAAGGGACGTTTTGGTTTTCCCAAATCCTTGCTGCGTGCCTTGATTACGCGACGAGCGCGATCCTCGACGAGTTTTCTCCGCGCATTTTGGAGACTTTCCTTCATCTCGGGCGTTAGTTTGCTGTTGTATTTGGTGATTTCGACGGCGTATTTTTGTTTTTCTTTCTCGTATTCTTGGACGTAGCGCGTTTTTTTGCTGGCATCAAGTTCTCGCCAGTTTTTTGCGAGCTCCTGTGACACTTGAATAGCCTTTAGCTGCGGATTTTCCGACGCATATTTCGGTCGAGTCTCGAACATGTACAGAAAAAAGGGTGATAAGGGTCTTTTGGGTCGCGGAGGAATGCTAGCGAGCTCCATTTGGGACTTTTTTGTGGAAAATGCACACGGAACCGCTCTGAAAATTGGGGGAAAAAATCAAAACAAAGGGCATGAGGTTTTAAACAAACAAATTTTCGGTCATTTCTTACCCGGTATTTTGCCAGATTTTGTTCAAGTGCACGGCATTGACGCCTCTTATTAAAGATTTGATTGGAAACATGACGAGCTTCTCATGTAATTAGCAAAAAATTCGCAAAAATTTATAGCGTTCTCCCTGTAAAAAATGGCGAAAAGTGCGGTTTAGACAAAGAAACGTCAGTCATCTGTCAATTTGGCCCGAAAAAAAAATAAACAAAGAGTTTCATCAACTCGACTCCTGATTTTTATTGAGTTTTTTCAGTCTTTTTTGGTTCCGAACGACATCCGAGTGCCCCTGAGCGATCATCTCACGTTCCCATTCATCAAGAGCGACTTTATATTTTTCCAAATTTTTCGCTGCTGCATCGATATAAGAATTTTTCTCCGTCTCACTCAATTTTTGCCACTTTCGTTTGATTTTTTTGATGTAATCTTTGAGCAATTTATTTGGTTCCTTTGGGATTTCCTTTAATTTTTCGCCCACAAATACCGCAAAAGCTGTTGGAGGTCTTTTTGGCTTGCCTAGAGCCGTTTTTCGTTGATTTATGGTTTTGCGAGCACGACGTGCGGCACGTTCAGTTCGCGCTGTTTCCACATTTAGCTTCATGGCGGGCGTCAAAGTTCTTCGGTATTCGTACATTGCGATGATGTATTGGCGATATTCCTCTTGAAAACCTTTTTGGAGCTCTTTTTTCTCGGATTCATCTAAATTTCGGTATTTTTCACCGACTAAAGTGTTGATTTCTTGCGGAGATTTGCCGGGATTGTTGGCAGCGATTGATGGACGAACTTTTTTTAGGTAACGAAGGTATGCGCCAAGAGGTCTTTTCGGAGGAGAAGGAAGATTTGCCTTTTCGTAGAGGTTTTTTGCTCCGTTTCCTTTGGATTTTCTGGAAAAAAATAATTTTTTCTTTAATTTTTCGTTAAAAAATTAAGTTTTTTTCTTACTTTGGCTTAATTTTTGATTTTTCAAGGGATTTTTTGTACTCCTCATATTCCTTTTTTGACAGAATTTCATAAGAATTTTTCTCTTCAGCGCTTAAACTCTTCCATTTTTGTCTGATTCTCTTCATGTATTGTCTAAGTGTCTCATTAGGCTCCTTTGAGATCTCTTTCATTTGCTCCCTAACAAAAATTAAAACAGCTTTCTTCGGTTTTTCTGGATTTTTTTCAGTATCTTCGATGCCAAATCGACGTTCTCGACGTTTTTTGCGAACTATTTCTAATTTTTTCTTCATTTCTGGCGTCAAAGCCTTCAAATAAGCCTCTCTTTCTTTGTGATATTCCTCAGTTTCCTTCTTAAAAGCATCTTCATACTCTTTTTTCTTCGAATCTTCCAAAGTTTTGTACTGTTCCCCAATTAATTTGTTAACTTCTTGTGTAATTTTGCCAGGATTTGCAGCTACAACTGTCTCTCGGACCTCTTTTAAGTAACGAAGATAGGCATTCAGAGGTTTCTTTGGAGCAGTAGGCAGTCCAGCAGCTTCATAGATGGATTTGTTATGAGCAGCAGCCAAAAATTGCAAATATCTGAAAGAAAAGTTGAATGATTTTTACGTTTTTCAACGAAATTTGACTTTCATACCCACAAGGTCTCTGAATTAAACCAATTTTGGAGGCACTGAAGGCTCGTATCAGAGAAATCATCACGAAAAACCGAAGAAAAATCGTGGAAATTCGATGAGAATTGTCAATTTCATCAAAAAAGTCAAACGTCAAACCTGTCATTCGTGAAAAAAACAACAAAAACAATCAAAATCGATCGGAAAATCAGAGGAAAAATGTAGTTTTTAGTCAGTTTCGCTCATTTTAACACAAAAAATTAAGATAAATTACCACTCAAAATGACATTCCTGTTGAAAACGAGTGCCATAAACCTAAAACAGGTCCAAACGACCTCGTCTAAGCCATTTTTAAAGTACGGAGCGTACTTGGCCTGCATCATAATTGTCTATTTACTGTACAAAAGTCTCCTGGAGCATGGAAGCGGTGAATTTTTGACGTCATCCAAGCATGTCTTGGATCAGGATTCCGAAGTAGCTCGTGCCCGGGATCCCACATGCAGCTATTGGGACTGTTTCAACGTCTACAGATGCGGGCAGCAACGATTACTGGTGTACGTTTACCCGAATGCCCGTGATTTTGTCGATGAAAACGGCAACAAAGCTGATAAATTTACCAAAGAATTCTACGTGATGCTCCAAACGATCATCAATAGTCGATATTACACCTCGAATCCGAATGAGGCGTGCATTTTCGTCCCCAGCATCGACATGTTGAGTCAGGCAAACATCAACATTGACTTAGTTAATAAAGCCTTGGCTGCTTTACCATAGTAAGAATTCATTTTTTGGTCTATAAAACATTTTTTCATTAATTTTTTGATTTTTTTTAGTTGGGAAAATGGTCAAAATCACCTTTTGTTTAATTTTATTGCGGGCGCCAGTCCCGATTATTCCACCGTTATGGATGTCAATACCGATAAAGCTCTCATTGCGGGAGCTGGCTTCGATACATGGACCTACCGCATGGGTTTTGACGTCTCCATTCCATTTTACAGCCCATTACTGAACGAATTTCGCTTCACAAATCAAAATTACGGACAACGTCGACCTCATCTTCTAGTCTCGCCACAACTGAATCTCTTCTCCAAGCATTTTCGGGTCTTGCAGGAACTTGCATATGATTATCCTGAGCTACTTTTGTTACAAAAGTGCCCTGCTCCAACCACAGGACAAGATAGTGCCGGGCAAAAGCAACCGCAAATGTTCCATTTGGACACTCGTTGCAATTTCCCGAATGGGCGTGAATTCGATTACCCCCAAATTTTGGAAAAAGCGACATTTTGCTTGATCGCACGTGGCGTAAGACTCTCACAACCGAATTTCATCGAAGCAATGGCAGCTGGATGCATTCCCGTAGTCATGGCAGACAATTATGTCATGCCGTTTAGCGAAATTTTGGACTGGAATTTGGCTTCCATACAAATTCGCGAAGGAGATTTGCATTCCGTGATGAGCGTTTTAAAAGCGGTATCGAAACAAAAAATTATTGAACTGCAAAAACACGTCAAATTCTTCTACGATCGATATTTTTCGAGTTTGGAAAAAATTACGATGACTGTTCTGGATGAGCTGAATGACAGAGTGTTCCCACATTTGGCAAAAGATTACAATTATTGGAATTTACCATCGAATTCCGTGCAAAATCCGTTATTTTTGCCCATCATAGCGCCACAAAGTCAGGGATTTACTGCCGTTATTCTCACCTACGACAGAGTTGAAAGTCTCTTTACGCTCATACAAAAATTGGCGGTTGTTCCGTCGTTGCAAAAGATTCTCGTTATATGGAATAATCAGAAAAAGGCGCCGCCACATAGTAAGTTTTAACGAAATTTCTGAAAAAAAAAATTTTTTTTATTAATTTTTAAAATTTTTTAGTCAATCACTTCCCAAAAATCTCAAAACCCTTGAAAGTTATTCAAACCAAGGCAAATAAACTTTCGAATCGATTTTATCCCTATGAAGACATTGAAACGGAAGCTATTCTCACAATTGATGACGACATCGTGATGTTAACTGCTGATGAGCTTGATTTCGGGTATGAAGTATGGAGAGAGCATTATGATCGAATTGTCGGATTTCCGAGCAGAACGCATGTTTGGGATAATGTCACCGAAAAATGGCGTTACGAGTCGGAATGGACTAATCAAATTAGTATGGTTTTGACTGGAGCAGCGTTTCATCATAAGGTGAGTTTTATTTGTGAAGAAGTTTAAAGTATTTAGAAAAATTTAGAAAAAAATTTAAAAAAAAAAATTAAAAATACATTTGAAAAGAAAAAAATTAAATTTAGAAAAAAATGAGTTATATTTTTCGAAAATCCAAAGTGAAAATATCAAAAAATTGTCATTTTCAAATTTTTACAGTAAAAAATGAAATTAAAAACATTATAAATTGGTTGATTTTTTTATTTAAATTTTCGTTTAAATTTTATTAAATTTTTTATTAAGTATTTTTGACTAAAAAATACTGATTTGCTTCAAAATTGTTCAAAAATCTTTAATTAAAAATTTGTATTTTTTTTTTTATTTTTTTTTTTTTTTTGATTAAAATTGTCCCAAGGTTGAGTTAAGAAATTCAATTCGAAGCAATAAAAAATTTTAAAATATTAAAACTATCCAAAAATTAAAAAAAAAAAATTTTTTAAATAATTTTTGGGCTTTTAATAAATTTTTTAATATTTTTTGAAGATTTTTTTTAAATTTATGAATAATTTTTTTAAATATAATTTTTTATTTAAAATAATTTTTAAATTAATTTCTTTTATTCCTTTTTAATTAAATTTAGAAAAAAATTGCTAAAAGTAACAAAAAAATAAGGAAGAATTATTTTTCCAACCAACTTTCCAAATTTTTCCACCCTTTTGATTATTATTACCTTCTTAGATTTTCGAAAAATCAAATTATTGAACTTGCCTAAAAAATTGCCATAAAATTGACGAAAATTAATATTTTTAAATAATTTTCCTTCTTTTCCCTTTTTGCAGTATTGGAGTTACATGTACACCAACGCCATGCCAGGCGACATCAAAGAATGGGTGGACGAGCACATGAACTGCGAAGACATTGCAATGAACTTTTTGGTAGCCAACATCACGAACAAGCCCCCAATCAAAGTGACACCCCGCAAAAAGTTCAAATGCCCGGAATGCACAAACACGGAAATGCTCTCAGCTGACTTGAATCACATGATGGAACGATCCGCTTGCATCAACAGATTCGCAAAGATTTATGGCACGATGCCGCTCAAAAGTGTCGAATTTCGCGCAGATCCGGTACTGTTCAAGGACAACTTCCCGGAGAAATTGAAGCGATTTAATGACATTGGGAACTTGTAGGCAGCTTTTTTCTAAGTTATTCAGTATTTGTTAAGGTTTAAAAGTAAAAAAAAAACAGAATTAATGTGTAGTAGATGTTAGATGACGAGAAAAAGTGAAAAATAAATCATTTGAATTAGCAAGTATGATCATTTATTTTCGCTTGATGTTGTTTTTGTCGCGGGTCAGAGACTTATTTCTTGGCTTTTGGGATCTTGGGTGCCTTCAATGTGCCCATGGCTTGTGCCTTCAAGACCTTGACGACCTTTTGTTCGTCGATGAGGAAAGCGCGAACGATCTTCTCCTTCAAGCATTTGTGGCACAAGACGCCACCGAAGCTGCGGGACACGGTCTTCAAGCGACGGCACATGCGTGGGCGTTCGCTGGGACGTGTGGGTTGGATACCCTTCAACTTTTCCTTGCATTGACCGCAACGAGGAACCGAACGTTGCTTCTTCATGTACAAGTAGACGAGACGTCCTCCGGGTGTTCGGACAACACGTCTGCGGTTGGAACGTGTGTTGTACGACAAGCGTCTACGTAATGTTAATCTTTGAACCATTTTGAATGATGTTTTGGGTCAATTTGCTGCAATGAAAAGAGAAAATTTGACGATTAGTACGGAAATTCGCAAGGTTTGAGGTTATGTTCGAACAAAACAAGGCTCTTTATCATGTCACAACATCCATAAACTCCCAAAACAGAAGATTTGGACTAAATTTCACTCATTTTCATTAAGATTTCAAACATCAACGAGTCTAAATTCCTCGAATTTCCACATTTATCCATGAATCATGTCACAAAAACACTCGCGACATCCATTCGCTTCAGTACTACTGCCACATGTGCCAGGACAACAATTTTGAACAACACATTTATCACGTTAATTTTGCATTTTCGCAGCCATTTTCATCACAAACACGACTTTGGAGCACTTGTTTTGTCAATCCGAACATATTTTCACGTGGAAAAGCCCGATTTTCCGGCGAAAACTCACTTTAAAATTGAACGAAAATCTTGTGTACTGTACACTACAAAGGGTCCAGTGAGAAAGAACGATTTGACAGGTGCGCGAAAAGACCCCAATGAGCAAGGAACGATTTGACAGGTCAGCAGAAAAGATCCCAATGAGCAAGAAACGTCGACATCGTGATTTCATGTGGACCTCAACGTGAGTTCATCGTGAATTCCGAGCCGTTGTTCATAGCCGTTGGTCATCTGAAGCTAAAAAGCTACTAAAAAAGCTCTAAGTAGCAGAAAACGAGGAAAAAAGAAAAAAAACCAAGGAAAATATCAGAAAAATAACATAAAAAAAGAAATACCTGAAGAGGAAATGTACGTTGAAAAGCTCCAATATCCTTGTTCTGTGACCTTTTCAATCCACTGCTTCCTGAAAACTTCCGGAGCTCCATCGAGCATGTTTCTGCTTCCAAAAAGGCGTAGTTTCGTTCAGTTATTCAGTAGTTTCATTTACAAAATTTGTACAATTTTGTTATTTTTTCGTTTTTAAGGCTATTATATTTAATTATTTCACTTTATGTCACCCATCTCTCCGATTTTATCGAAATAGTTCAGGGAGTTGCGGGAATGCTTAAATTTAAGAGGAAAATAAAAAAAATCACTGAAAGTTTTGATTTGAAAAATTGGGAAAATTAATCAAAATTAAAGTAAATTTATTTCGAAATTGTCAGATAATATAAAATTTATTTGATTTTTTGAATTTTAAAAATGAAAATTTAAATTTCAAATTTTAAACCTTCTTTTCTGACAATTTCGAAATAAATTTACTAAAATTTTATTAATTTTTCCCAATTTTTCAATTCGAAATTTGAAAAACATGTTTGATATTTGCTAATTTTCTAATCTTTACAAATGTTTTCTATTGGTGTTGCGATTTTTTTATTTTCCTCCTAAATTTGAGGATTCCCGCAACTCCCTGGAGGAAAAATAAAAATATTTAGAAGAACAGGAAATTTTTTGACATTTTTGGTACTATTTGGCTAAAAAATAATTAAAATAGCAAATTTACATTTAAAGGATGTTAAATATGAATTTAAATTGCTTTAACAACGCATAACTTATCGAAATTTAGATAAAAAAAATTTTGAGTCACGTGACCAAAATTATTATTTTTTCTTAAATTTTAGTTTTGTGAAATTTTATTTCAATTTTAGCTTAAAACTTTGAAATAATAAAAACAAAAATTAATTTAATGTGAATAATCAACGTTTAACGTTAAAAAATGTAAAAAAAAGTAGTAAAAAAATTAAATAATTTTGAACTTTGATACACTTAAGAGAAGGAGAATGCTCCATGTTTGCTCTTGACTTAATGAAAAGACCGATTTGCCGCCAATTTGCTTCCAATGAGCCCATCAACAGAATATCAAGAAAATTTAATATTTTTTTTATTCCTTAAATTATTCTTTTAACTTAGAATATTTATTACGACTGTGCCAATCTAAACATTAGTGGTCCATTGTATCCAAAAATGAGTCCTGTAATTGGATTCGGGGCAAATTGCAGACAATTGATATCCCAATTTTTGTCCGTTTTTAACGACTTAACTCGTTGTTCGCTAAACGGCTTGTCAAGTTCATAAAAAATCCCGTATGTCTCGAAATTGTATCCGGGCAGGCCTTTTTTGAAGCCAATAAATAAAATTTTCCTCGTCGGCGACACAGAAAGAAAATAATAAAAATTCGGAAAGTGCTGCAAAACGTGCAATCGTTGTCCAAATGTCTCTTTTTGTGTACTGATGACTTCAATAACTTGCAACAACGGATTAAAACTGACGAAAAAATCATTCACAACGGCAATTGTGGTGTCTCCGCTGACGGTTATCAAGTTACTGTGAAACTGCTTGAGATTCAAATCCTTTTCAATGTTCCAATATTGCACGTAGTGATAAAGTTTTGGCCATCGCGGCATATTTGCGCCATCTTTCCACAGCGCTTTCTCGTATTCCACGTAGAGATCATCGAGAGACATGGTCTTTGTCGTTAAATGCTCAAAAACTTTGCACATTTTTTCGATTTCGACTATCACATTGCTGGCATCATGCAATTCGGCGAAAAATCTGCCGCATTTGTCTTTGGTTGGGGTGAAATTTTGATATTCTAGAGTGCCAAAATTTTGGTTTATCACATCGATTCGTCGTTGGAGGCACTTTAAAGTGAATTTCAAGTCGCTGATTCCTTCGTCATCCGTTAAACCATCGATTTTTTCCATAAAATCCGTCACATAGTAGAAGAGCCTTATGAAATATTGTATCCCGATGGAGTAGGACCAACATCGATTGTTACCTCCTTTATACTGTTCCATCGTTTCAAGCACAAAATTCACGATTATCATGAAAACTTCCAATAATTTCCATGAATCTCCCGTCGTGTAAGCGGCAAGAGCTGTAACATGCAATTTTTCTCGAATTATCGTCTTTGTGGTTGTCGTCAACAAATGACTCGAGTTGCCCGGGATAAATTTGATGAATCGCACAACGGTGTCAGGAACTGCAGAAATTACTTTCAATATCACGTCATTTTCCCAATCGTAAAAATAAATCTGATGTCGATTACTGAAAATGAGAAAAAACGATTCTGGCTCGAATTGAATTGATGCAATCGGTGTGAGATTGTCGTCGTCATTGTTAGCCAACTCGACATACTTTCGATGCAAAACGCCGTCTTTGTAGATGTAAACTTTGGATTTGACTGTTCCCACAGCCAAGATGCCGGCATCTGTGTGCGGATGGAAATTCATGCACCAAACTGTGCGATCTGTGATAATTTTCCACTTGACGACCAGCGTAAAGGCATTCAGTACGTACAGGATACGAGAGCTGTGACATGTTGCAAAATATTTCCTGGAAAACATGAAAATTCATCAAAATTCTTGCAAATTAAATAAAATCTTAAAAATCTCACCCGTCAGCCGAGAATTCAATGGAAAAGGTTGATCGCAAGTTTTCCGGCAGTGATGTGATTTGCTGTTGACAAAAGAGGGAAATTTACAATTTTTCATTAAAAAAATAAGGAAAAACTTACTTTTAATTGACATTCTTCCGATTCGATAGCTTTGTCAAGGAAAAGTCTTTCTGCTTTTGAAAATGCCAATTCTTTCAGCTTTTTTGTCACACAAAATCCCTGCTGCTTTGCACACAATAAATTACAAATATTCGTCTTCGGCTTGAAGACCATTTTCAAAAATTTTCCTGTTTATCTTTGTTGCGGGACCAAAACACAGCTATTACGCGCTTTTTTTCCTACGAGGAGTTTATTAAGGGCATAAGTCTGTGTATGTGTCTTTGGAGATGTGACCTTTACGATGAGACAACTTGGGAAACAGGACTTGGAATAATAAAATTGTTGAGAAATGAGAAGAAAATTTGAAAGGCAAGTATTTGAAAAAAAAATACCTTCAAAATATTAGAAAAACTTGACTTAAGCTTAAACTTAAAAACTTATGAGACTTGCAAAAATATCCAAAAATACTTTGACTTAAGGTGAGGTGACTTAAGTTGAAATGACTTAAGCTTTGGTTGAAAAAAAAATGAAAGTAACTTAAGTGACTTAAGCTTAAAAAGAGTTTCAAAAAAAATTTGACTTAAGCTTAAGTTTCAGAAAATTAAAAAAAAATATGTGACTTAAGCTTGAAAATATTTCGACTTAAGCTTAAGTTAGAAATTTTTTTAATTTATGTAATTTAAGCTTAAAAAGAGTTTCAAAAAAATTTTGACTTAAGCTTAAGTTTCAGAAAATAAAAAAAAAATATGTGACTTAAGCTTGAAAATATTAAACTTAATATATAAGTTAGAAATATTTAACGCAAACTTAAGCTTAAAAAGAGCCAAGCAAAAAACGATAATGGAGTTTCAAAAAATCAACTTTGAATGTGTTGAGCGCGAAACGTATTTTAACCAAACATAAAGAAATTTTTTTTAAATGACTAAATGGGCAGGTCATTTGGCACGCAAATCCCGACCGCGCCCCTAAGTTAAAAGTTTAAAAAATAAAAAAAAATATGTGACTTAAGCTTAAAAAATATCTTTATTTAAGCTTAAGTTAGAAAAATAATAAAAAAATGAAAAATTATAAAAAAAATAATAAAATACCTACTTATAAACTTTTGAAAATTGTAAGAAAAGAGAAAAAATCAATTTCGTCAAAATTCTAACAAAATTTAAAATTCTCCTTTCTAAATTGTTTTAAAAGAAATTGTAAAATTTCAGTAATTATTTTCAATTTTAAAAAAAATAATTTCGAACATTAGTTTTGCATTTTCTTAATTTTTCAAATTTTGAATGAAATCCATTCAATTTTGTAATTTTGATTTTCAAAATTAATCCACAAAAATATGCAAAATCTTAAGAAATTTGAAAATTTGTTCTTTTATTTCATCCTTAAGTTTTTGTATTTGACTTAATGTGATGTTATTCTTAAGCTTAAGTTATAAGTCAATTGACTAAAGTATGCAAAAAAACATGAGTTAAACTTAAGGTTACAAAGCCAATGTATGCCTTTAACTTAAGTTTAAGTCAGAAAATTATTTGGATTCAGTAGAATTTTGACTTAAGCTTAAGTTTAAAAAAAGGTTGAAATAAGTCAAAAATTTTTGGATTTTCAATCAAGCAAATATTATTTTTTTTTTTAAATTAAAAAAAAACTTAAATTAAATACATTTATTTGACTTACGCTCTTAAGTTTGGCTTAAGTCATAAGTTGAATAACTTAGACTTTTAACTTATTTTTTATGGCATTATCCTTTTTTGCCATATACAAAGCAATATATTGCAAGCGGCAATAATTTTTTCCGAGACTTGCCTGTGCATATTCATCCGTACGCAAATGTCCCAGTAGTCATCGGAAAAAATCAACAAAGCTCTGATCTCGTTTCCGAACAAATTCACTCAATTACGGACCATTCCACGAGTCAAGCCACGCTAAATCGCCTCGAAAAATGAGTCGAAATACCGCGGAAAGTGTACAAGCGAAATCGGGCTCCGGCAGCGGCAGCAACAAAAACATCCAGAGCAGCGAAGTATCATCCTCCAACAAAAATGGCTCATCTCGTCCAAAGGAAAGAAATTCCGCGGCAACTGCAAATATTGTCGTCGAAGACAGCTCGGACGACGATAATGCCGAGAAAATTCGCGTGGGCAAACAATATCAAGCCACATGCCCCGAAATGCAAACCACAAAACCGACCGATGGGAATTCCGACGACAAGGCGTTGCTTGTTTGGACTCCCACAACAGCGATAGACGAACAACAAATTGACGACTACGTGAGAACGGCACAAGAAAAGTACGGATATAATATGGAACAGGCACTGGGGATGCTGTATTGGCACAGTTACGACTTGAAAAGTGCCATGGATGACTTGTGCAACTTCATGCCGTACCCCAACGAGTGGTCACAAGAAGACGAAGTGTTGTTCGAGCAAGCGTTCCAGTTCCACGGGAAGAGTTTTAATCGCATTCGACAAATGTTGCCGGACAAAAGTGTCGGCAGCTTGGTGAAATATTACTATTCGTGGAAGAAATCTCGCACAAAAACCAGCGTCATGGATCGTCAGGAGCAGTTACAGGCGAAAAATGGCGTTTCGGACAACAACAGCGAACGTGATAGTAATTCCGACGTGGATGACAAGAACGGCATCAAAGTTGAAGGAGATGCAACGAAAACAGCAACAGATCCCATTAACTCGTCCGCGATCAACAATTGCAGCGGATGCGGCGTCGCCTGTACCGAAGTTCATAACACGGTGCATGGCAAACTTTGTTCCAGTTGTCATCATCATTTTAAGCGAACCGGCATTTTGCGTCCCATTTCGGCGCCGAAACACTTTGGAAAGCGATCTCAAACGAGCGACAACGGGAAATACAAGAAACATCCACCGAAAGGCATTTATTTCAATCACGACGACATCGTTGCCCTTGCACAAGCTAAACAAAATCCCGGCACGCGGAACAAACAAAGCGACATTGTCGTCGGGATGGAACGCGAATGCGCCTCACATTGGACCCGCATTCAAAGTAACAAGCAAAAGCTGAGTCGAACACGGCAAAAAGTCGCAGCAGCGTTGAAGGAATGTCTCAAACCCGATTCGAATAATCGCGTGAGTGTTCGTTGGACCAACGACGAATATTTGCTGGCAGTGCAGGGCGTCAAAAATCACGGAAAGGATTTCGCGACAATCGCTAATATTTTGGGAACCAAGACGGAGGCTCAGATCAAGACATTTTTCGTAAATTATCGTCGGCGATACAATTTGGATAAACTCGTAAGGGAATATGATGCGAAAAATGGCAAAGCGGCAAAGGATTCGAGTTCGACGAAGGGAGCAGGAAAGGAAAATGCGACGCAAGCAGAAACGTCAATGTCTGTGGAAATTGATCTGGATGAGGAAAATACAAACACAAATGCGAATGATGAGGATGTCACGATGACTCCCGTAGCGCAGTAAGATGTTAAGAGATAAAATACTTGAGGCAAGTGAAATTTTGAGAAAAATGTTTCACATTGTTTAAGAGCGAATTCTAATATTTTTTTCGAAAATTGTCTTTTTTTGATTTTTAAAGTCGAAAATTGATGAAAATTTTCACAAAAAATCTGGAAATTTTTAAAAATTTAAGAATTTTGTATAAAATATTTGTGTTTTTGTCAAAATTCGTCAAAAAAATTTAAAAATTATTGATTTAAAATTTTTCAATAATTTTTGAATTTTAAAAAGTTTCAATTTTTTTTCAATTGATGCAAATTAATTAATTTTAATTTATTTAATTTTAAATTAATTAATAAAAATTTAGTTTATTTTATTAATTTAATTCATTTAAGTAATTTAATTATTTATTCGATTCATTTTTTTTTAAATTTTATGAAAATGAAACTCAAAAATAATATTCGATTTTTGAATTGGAGCAAAAAAATAAAATTGCCAAATTTGACCAAAATGATTGATTTTTACATTTTTATCAATTTTTTTTTTATCAATTATGGCTTTTTTAATATAAAATATGTAAAAATTGAAGAATTTCCAAAATTTTTTTTTATTTTGGAAAAATTCAAAAATAGATATTTAATTTAATTTTTAACTTAATTTCAAAAATATTAATTAAACAAAATTTAATTTAAATTTAATTTCACAAAATAGTCAATACAACTTTAGAAAAATTTTCATTTTAGATAATTTTTTACTAAAATTTTTACTCGTAAATTAATTTATTTTATTTTTTATTTAAATATCATTTGAAGGAATCAAAATGCCTTCTAAATAATGAAAAAATTCGCTAATATTTCCATAAAAATTATTGATCACTAATGAATAATGTGAAACATTTTTTTTCAAAATTAAACTTGCCTTAATGAAAAAAAAACCCGTAGACTGAACCCCATTAGATTTAAAATTGAATGCGTGCGTGTTTGACGAATTTACTGATGTAAAACAAAAAAAAAATATCAAGCCGTTTCATTAAACTAACTAATTTATAGCTTAATTTGGATATTTAACAATAAAAAGTTAAAAAAAAAAATAAATCAATACGAGTTTGCTTTGTGTTTCGGTAAAAATTGAAATCCTTCAGGTACGGGTCCGAGCAGCATTTCGCTCAATTTGATCCAATCTTTGCTGTTGTTCGAAGCCATAAGTGTTTCCAAATCATCTCGTCCCACAAATTGGCAAGGTCTTTGATTGATTTTCTGTGGCGGGCGCTCTAAAATGCCAAAAGGCACGTAGCGATGTAGAAAACTTTGCCATTCGAGGAAGAAACGACGACACGTTTCGACTCCCTGCACATCACTGCCCCACTGTTCGAGTCCGTAATTCACATATCGCTTTAGCATTTCGAAGCGTTCGCTGCTACTTGGATCCATGTGTCGTTGTTCCTTGATTTCCTGGAAGAGCCATGGCTTGATAAGTGCCCCGCGACCAATCATGAGACCCGAAATGCTTGGCGCGAGTTTTCGGGCAGCGTTGTAATCCTCGAAAGACATGATATCGCCATTGCCGAAGACGGGAACTTCTTTGACGGTTTGGGCGCATTGCTCGATGTACTCGTAGTTGGCGAGTTTTGTGTAACGTTGTTCACGGGAACGACCATGAAGCTGAAAAAAAGGAAGTTTTTAATGATTTTTAATGATATTTGAGAAAAAAATTATTTTTTTTTAATAAAAATATAAATAAAAAAAATAAAATAAAAATAAAATAAAAAAAATTAATATAAAATTAAACGATTTTTGACTGAAAATTTTTTTTTTGTTACTTTATGATTTTTTGTTGTCTTTTTTTTTGATTTTTTTGATTTGAATTTTTGCTGATTAATAAAATTAAATTTAAATATCTAAATTAACTAAATTTTTAATTTAAAAAAAATAAATAAAAATTAAAAAAAATAATTTATTAAAAAAAATTATTTAAATTTAACTTAAAAATTATTCCAAATTAAAATTAATTAAATTTGATTAAAATTATTCATTTAAAAAATTATTTAAAATTAATTTTATAAAAAAAATAATTAAAAATTATATTAATTTAAATTAGTTTAAACAATTAAATTATTAAAAAATTAAGTTTAATTAAAAAAACAATATTAAAAAAATTACCGTTATTTGCTTAGCTCCCCATTCAACGAATTTCGGCATCAATTCGTGAGCGATACTCTTATTCTCGTACACCCCGGTACGAGTTTTGACTGTAAATGTCTTCTCATATTGGCTCAAAATGGTTGAACAGCTTCTAACGACAGACTCCAACACTTTCGTTCTATTCAGCAATCCACTACCAGCTCCTTGACGATAAATCAAATCAATAGGACATCCCAAATTTAAGTCAATAAAGTCGAAATCCGCTTCTTCCGCAAGAGTTTGACACGCATAAGTCAACACTTTGTTACTATGACCGCAAATTTGAATACCAAAAAAGTCCTCTGACTCGTGTTTTCGGGTGAGAGCCCATTCAGATCGTTGTCCTAAGAGAAAAATTTCATAAAAACCAAGAAATTTTCAAGAAAAAATAATTTTTTACCATTAATTAAAGGCACAGCACAAGCCATTTCTCCGCAAGTGATGTCAACTTGATATTCCTTGCAAATTCGACGAAACGGAAGATTACCCACAGTCGTCAATGGCGCCAAATAAGTTTTATCTCGAAAGTCTAGTCGTTTGACTTCACGCGGCGTTGCTTTAACACACACATCACTCACTTTAGAGTCATTTTCTGGCACTGTTTTTGGCTCCTTTCGATTTTCTTCCATAATTTTGGCGACTTCTTTCAACACTTCATCCGATTTTTTCAAGTCAAATTTCCGTTTTCGTAGTACGTTGAACAAATCTTTCGTTTTTTTCGGGAAATCATCAGTTTGATTCGCTGTTTCGGCGGGAGGTATTCCAAGATTTTTGAAATTTTCATCCAAATGTGCCATAGCGAAGCGACACGAGACGCCAAAACGACAAAAACCTTTGGTGCTGTAGATGTAACACGTGTCGGAGATGTCTTTTGGCTTGACTTCCATGAATTTGGCGACATCATGAGACATTTTACAGTTGCCACTGAAGTTACAAACTCCCGAATCGGGACCATTGTAGCAACTGCGACAGAGTTTCAAGCTGATATCTTCTTTGAAAACCGGTCGATTTGTGTTCTTTCCGCGTCTTTTTTCCTTCTTTTGCTTCTTTTGAGGCGGCTCGAGGGAATCTGTTGACTCGACAGGTAGAGAATTGTCCGCCGGTGCCTCAGGTTTTTCTCTTTCAATGAGAAATCTACAAAGAAAATGCTTTAAAAAATAATTTTTGATACAAAACTTTATGAAAACTCACTCTTTTTTGATAAAACAAACCGTATCATCGAGTCTGGCAGTCATTTTTGTCGAATTTCTCTAAAATTTTGTCTCACGATATCACGCTGGATTGTTTTGATTCTCTCTTTTTGAACGTCAATTCAATTTCTGTCAAGTGTCATCTGTTATTTATCACTTTTTTGGGGCGATTTCCCTTTTGTTTCTGCAAAAAATTTCCAAAATTCGACGTTAAATGAGCGATTCCAAGTCAATTAGTGCTCAGCGTGAAAGTGGCGATGGCGCCCCGTGTCCCGAAGCTGCCAAATCTCTCGCAACTGCCAAAGTTCCTGCTAATTTAGCGACTTCTGATGACGTCACAGTCCGTAATCCGACAAAATTTGACGTCAAAACCTCCCAAAAGCTCCAACGCATCACACAGGAAATCCAAAATACGTGGCTTCGACGACATTTGAACAAGCCTCGACCCGCTTCTCGTCTCCTGGATTTAGAAGAGCAACGAAAACAGATCATTTTGCCTGCAGTTTTGCCCAAAGGGAGACTAATTCAGCTCATTCCGTTGGTGAAACAGCCAAAAGATCCGCGGAAAAGTGTTTCCCGTAACCAGAAGGAATTGAAATTTGTACCATACGAGCCTTACAAAGCTTGTGTGACACCCATGTGCAAACGAAGTCCCCGAAAAAGCCCCATGGAAAAAGGTCACAAACGCGGAAAAAGCACAAATGTCGACCTAAATGTGCTTGTATCGCAAGTTTCTTCCGTCAAATCGAGCGAAATCCGCGAAAAACCATCGGAAAATTCACAAAAAGCCTTTTACGAGGCACAAATCGAGGCTTTGCGCAAGGAAAAATCTGAAATTGAGAAGAAATTAAAGTTCCAAGCTCAAGTTAACAGTGAATTAAAAAGCTTACTCGTGAATTCCATGAGTCAAGACGAGTCGGTAGTGAGTGATAGGATATCTTCCGTGACCGAAGGTGTTCATTTGAAAGAAGCCCTGAAGCTCATCACATCCGCCGAAGACTATTCCGGTCAAATTGAGGTATGGCGAAGTCGATTTTTAGCCTCCGGAGTCATGATCGAAGAATTAGCTCGCTGGAAAACGTCTCTTTTGCAACGAAATCAACTTTTGATCCAATCCAACAAGAAACTCCTCGAAACGGTGGGTCGTTGTCGTGACATGCAAGTCGAAATTTTATCGAATTTGGCATTTCTCGAGGGTACCAGCACGAAACTCGACTTGGAAAGTGCTAATATTCTCGATCTTTCAAAGGAAAACTTGTCGCTGAGTCAACATTTGGCCTTGAAAAGTACCGCAAAAGGCGGTTTGCCCAACGAAATTGACTTTGCAGGCTTGGAAACGTTGACTGAAGGTGAAAAATTAGGAATTCAAGCGTTGGAAACGACCAAAGAACCACTGATATCGACTGACGAACTCCTGAAAACGATTTTGGGACAGAATTTCATGCTGATGCAGCAACAAAAAAAGGCTCAAGATGAAAATTTAGTAGATCCAGGTCCAGGCATGCCTAAAATTGTCTAAAAAAAATGTAATTCTTATGATATTCCAAGAGCAATAAATATTTTATATCCCAAAATTCAACGATATTTTTTCAAAAATGATCAGGATTCGGTGAGACGAATGAAATTGATGAACAGCTGATCTGCACCAGCATGCAAAAAAAAATTCCTGCCCATGCTCACTGGTGCGGCTCAGCTGATTGTCAAAATTGACAGAACGCCATCGTCACGTTTCGCATTTGCATCGTTTTGGAGCAAAATAAAGGGAAAAAACTCGCGTTTAATCGCGTTGTTAGTCACAAATAAACGCTTTCAAAGTGTTGCTGAGCCCCGAAAGGCTGTCATATGATGTTAGTTTCAACTTTTTTGCTTGTTATTGTGTCATTCTAACCTTACACTCGTTTGCAGGCATGATTTTTATCCGCCAAGAGACCATCTAAGAGACTACGAATACGACTCGGCGGAAGAAGAAATTGGTTTTGACGCGGATCAGATTGACGTGAACTTGCTGGAAGCTGTTTACACGGAAGAAATTTTGCCGATTCACGACGACGACGACATGGAGGACGATAACATGAGCACCACCGATTCCGAGAACTCGGAAGATTTCGATGACTCGTCGACGGAAGAGGAAGCCGAAGCAAATGTCGCGCAAGAAGGCAGTTCCAATAACGACGCCGAGGGAGCCACACATCGCGTCATTGACGATTACGACGAAAACGAGGAAGAAGACGACGTTCTGCGAGCAATTATTCAGGAATTGAAGAAGGCACGTTCGAAACCGCCAGATATCAAGACGGAAGATTTCGTTGTTGACCTCAGTTTTCACACAGAAGCCGATATTTTGGCAGTGGCGACCGTCACTGGCGATATTTTGATGTACAAATACAGCAACGAGGAAAATACGCTCGTCAACACATTCGAAGTGCACACAAAAGCATGTCGCAACGTCGAATTCACACGAGATGGAAGTGCTTTGATCAGTTCGTCGCGCGACAAAAGTCTCATGCTCACAGATGCCGAAACGGGAAAACTAAAAAGATTCTGGGACGAAGCGACAAATGAGCCAGTTTACAGTCTCGCGGTGTTAGATGAGAATTTATTCGCAACCGGAGATGATGAAGGCACCGTCAAACTCTGGGACATGCGACAAAAAGACACAAATCCCATTTTTTCGCTGAAAGAAGTCGACGATTACATCTCCGCCCTCATTTCGAACGATTCGAAGAAATATTTGCTCGCAACAAGTGGCGACGGAACTCTCACCACCCTCAGTATCCCCGGCAAAAAGCTTTACGTTCAATCAGAGCCGTACGAAGAGGAACTCACGTGCTTGGGTATCTTCCGTAACGACAGCAAAGTCATCACGGGCACGTCCAAAGGCAACTTTTACACATTCAATTGGAACCAATTTGGGTATCATTGTGATGCTTTTTCGGGTCCCGCATCGCCAATCAGCAAAATGATACCAATTACCGAGAGAATTGCCATCACAGCGGGCGAGGAAGGCATTTTGAGGGCAATGCACATGGTGCCGGGACGCGTTCTCGGTGTCGTCGGGCAACACAGTCTCGCCGTCGAGGCGATGGATATCAATGCGACGGGCGAAATAATTGCCTCGAGTTCGCACGATAACGACATTCGCTTCTGGAACATTAAATTTTTCGAGGATTTTGACAATATCAAGTACAACGAGAAACCAAACACACGCAAAGCACTCCGACACAACCTGCCTTCGTCTAATTTTTCGAATCGCGCCGACTTTTTCGCGGATTTGGCTTAAAAAGTCACGTTTTTTTTCTATATTGTTAACATTGAATTTGAAATGTAAAAGAAGTTACGTTAAATAAAGAACAAATCACATACACCAAAGTAGTTATTTATCTAATTTTCAGCAAAAACTTTTATTTTTTAAATCAAATATTCCGAACAAATTACATTTGTTGCTTTTTTTACATCCAAAGAGATACGAGAGATTCTATAATAATTATTTTCTGTTTGTCGTATAATTTATAATTGCATTTATTAACATTAGTAACGATATACAGAGTGTTCCGGAAAAAAAGTTCATCATGTTTTATTGAACTTTTTTTTGATTTTTTCATCATTTTATATTAATTTAATATTTTTCATTAAAAAATCGACTTCTAAAAATTGTTACTTCGAAAATTGAAAAAATTAATATTTTAAATTTTTTATATTTTTTTTTCAAAAATATTTTTGAATAATATTTAAAAAAAATTAATAAATATTAATTGTAATTAAATTTTTAATTTAATTTTTTTATTGCTTTAGTTTTTTTTTAATTTAAAAAAAATTATTTTAATACAAAAAAAAAATAAAAAAAAATTATGTCTGAAAAATTAATTTAATTTGAATAAAATTTATTTTTAATTAATTTATTTAAAGTAATTTTTCAGGAATTCTTTTAAAATAAATTTAGATTTCAAAAAAAAATCAGCAAGTTTTGTTCATTTTTGTTATCAATTTCGGAATAATTTTTAATTCGTTAATTAATTTATTTTTTTAAATTCAATTTTTGAAGCTGTTTTATATTTAATCATTTTTTTAATTTTAATTAATTTTTTTAATAGTTTTTTAATCACTGTTAAATTAATTTTTAATTAATTTTATTTTTTTTTAATATTTAATTTTTTTAAGTTTTCAACAATTTTTATGTTTTCAAAATAATAAAAAAATAAAATAAAAAAAAAATAAATTAAAAAAAATATTTTTTGAAAATTAATTAAATATCAAAATTAATGAAAAATAAAAAAAAAGTTCAATAAATCATGATTTTTTTTTCGAAACACTCACTTTTATAAGGGATCTAGTAACAATTTATTAAATACTATATTTTGCAACCAATTTTCTTATTGAATGGAAATATTCCATCCACGAAGGAATTAATACATTCGAGGGAGAGTTTAAAATTAGTGATAATATGGCAAATATCATTTTTTTAGGCTAGGCCTTAATATCATAATTCAACAAAATTTGACTAATAACGAGAGATTCTCTCAGCTGCTTTTCATTAAGTACAAGATCTTTGAGATCTTTGTGTTAGTATTTGGTTAAAAACGAGTAAATTTGCTTTTCGTATCAACTTTTTTTTTGTGTGACATTGATCATCTTCATCTTTTATCATCAGAAAAAATGTGCTAAGAACGATTATATTTATTACTAAATATTATTTGTGAGTGCGCGCTAATTGAATGAATCAATGTTGCTGGTTTCGACTTGACGACATACCGTTAACGAAAATCGTTTTGTGAGCAGATTTATTTTCGATGACGGACATCGCCTTTTTTCTGTTCGGGGCTTTGCTCGTTGTCGCTGTCGTCCATTTCCATGGGCTTCGAATTGCGCTTTTCGTAGAACAAGATGATGGCACAGAGGAGAACGACTTCCGTTACGATTCCGATGAAGGGGAACAGAGCTGCGAGTTTGTCCTTGACACGAACGAAGCTTTTTGTCGTCATTTTGTTGCCTTTCGCGGATTCGCGGAACAAAATTTCGTCTTTACTGCGACCTTCGCAAATGTATTCGCCGCGATCGCGTTTCTCCGCGGGATCAATGATGAGCACGTTGCCTTCGATGTCGCCTTCGCCCTCGACAGTGATACGGGAGTCTTGCGAATCGATGGAACCATCTTCGATTGTCACGTTATCCGGCAAAATCCAGTTAATGACGGGTTTGTAGCCGACTGCGATGCAGTGCAAACGAAGTTTTTCTCCCTCGACAACGGCAAAGTTGGCGGGAAGTTTCACAGCAACATTCGCCACTGCCATGAATTTTGCCATTTTATTTTCTTTGACGACGCGACACGAATAATCGCCCGTATCGTCGTTCAATGCCTTCTTGATGTGCAAGTCACTTGTGGTCTTTGAGTGTTTCTTGTCTTTCGTTTGCGAAATCTCGTAGTGGTCATCCGACTTGATCTCCGAGTCATTTTTGAACCAAACGATGTCAACTACTTCGTCAGCGGTGCATTTCATGTGAAGTTGCCCCTTGATGTTGTACACTTTGTAGCCATTTTCGTCGGCGTCGCCAGTCAATTCGAGCCCCCAGACTAGCGAGAGACTCACAATTGTGAGAAATAGGACACCACGGAAATTTGTCATGTTTTTTTTCGTCGTTCGAGAAAACTGATTCACTTGTTCGCCACGGAAACCACGATTAGAATGAACGATGGCACAGTCACGAGAACACTTTTGACCGAGTCACACGCTGAAGCAGACGAGATTCAATGCTTTTTACGACAGAAATTGATTATTGTGTTACAACATATTTTTTTTTGCAGGAAAATTACCAGCACGAGGGTCTGTGGCGATATACGATGTACGGGAACATGTGTGACGCAAGATGGCGCATCGACTTATCACTTTCATTCGTCTCAATACGAAAAGCGCCGTATAACGGTACGGAGTTGCTTCGAACTAAAAGAAATTTTGAAAAAAATTAACGAACACGTGATTATTTTAATGAATTTCATTAAAATTAAATTATTTATTATTCAATAAGGCCGCTCCAAATTTTTTTTTATTTTATTTTAATTTTTTAAATTTTATTTTAATTTAATTTTTTAAATTTTATTTTAATTTAATTTTTTAAATTTTATTTAATTATTTAAATTTTATTTTAATTTAAATTTTATTTTTTTTTTTAATTTTTTAAATTTTATTTTTTTTTTTTAAATTTTATTTTTTTTAAATTTTTTTATTAATTTTTTTTTAAATTTTATTTTAATTCAAATTTTAATTACCGTTTTTTGGCTTTTTTTTTATATTTTTACAAGAAGTTTTTAAAATTTTTTTTTCAATTTTTATTAATTTTTGTATTAAAAATTGTATTTTAACATGAAATTTCTTCTCTAAAAATATTTTTCAAATATTTTTTCATCATATAAAATTAATCCGCAATGCAGTGAATTCCGCGTCTCTTTTCAGGAGTGTAGCTGCGTGGTCTCGGATGAAAGAACTCCGGATAGACTGTAACCTTTTTGTTATCCAAAGCGGTCAAAATTTCCTCCAATCGACTGCATTTGAAGTCATTGTCAGCCAACCAAATTCCCTTTAATTTCGGCATTTTCGCTACAACGTCATCCACTTGCAAGTCCGTCAACTCATTCGAATACAGCTCCAAGTCCTCCAAATTTGCCAAACCATTGAACATTGCAGGCGTAACTTGTTTAATTTTATTTTCGCCCAATTCGAGCAGCTCCAATTTTCCACATTCCTTGAAGGCATCTGCTTGGATTTCCTCTACTTGACTCTTCCATGCGTAAAAACGTTCGAGATTCGCAAAAGCATCACAAATGCCGGAAGATAAAGTGGGAATTTTGTTGCCAGTGTTGAAGTAAACGCGTTCAATGTCCGTTGGAGTGGGAGCTTTTGGATCGATTTTGGAGTTTCCCTTGGTAAGTTGCAAATTTTCAACATAGCAGTATTCTCCTTTGATTCCTTTTATTTCGCACTGATAGTCAACGGCAAATGTGTTGGAAATCAATAAAATATTGATTAAAACGAAAATTAATTGAAGTTTATTCATTTTGAATACGTCTGAATATCAAGAGGGAACTCAAGTGACTGAATTATGAATGTAAAATCGCTTTGATGTAAACTTCTGTTATCAAAGTAATTTCATGTTTGTGATGAAATTGCTAATCGTTTAATCTTTTTTTTTTTAATTGATTTATTTTCGCAAATTTGTTTATAGATTTCGCCGGTGTACTTTGATCAAACAAAAAATGATTCACAAGGGTGACTTTGCTTCCTTCTCAGAGATTTTTGACCTTTTAAATTTAATTAAATTAAATTTTGTGAAAAATTTAAAAATTAAAAGCTGTCTTTCAAAGTTTATTTTAAAAAGTTAATTTTTCAGAAAGATTTAAAAATAATTTTAAAAAATATTTAAATTTTTTTGACATTTTTTACCTATTAAGGCTGCTCCAAATGAAACTCAATAGTTTTGTCCGATGCCCCATTTTAAATTCAATAATTCAATGGAGCAAAAAAAAAAAAAAAGTTAAAAATTTTATCAAAAATTACCAATTTTTTGTCTATTTTCATATTTTTTCAAGAAAATTTTCAATTTTTAGTAATTTTTGTATTCAAAGTCATATTTCAACATAATTTTTTTTTAAAAAATAATTTTTAATAAAAATTATTGATTTTTTTTTTCAAAAAAGTTTTGACAGTTAATTTTTTGAATTTTTTTTTTTTAAATTTTAAGGAAAATTAATAAAGTTTTAATAAATGTTTTTATTAAATTTTAAATTAAAAAATATCAAAAAAGCTCAAAAAAAAAAAATATGAAAAAAATAAAAGTTTTTAAATTCAAAAAAGTTAAAAATTAAGCATTTTGTATGAAAAAAAAGTATTTCAAAATCGAATTTTTATTTTTTATTAATTTTGCCCCCCCCCCATTTATTTTCAACTTTTTATTTGCCCCAAATAAAAAAATTTTTTAAAAATTTTTTTTTATAAAAACTATTTTTTTCAAAAAAGCAATTTTTTCAAAAAAAATTAATTTAAAAAAAAAATTTTTTTTTGAATAATTTCTTTGAAAAAGTTTTTGAATAAAAAATAGACAAAAGTTGTTTTAATTTTAGAATCCTTAAACCTTCATGAAAACTCGAAGGTCAAAAAACTCTGAGAAGGAACTGAGTTTAACCTTGTGATAAGATTATATTTAAATAAATTACACAATAATATAAAATAAATCAATTAAAATGAGAGATTAAATGATTAGAAAATTTCATAACAAATATTAATTATGAAATTGGAATGACTCTGATAACTTTTGTTCTTTTTTTTTAGAAGATCAGTAATTCACATTCCTTGCTTGTGTTCATAAACAAACATTTGATCTTAACCTTAATATTCACGTCACTCCAATTACGTTTTTCATCAAAAAGAATGCTCCATGGCTATAATTGGTATCGTTGGACTCGTTAAGGCCTAAGCTTTCAAAAAAATTTACATGATTTAAAAATTCGTTTTTGAACCCACTTACATTTATTTTTTTATTACTTCGTAACTTTCGAGTTGGTCATCAATATTTTTCATCGCAAATTGAAAAAATTTTGCAATTTTCTTTTTCTAAAAGTGATCCGGAACATTTTAACATTTCTTCCATACAATGGTATCCTTTCCTCTTTTGTTTGAATTTCCATCATTAATTTCAATATTGTTCTTATGTATAAATATTTTTCCGTTATTAACTTAATTCGATTTCTCAAAAACGGAGATAATTTATAGATAGGTTCTCTTCGTAGGCTCATTTTAATAAATTCGTTAGACAAAATGTTTAGCTTTTTTTGATTTTAAAAAGTTAATAACATTAAACCAGTGCTTAAATTTATTTTTTAAATTAAATTTTCATTCGCAGAAAAATTTTGTAATTGGCTTTCAATGCCTCCGTTTTCCGCGAATAGACGCGAATTGACGTTTAGATGGTTGTTAAAGTTGAAAACATTCATTATTTTTCAGATTATTTTCGATTGTTAAAATTTCGTCAATATTCTCGACAGGAAACCATTTTTCGATGGAAATTTCTTTCTTGTGTTGTGACGGAGCCGTTCTCCTTCATTTATTGACGGCAAATCAAGTTTTGACCAAGTTATTCCTCATTTTATAGACCATCAATGTTTGTAGATACGGAATGAGTAATTCTACTGGAAGAACGAAACTGCTGTAGAGACATGTTTTGTTCGTGAAACGTGCTACAAAAAAAATAAATAAATAAAGTTCATTGATCAAGTACGTCTTAAATCACTTACGGGGGATTTTTCCGAACCAAACCACAAACAAAAACAAAAGATCACACGCGACATGAACTTGCTAATGATGTAATTTCTACTTGATTGACAAATGAACCTGTAACTACTTGATGATTGCTATTCCGAACATTGTACAGGTTAATTGCCTCTTTTTTTATTATGACTCTGTATTGCGTAGACTAAATTTTATTAAAATATTCCAGAACTGGTTTATCGGGTGTGTCAATTTTTGCATTTTTCTATAAAAATGACTTACATTTGCAAAATTGCACGTCTTGACACCCTACTTTTCTCTAATAAGTCGCAGCACGTCCTTTGACAAAGCAGGTCAAAGCTTCTATATGCAATTTTAATAACTTGCATCAACTGTTGAATCAGTTCAATTTTTACTTTTCTCGTGTCAAGATGTTCATTTTACTCGCTATCTTTGTCGCTTTCATTTTATTTCTGGTTTTTATTGAGTATCGTAGAGTTACGTTCAACAGAAAGTTCAAACATGTGCCGGGTATTGAGGAATATCCCATTATTGGAAGTCCGTTTATGTTCTTGACGAAACTTTTGAGTGACTTTGAAAAAGGCGTGGAATTGGTGTGCTCAAAGCCTATAAATAAAGGAACGTATGCCGGAATTCACGCTTTTACGGTCTACGATCCAGATGTTTCACGGCAAATTTTGATGAATCCAAATTTTATTGATCGTCCTTATTTTTTCAAGTTTGGAGAACTTCCGTGGGGATTGTTGACATCAAATGGTAAGAATAAGTGTTGATAAACAAAAAATTCACTGTAAAAACTATTATTTGTTTAAATTTGTCATTTTTTTACTTAAGCAGCCTCCGATTTAACAAAAAAAAATATTTAAAAATATTGATAGCTCCAAATTTTTTTCTATGTTTTTTATACCTTAATAAATCCAATTTTTTTTAAAAAAATCTGTTAAAAATTTCTGAATTGACCATTTTTTGATCTATTTCAATAATTTTTCAAGAATTTTTTCAAAATTTTTAAAATATTTTTATATTCAAAGAACTTTTATAAAAAAAAATTTATAGAAATTATCTTCTCAAAAAAAACAAAAATTCAAAAAAAATTTTTTTTTTTTTCAAATTTTTTGACAGTTTTTTTCACGAAATTTTTTTTTTTTGAATTTTTAAAAAATCTTAAAAATTTAAAAAATAAAATTACCTAAAAAAATAATTTAAATTAAATTCATAATAAATTATTTTTTAATTAATTAATAATTAATTTTTTTTTAAATTAAAATTTTAAAAAATTTTTATAATTTAAAATTTTTTAATTAAAAATTTTAGCTTATTTTGTAATTTAAAATTTTTAAATTTAATATATTAATTTTTTTTTTTTAAATTTTTAAAAAAATGAAAAATTCTTACCTTTTAGATACTTTTTGATACTGAATGAGAATTGTAACGATATTTTTTTTTTCACAGATGATCATTGGCACAAAGTTAAAAAAGTGATGAGTCCCAGCTTCAATCAAGTTTCGGTCAATTACAATACTCCAATCTTCCAAAAGTACTCAAAATTAATTTGTGACGAGCTTGCCAAACATCTTGATGCTGAAGAATTCGACGTAGCACCTCTTTTATTAAAATTTGTGATTCCCCAGTTGATTGGTAATGTTGCATCATCTTCTTAATTAGGGAAAACCCTTTCATTGTTTCTTTTTTTTTCAGAGACGCAATTCGATGTGAACGATTACAAAGCCACAAAAGAAGATTTGGAGATTTTACCGGTTTTTTCGGAGACGATGACTTTTCGAGGCATCAATCCGTTTTATTATTTGGATATAATTTTCAGATTTACAAATTTATATCAACTAAGTCGCAAATGGCATTCGTACTCTGAGAGCTTATTAACTCCAATAATCGATGCCAAACGCGCTGCTTTGTCCAAACAGGAGAATTTGGGTCGTGGAAACCGGAGATATTTCATTTACGACTTTTTAAAGTCAGATTTGCCATCAGAAGCTGTCATGCATAACGCAAAACTGATCATCCCATCGGGCTTTGAATCTACCGTTGTTGCACTCGGACACACTCTCTTGCTGCTCGCAATGCATCCCGAAGTCGACAAAAAACTTTACGCGGAAATTCAAGAGTTTTGTCACGATGGCGTCGAAATTGACCACAAATTGCTCAAAGAAATGGAATATTTGGACATGGTTTTCAAGGAAGTGCTTCGATTATTTCCCTCTGTGCCGGGCACTGTTCGTAGCACGATGAAAGACACTTTTATCGAGGGAATCGGTGTCATTCCAAAGAGGACGGTGATGGTTGTCTCAGCACTCAGTATGCACCGAGATCCAAATTTGTGGGGTCCGAAAGCGCATTTGTTCGATCCGGATCACTTTTTGCCGGAAAATGTCGCCAAAAGACATCCGCATTGTTATATTCCGTTTAGTACGGGACCGAGGAATTGCGTTGGTGAGTTTTGAGAATTTTTATTTTTTTTTAATTTATTTTGTTTTAATATTTTTTTAGGAATTCATTACGCAAATCTTAATATTAAATTGCTGTTGGTGCGAATTTTGTCTAAATATCGTTTCACAACGAGTTTAAAATTTGAGGACTTGACGTTGCGATTTCAGTTAATTATTAGGTTGAATTGTCCATATTTGTTAAAGGTTCATAAAAGATGATTTCGAATTTTGAAATGTTTAAAAAAAGAAAATTATTTTTGTTTAAATTTTCGAAAAAATAAAATAAATAATCTTCAAAAAAGATCAATTTAGGTACAACGTATAATAAATAATAAAATGTCAGTAAAAAACTTTTCAAACATTTTATTTTTTTTCCTTAAGGTTTCTTTTTCCTTTTTTCTGATATTGTTTAAAATTTTATGCAACAAAATTATATTAAAAAATATTTAAAGCTAAAAAAATTATTTTGCGTTATTAAAGTTCAGTAAAGAATTTGAAGTCGAATGCTAATATTAATTCGCTATATCTATATTTTCAATGTGATTTATACAATAAAGCTATATTTATGGTTATTCAATTATTATTTACCGTAATTGTCAGCTGATCGTAAGAAATTAAGGTGACTACAAGTTTCAACCAAAGAAAATTTTAATATAAGAAAATTAAATATTTTAAAATTATTAAAATTTTTTTGCTAAAAAAAATTATTTTTTGAAATTTTATTTATGCCCCATATTTATAAAAAGTCGAAAATCCAATGGGGCAAAACAAAAAAAAGGTTTAAAATTTTATCAAAATTGGCCGTTTTTTTGGTCTGATTTTTTTCATAAAAATTTTGAAAAAAAATTTTGAAAATTTTTTGATTAAAAATTTTTATTAAGAATTTTTGTTTCAAAATCGTATTTTAACATGAAATTTGCTTCGGAAAAAAAATTTCTTTTCAAAAAAATTATTTTTCAAAATTTTTTGACAGTTTTTTTTAAACGAGTTAAATTTTTTGTTTAAATGTTTTATTTTAAAATTCTCTGAGAAAATATATTTTGTTATAAAAGGCTCAAAAAATTTGTATCATTTTTAAAATGTGCTAAAATATTGATAAAGGACAAAGAACTGTTAAAATTTTGTCAATTTGTATGAAAGAGTATTTCAATTTTTTTTTTATTTCCAAAATTTAAAAAAAAAGTTTTTGGGACAAAAACTACGAAATAAATTTGGAGCGGCCTTATTATAAATTTTAAAATTTTTATAATTAAAAAAAATTTATAGCAAAATAAAAAAAAGTTTAAAAATTTTATTCATTTAAAAACATATTTATAAATAAAAAAATTTAAAAATCGAATTATGACAGACAAAAATAATTTTAATAATATCTATTTATTTATTTGATCATTTTTTAATTGAAAATAATTATAATTTCTTCTTTAAAAAAATGTATTTAGATATGCAATTGAAAAATTAAATTTATGTTTATTTAAATATTTATTAAATAACTAAGTTTTGCACTTTTATAATAAATATTAATTATGACGTCATAAATATTGACTCTCTTTAAAGTTTTATAGTTAATCGTGACTAATTCTAATTCATTGTAAGAACAATGTATTTGAAGGGCTGAAAAGATAAATCGCACATAGTCATACAAACGGGTTAAAAGTCAAATTTTCAAATTGCTCCAAATTATTTTTTTTCAACTTTTTTGTGTTCTTTATACTTTTTAAGCCATAAAAAGTCATTTTGAACCAAACATTTCAAGAAAACATTGAAATTAGAAGACCTTAAAAATCTCATTTTTTGCTTCATATGTGCGATTTATCCTTTTTTTCGATAAAAATTGCCCAAAACGCCTCCTTATTGTTGAGGTAGGAAATTTTTAAGCATGAAAATCGTTTTTATTGACCATTAATTAGTAAACATAAACTCAAACATCAAGAAAATATGTAAAAATCAAATTTTACAGCTGAAAAATAGATAAAAACTTTAAAATGATTTTTCTCAGTTTGTCAAAAAGTGCGTATGTGCGATTTATCCTTTAGCCCTTCATTGTTACTATCCACTTATTATCAAGTATTATAATTTATTCCTTGTTGTATGAATAAAATTAAAGATTTATGGCATGGAAAAATATCGATTATTGAATGATGATGAACATTTCTCTTTAAAAATTTAATTTTTTTGTTGTCCGTATGAAAATTAAAATTCTCAAATTTTTTTTTGCTTAAATCCGTTGTTGAAAAAAAAATTTTTTTAATTTTATTTTTCTGCAAAATGCGCTTTTGTAGTATTATTTTAACAATTTTTTTGAATAAAGTTCAAAGATTATTTTATAAAATCGTATAATTACTACGTATATCTACTACAATTTATTTTTTTTTATTAACATTAGATATTCTAGGCAAACTCTTAAAGTGATGTTTAGTATTAACAAAGATTTTGCTCAGTCACAGTTTAGCTTTGAATGACAAAAAACGTTGTTTGTTGCCTAAAATTCACGAGTGACGACAACAAAAAACCACTTACCAAAACGCGATGTTGTAACACAAGTGGAACCGAAGATTTAGTTTTTCGTCTTCATAACATCACAAAATTCGTATTTTTGGCAAAATACATTCGTGCATTGCTCTCAGTACCAGTTTTCGATTCGATCGACGATGTTTCTCCTAATATTACTGTCAGCTGTTGTTGCGTCGTTTTTGCTTCTCCTCCTTGGATATTTGGAGTTGCATCGCCATTCACTTAATCGTCGTTTTCGTCACATTCCCGGACCAAAACAATACCCGATCATCGGTAATTTAACGAAACCTCCATCAACGGACTTGACAGACTTCAATTTCTACGTGGAACAGTTGTCAGCAGCTCCCGTAACGAAAATGATTGTTCCTGGTCACTTGATTTTGGGCATTTCGGATCCTTCAATTTTGCAGCAGATTTTAAATGCGCCCGAATTTCTGGGACGCGTGGAGTATTTTTTGAAATTTACGCCGTGGAAGGAGGCAATGTTGACAGCTGCATGTCCGGAAAAGTGGCGCGCACTGAGAAAAGTCATCCAACCGGCGTTTTCTCATAAAAATTTGGTGTCGATTATTCCGACTTTTAATAAACATTTGAAATGTTTCACGGAAATGTTGGAAAAATATGCAGATACTGGCGTGGATTTTGATTTTTTTGAACTTTCTGACGCGATTGGGATGAAACAAGCTCTCGAAACGGTCTTGAATGTCACGGAAATTGATCCGAATTTGATGCATGACATGTTTAAGAAGATTGTCGATAATACTTGTGATCGTCTTGTGCGGATTTACGAACATCCCGATGTTTTTTATGGATTTACAGCCAAATCTGAGGAATGTAAAAAAATTTCTGAAAAATTAGAAGAAATTTTCAATGAAGCTATTGATCGAACGTTGATGGATGCGAAAAATGCAAATGCCACAAATGTTCTGTATTTCTTGCTGAAACAGAGACGCGGTGAAGTTAACATGGGATTGACGATGGAACAAGTCAAGGATAATGCTCTCATTATGTTTGGTGCTGTAAGTATAAAAAATTTCAAAAAAAAATAAAAATTAAAATAAAAAAAGTTGAAAAATTAAAAAAAAATTAATCAAAATAAATTTAAAAATTAAAATAATTAAAAAAAAAAATAAAATAAATGTTTTCAAATTTTTTTTAAGGGTTATGAAACAAGTGCAATCACAATATCTCACGTAATATTGATGTTGGCGATGCATCCAGAGGTCGATAGTCGTCTCTACAAAGAATTAAGCGAAAATTTTAAAGTTGGAGACACAATTGATCATCATTTACTGAAAAAACTTCCGTATTTGGATATGGTTTTCAAAGAAACGCTCAGATTATTTCCCACAGTTCCGATTGTTTTGCGCCAAGCTAACAAAGAAAAGTTCATCGGTGAGTTTTTTTTACCATTTTTCATCGGTTTTTTAATAAAATTCCCTTTTTAGATGGCATTGGACTAATTCCCAAAGGAACAATAGTCATCCCGAACCTCTACCAACTCCATCGATGCCCCTCAATTTGGGGCAAAGCTCCTGAAAAATTTAATCCCGACAATTTCTTACCTGAAAACATCAATTCTCGTCATTCCTTGAGCTTCATTCCCTTCAGCAGTGGTCCTCGGAACTGCATCGGCATGGAACACGCTCAACTCAACATCAAACTAGCCCTCGTTCACATCTTGAGCGAGTTCAGGTTCGAAACGGATCTCAAGATGAATGAACTCGATGTGAGATTCTCCGTTTTTGTACGCTTGAATAACAAGTACGCGGTAAGAACGTATCGCAGACAGCAACGGAATCGTGATAAAAGACAATGCGAAAAAGAGTGATTGTTGTCATTATTCCGTCAGTAAGTTCGTTTGCTGCTAAAAGAAGTAATTAAAAAATTTATTCTGTCACAAGTAACTGAAAAAAAGGTGAATAAAATGTAAAAAATAAGAGAGAATTTGCTGATAAATCTATTCATTAGTTTGTTTTTTTTTTTATTTTATCTCATTGTAGACATCTTTTGGTCGTTATTCTCATTAAATTCGAGTCCGGAGATGCGTTTGAAAATTCATGCGAAAAAAGTCTGCTTTGGTGACGAGAGGAAAGAGCGGTTGAAATGTTCTTAGGTTCCTGAAATTTTTGTTTTTAAAAATATTTTTGATGAATTTTATTATTTTTTTTTAATCTGGGATATTCAATAATTTTTTATTATTATAAATGTTTTTTTTTTCAAAAAATCCTTAATTTTTTAAAAAAATAAACTTAAAAAATTTAAATTCAAATTAATTTAAGAAAAAATTATTTAAATTAAATTATTTTTTTAGTTTTAAATTTAAATTCTAATTTTTTATATAATAAAATATTTTTTTTTTAATAAAATTTCAGTACATTAAATGCTATTCAACTTTTCAACCAACCTCATCAAAGTTTTCAATTCATCTGTATTTAATTATTATTCTAGCGTAATTAATGTAAATGATTTTTATGTTGAATTGAGAGTCCGAAGTTTAACTGACCGCGAACTCTAGAATATTAAAAATTCAGCTAACTGCTTATTTATCGCAATATTCTCTGCTCGTTCTTTCATTTTTTCCACATTTCCTATAAAAAAAGAAAAAAATACGTTTATTAAATAATTTTGTCAAATAATAATAAAAATAATATCAAATAATGAAAAAAAATTTAAAATTTATTTTTAATTTTTTAAGTTATGTAAAATTAGTTCTAAATTTTAATTTATTAAAAATTTCAAAAAATTCAAAAATTTTTTTTATTATTAATTTTAATTTTTATTTTTAATTTAAATCTTTCATTAATTTTTAATTTTAATTTTTAAATCAAATATAATTAATTATTTTTTTTTAGATTTTTTGAAAATTAATTTGGTTTATTTACCAAAGTTTTATTGATATAATTTATTTAATTTTTTTTTTATTAAAATTTTATTTAATTTAATTATTTTTTTAACGAATTCATTAATTATTTATATTATTTATTTTATTTTTTAATTGTTTGTTTTAAATACTAGTTTTTTTCGATAATTTGATATATTTTTTTTATTTAAATAAAATCTTATAACTTTTTTTTTCAAAAATTCAAAATCAGAAGGATGAAAATGCGCTAATGTTGATCATTCTTCCTAAAAATAAGAATTTTCGTCATAAAATTAAAACTTTACTTTACTTTGTCTTATTATATTTATACACTTGAGTGAAAACAACTTCAAAGGAAACTGCTTAACATATTGACGATCGCATCATCCATCCCGCTGTCGTTGCTACCGTTGACATGGCTCGTCTTCAAACCTTATCTCTCGCAATCTTCCATGTATACGCAAAAGCTTTTTCGGGTTGGGTGACTCATATTCTGTGCTGTGATGTTCTCAATTCGTCGTATGTTCAACGCGCACAAAGTCAGCACATAAACATAGTAGGCAATAAAAATCAAATACGCGAGAAATAAAAAGCACACATTAAAAGCACTCACATACAAAATTTAGTAGCTGGGTAGACAGAACTGACACATACACGGGAAAAAAAGGTAAAAAAAGAGTTGATACAGTAAAATATATACGAATCAGGCGCAATCAAAATAAAGTTAGTTGGTGTCGGTAACTGATTGAAGCAACACGTTTTTTTTTCTAAACTGTGAAAATTTTTATTTTTTTTTAGAGACAATTGTTCTATAAATAAAAGTGTTGCTCTTCTTTTTTTGTTATTTAAAAAAAAATAACAAAATATTCGCGGTATTTAATCACAATAATAGATTTTTAATTGTTTTTACAACTATTTTTTGTTATAAATGCCGATAGATAAATGCAATATTTTTTGAACAACAATGAGTGCAAAACAAAGTCATGGATAGTAAAAAAGTGGCGCGAAAGTAAATTTTAATATACTGCGTTTTGTGCAGCAGAAATAACAGCAAAAGTGAATAATAATTAAAATTGATGTAATTTAAACGTGTTTTTAATTGTTATGTAATTGGCTGGAAATAAATTAAAATTGAACAACAAAAGGAAGAAGACATTATAGAGTGATAGTGAAATTAAAGAGTAATTAAAAATTGTTAATTTTTATTAAATTTAATGAAAAGTGTCATGAAACCGTTAAATTATCATTTAAAAAATTTTAAAATTTATTTAAAAAGAACAGGAAAAAAATTTAAGAATAAAAATATCTAAAAAAAATTAAATTTTTCAAAAACGTAAAAACCTAAAAATAATAAATTTAAAAAAAATTAATAAAAAAAAACCTTAAAAATTTTTTTTGAATTAAAAAAATAATTTATTTTTAATTTAAATAAATGAAGAAAAAAAAATTGTTAACAATTCAAAAAATTGTCAAAAATTTCCCCTAAATATTTCTAAAAAGCCTGAGAATTGACCTTCAAAAAAGGAAAATTTAACATCTTTAAGTATTTTTCATTCTTAGAACTTATTTTTACTAAGCTTTGGTAGTTTGTTTATCAAAAATTCTTGAAATTTTAAGCATTTCAAAAAGTTTTCAAGCAAACGCTTCATACTTCTTCACACATAAATTTATCATTTTTTTATCATAAAATTTTCAAACCTCATTAACTTCCTTTCAAGATACAGGAAAAAATTTTCACACAGCATAAAATATCAATTTGAGACATCTTTAATTTGTAAAAAAATCAAATTTACCATGAATCGACAAAAAAAATCAACAAAATTAAATTTCGTTTTTTTTTCGATGACAACCGTGTCGAAGAACTCCAAATTGTCTTAACAAGCTTAGCTGTATCTTCATAAATAATTAAAAAATCTAACAGAAACAAAAGAATTAAATAAAGAAGAAAAAAACTTTGACGATCACACTTTAAACTAGAACAAAAAAAGTCATAAATTTTACATGACAGCAACATCTTTAAGCAATTTGTTCCATTGACTGCTTCTTCCAGACATAAGCAAGCTGATCTCATGATTTTTTTTTCTAAAATTCTTAAATAGCTCAAATTCCTCAGACACATTCCAAGACCCAAAAAATTTTGATTTAACAGAAATTTTTGACACCTGACGACTTTATTGACATGCAAACTTCGATCCCTCTTCAAAAAGTCAGAAAAATGCATGCTTCGGTGACTTTGGTTTCCTGCGCACCGAATATTGTCAAATATGTAAAATATGTGAAGTGAAGCAGTGGAGTGTCTCATGTCGTGATATGCATATGGAAGTTCCATACATACAAGGACATTCACACTAAATTGACCAAAAGCGGTGACAGATAGACGGTGAATTTTTAATAAAAGTCGCGTTCCGTTCCGTTCGGGATGTGATGCTTGGCTTAGTATGCAAAAACAAAAATTATTTTAATGTAGAGGTTTATTGGCTTATTGTTTCAAAGTAGCTCGTAGTTTAATGATTTATGATGATGATGATGATGATCAACACGTTATTATTTTTAAAACGTTTGGTCGAGCTCTTCCGAGGTTCGGAGGAAATTGAGCTATTAATTAATGTGACGGAAATTTTTTTTTTTACAAATTTCAAGGAATATGATTTTCATTTTGATGCATCTTTGATCGCATTGCAAAACGCCATTTATCTAAGTAGGTCACGTTAGTTCTATAATACCCGAAAAATGTTACCGAATTTGGGTCAGACATGATTTTTAATTAATCAACAAATCTCTCTTTTTTGTTAAAAATCAAACAAAAATCCATTATCTCATTGCGCGCGCAAAATTCACAAAAAAATGTCAAATTATGCAATAAAATTCTCTAATTCATTCAGAACAAAACTAATGCTCATAGCTGTGCATATTGACTATTTTTTTACTCTCACACCGCGTCGACGTCATGTTGCATCATAATTGACTCTCATTTTTTGTTTAATTAGCCGACAACAACACACATGCGGATTAAAACAAGTGAATTAATTCATTCACATTTGACCTCGGTGTCGTTAGTTCAGTGATTTCTGTCGCTGATATTATTGTTTTTTTTTGTGATTTTTTTTCAATTAAATTCAGCATATCATTAGAACAATAGCGTGTTCTTCTGAAATGTAACAAAAGAATTCGTTTGAATTTGTTTTAAAAAATGGCCAAAAATTCGTACATTAATTAAACGCACTAATAACTACGCATGACTGCGAGATGATATGATGTGATGTAAATAAATTAGAGGACGCTTTACTTAGTAATGAACTAAATAAAAAAATTGTGTGTTCGAAAATTGGCTAAATAAATGCTAATATTACGTCAACAGCGGGTGATTTTTGAGGGAGCATTGTCTGAGCGCGGAATTTGGCATGGTTCAAGATACTTTGCTCTATTGTTTGGTGCCATGTGAGAAAATGTCATGTTTATGGGTGAAAATATCGTATTGATTTGACTTTTTTTTCCCATTCAATTAAAAGTTATGGTGAATTATTCGCGTTGTTTTGATTTAGTTTTTTATTTAATGTGGGTGGAAATTTTTGTTATTGAAGAGTTTGACGAAGCAAGTTGTCAAATGTATATTGGGACAATACTTTAGTAACATAAATGTATTGCCAAATACTAAATTTTTAATAGTTATTAACATATTTGAAATTCCTTTTGACAAAAATTTTAAAAATTGGCGGTATTCGCTAAAATTGTACTATATTAAGAGCAGTCAAAGTAGGAATATTTTTAAGAATCCCTCACTTTGTATGAATTATCTTTATAAAGAATACTGTAGTGCTTTAATATTGGACTCAGTTCAACTCTGTTTAGTACATCATCATTAGATCCAATTATTTCCATTGGTTAATAAGGCAGTTTCTGTCAACTGTTTCAAACGCACGTTTTTGATCAAGGAACTGTTCCAATTTTTGTCTGTCTTTTTATTTATGAAACGAACTTTATTTTGCACTTGCTTTGATGGTCTTTTGAGACTGTCCTATGCATTTTTCTTCCCCAAATCAGGTTAAAACCTTGATTTTGAAAATAGCTTTCTTTTCGTTCACATTTTAATTTTGTTGGTCGTTGCCATTTAATCCTTCTTGACAGTTGGAGTGTTTTATTTGGTTAGAGTGATCACTGGATGAAACCATTCCTTGTAATAATCATTCTATATGCAAATTATTTTCAGTATATTTACGAATTTGGGGTTTGGCGTCATAAGTAATTATAAGTAATTATATGCACTACAAATTAAAATGTTTTGAATAAAATCATAAAATTCATAGAATTAACTTTCTAAGAGAAACTTTTAAAGTATTCTGCATAAAAACTTACCATAAAATAAGTGGTAAAATCTGAGAACATTTAATTTCAAACCAGCAACTTTCAAACATTTTCGCCTACTTGACTGTCTCACACCTGAAAATTGAACATAAAATTTGATTACACGCACCATTTTCTCGACAATATTGTCATTATGTCAGTCAAGGCCATCTTCTCACTAATGAGCAAGCAATTAATTTGTATCCAAAAAAATTTCAAAAATATGTTGCAATCGTCAAATTAATTATTCAACAAAAAATTCTTTATGTACTCACCCAAAAAAAGAGAAAATTCCGTTAAACTCCCTTCTGTGTGCCCGTCTCCATTCCCATGACTTTGTCTGATTGTTTTTATTTTCTGCAAAGAATCGTAAATTAAGTTCTGGCCGAAAAGTATCCCGTAATTGTCCCAAATAAAAAATTTATAATGACAAGACAAAGAGATTAATTTCGCACAGAAGGCAACAATTGAAAACAAAAAAAAAAGTAGCCCACCGAAACGCGCACGCGAAACACGAACATCCGACATCGCTGTTGCGTTAATAAAGTAATAATTTGGCAACAAATGGGATTTTAAAAGAAAAGAATTTAATTGAGATGATAATCAAGAAAGAAAGAGAAACGAAAGAATGAAAGGAATATGATAATTTAACGGTTATATGACATGATCCAGTTTTTGGCAAGTCGCCGACTAAGACAGGAAGTTCTCATCAGCAATAAAAAAAAATTAAAAATTTCAGAGTCACTATTTTGGCGAAATTTGATTAATTAATAAAAAAAAAAGAAATTGAGTGAGGAAATGGACTGGAAGAGATGAACTCATTGATATTCAAAAACACAAAAAAGAGTTTGAAATAATTAATAATTCATCATCGTCGTAAACATACACAAAAAATATTTCAACAGACAACGCCACAACCACAAAAATGTATAAAAATTCACGAATAGATAGACGGAGAATAGCCTTTCTCGTATTAACGGTAGCACATATTATTAGTTATCAGTTAATTGAATGTTTGACGTTAGGAGGAGATTATGAAAATGGTAAGCTATGAATTATGTTATTATCTCTCGTATTTATCTATTTTATACTTTTTTTTTGCACAAAACAATCATTACATTATTACATTGTTATTACACATCATAATCATGGGTTTGACAAAGAGAGACACGTGGTTTGGGACTAAAAGCCATAACGAAATATGGAATTAGATGATTTTTGATTTTTTGTCGTTTTGCGATTTTTTTTTTTTTTGGTTGATGAGAGGCTTTGTTCTTTTTTGTGATTGATTTAATTAAACATTTTTTACTTCATGGAAATAACGTGGTTCTTGATGAGGAAGGGGAATGACATGATTCACGTAAATTGTTGGGGAGGTCAGTTCCTTTATCGTGACATCATGCAAAAAATTTAAGGTTATTGTTCTCCGGAAGAATTTTCAAAAATTTTGAAATTTTTTTTTTGTTTTAATTTTTTGATTCAATTAATTATTTTTTTAAGGCGAATAAATTTAATATTTTTATTTTTTGTTATAGGAATAAAAAATTAAATATTTTTGAATTTTTTGTTTGTAATTTTTTTCGTTTTTAGACGTTAAACGTTGATTCTTAACATTTATTTTATTTTAGTTTATATTAAAAATTCTTCAACAAAATCCCAAAATAAAAATTTTTGAAAAAAAATTTTTTTTGACTTTCAAAAAAATGTTTTTCAAATTTTTAATTAAGCAAATCTTTAGTTTTTTGTATAATTTTACCATAAACAGTATTTTTTTATTTTTTTAATATAAAAATTTATTTTATTTTTTTTAATTTTTATTTTTATCCCTGAATTTTTTCGACAAAATCGGAGGGGGGGAATTTAAATTTAAAATCGGAATTTAATTTTAATTATTTTCTTTTATTAAAATAATTAAATTAAATAAAATAAATTAATTAATTTAACAAATTAAAAAATTAGAATAAAAAATTTAATTTTTTAAGAAATTTTCATAAAATAAAATATTCAAAATTAATTAATTTATTTTTAATTTATTTTAATTAATTTAATTTTAATATTTCAACGATTTTTGTTCGAAAAAAATATTTTTTTACCTTTGAAAAATTGTACTTACCTGATTTTGTCCTTGAATCTTCTCAATAAATCCTAAATCCAACAAATTACCAGAAAAATCAGGAAACATGATGAACACAAAGACACATCCACACAACAATAGCAACTTCCCTCTGTCTGTCTATTGATTTTCTGATTGAAACAATCCACCAGGAAATCTTGAATCGCTTCTAAAAATAATTAAAATTTAAATTTTCAAAATATAAATTAGATATTTCTTGAAACAATCATGAATCGGGCCGTTACCTGTCTCAATTAGAATAAAATATTTGTTCGCAATTTGATGGCGTGAATGATCGATCGCGTTTTAAAAAGTATTTTGCGTCGTGCGATCAAATAAAATGTTCACATCCGGTACTTTTTTTTAATCATTTTTCACATGAGATTTGAAAAGTCATGAGAATTCGCCGTATTCAAGTTCAAGAATATCCTCGGCAGGGGTTCGTTGTTTCTTCAGTCGATTAATTCTTTTGTACAAAATTGACCAAAATCGATTTATCTCGAATTATTATGTAAATAATTAAAATTTAATGTTTTTTTAATGTAATTTTTTTTTACTTCATTGTTTGTAAAATTTGTTAATTAAAGATGTTTTTCCGGTGTTTGTTGTACATAAAAATTGCAGTTGCACACGAAATTCATGTTCATTGCTCTAGAATTCCTGCTTTTTTTTTCAAAAGTAATTTTCTAAATTTATTTTTCAAAATTATTTATTACTTACTTGATTTAGGTTGTTACGATCTCACGCAGGATAAGGTGATGATAAAATTCGATAAAACATTTCGCATTTCCGACACACCTCATTTGAACACTTGCTATACCTTGTGCGACAACGACAAACAATGTAAAATTGTTGCTTTTGGACTCGATGAAAATCGGGGGAATGGAACGTGTATGCTGTCATCGTTCGAAGCAGACGCGAAAGATTTGACACTTTTTGAGCCGAGATTTAATTTGTATGCACGAAAGCGCGATTGTCATGCGATACCGCAGCCAGGTGAGAAAATGCAAAAGTGACAGACATGAAAAAAATTTTTTTTTACACTTTAGGGCACTTTTTCATCAAAATTGTGTGAGACAAAAAAATTAATCTTAATTTTTTGTGTGTTTAAAGGTCTCGGAAGCACGCCATTTGAGACTGCAGGGACATCATGGACGTCTGTAACGACTGCCGTCAATGATAAAACTCAGTTTACCACATCTGGCGAATTTCCGACAACGTCTCCGGGTACCGGGCCTCACTCTCCAGGACCAACCCAGTCGTATCCGAGCAGTTCTTCGACGACAGACAATGAATATTACGGCGGAAATACGCAAACGCAAGGCCAATCGGGGCAACCTTCCACTACAAGTCGTTACGGATCGAGTTCAATTGACACAAATCGTTACAGCACCACTGAACGATATCCCGCCGGTGGTTCAAGTCGTCCCGCATACGGAAGTAGCAATCCGCCATCGTCTTCAGGATACGAAAACCAAGCTTCAAACAAACCTCCGACAGGTTATGGGACCGGATACAGTACAGGACATGCTGATGCTCGTCCCGGATATTACGGAGGCACGGGAACAGCTCACGGTTACGACGGATATCCAAATAGGGCGCGTGAACCAAGCAGTAGCGGATATGGAGGACATCCCAATGAAATCGGAGGAACGCATTATCCGCATCCCTCGCAATTCCCCACGTACCAATATCCAATGTACTACGAGAAAAACTACCCGATGCCCAATTATCCACAAAATCCGGCTTCGTCGCCAACTGCTGGAAGTTACCCCTATCAAAGACCGTATCAACCATCAAGTGGATCGTCGTCGTCATATCCAAGCAATCCCCCCTCAAATTACCCGTCACAAGGGGGCGCTTCAGCTCCGAGTTATCCAAGTTCATCAGGAACATCATCAGGTTATGGGTCGAAACCATCCGCAGCTGAACCACACAAAAACGGCACATCTTCGGGATATGCGAACACCAGCAGCAGCGGCAACGGGTACAACGTTCACGAGGCAGACCAGGAAAAGAAACGTAAGTAATTGTTACATTACTCGGGATTTTCGCAGGCATAAATTTAAATTGCGGATGCTGGAAGAAGAAAAAAAAAATTATAACATACCAGAAATGACAGAAAAACAAAGTTCACATCATCAATGAAATGATGTTGTAAATTTTGATGCGTGTATGAATATTTTCATTTTCGGACCTAGCCAAGCATGTCAAATACCAACGACAATCTCGTACATAGTAGTTGCAAGTTATGTGTGAATCTAGTCATTGAATGGTATTTTTTTTTGTTTGTAATTCTTCTTATTTTAATTCAAATTATTTCGCATTACATTGAAAACGAAACCGAAAATTATGCTAAAATATTAAAATAAATAATGATGATGATGATGATGAGGTAGAATGAGAACGTAGAATGACCAAGACAAGGTTTAACGTTTTTTATTTTTTGCATGCAGAAAATAAGAATCTTAAGATTTTGAGTCAATTTTAGTGAAAAAAGGTTAAGGTATAAAAAATTGAACATATGTATTTATGCAAATTTTTGTAAAAAAATAGGTTCACACTTGAAAATTTAAGTGATTTTTAGTTTTTAATTAACCTTGAATTGTTTAAAATTTCTTTCGAAATGTTTATTTGTTGATTTTTATTATATGGGAGCTGCCAAAAAATGTTTAACAAATAACAATAAACAAGCGCGCGCCCTATAATTACACATAACTGCTTAGATTTTTCACGTTTTTTTTAAATCAAAAGTTATCGTTAAGTGAAAACATTATTAAAGCGCATTTTTTGGTATTTTTACAAAATATATAAAAAAAAAATATTTATTTTGAAATAAAGCCCCTCCAAATTTTTTTCTATATTTTTGTCCCCGAAATGCCGAAAATCCAATGGGGCAAAATAAAAAAAAAAATTAAAGTTTTTTGGCCTTTTTCTATAATTTTTCAAGAAATTTTCAAAAATATTTTAAAATAATTTCGATTTTCAAAAATTTTGTACTATAAACCGAAATTTGACTTAAAAAACTCATTCTCAAGAATATTATCAAAATTTTTGACAATTTTTTTATGAATTTTTTTTGTTTAAGTTTTTAACTTGAAATATTATAAGATCAATTTTAAATTACCAAATATCAATGTGAATACCATAAAAACAATTAAAATATTCATAAAGGACCAAAAATTGTTTAAATTTTGTCTTTTTGTATGAAAAAGTATTTCAAAACTTTTTTTTTATTTTGAAAAAAATTTTTTGGGACAAAAAAATCGAAAAAAATTTGGAGTGGCCTAAAAAAAAATTGATTTATTAACCATTCATCTTATGTAAATATTATGATTTTATCTTTTTTATAAAATTTTTAAAATTAAAGTAAATTTTTCTCTAATAAGAAAAATAATGCAAAAAATTACAATAAATTAGTACTTTTTGTGTCAAAAGAATTAACATGAAAATTTAAAAAACTTCAGAATTATTTTTAATTTTTTTTTTTATAATCTTGATTTTGTCATTTTTCTATTTTAATTTATTTAATCTTAATAGAAAATGTATTAAAAGTTAAAATTTCATATTTAAAAAACAAAATTTAATATAAATTGATACAAAGACATAAAAACCAATATGGAGCTTAATTTTGAAGACTTCTGAAATAAAAAAAAAACTTGTCATTTATTTGCCTAAATTGAAACTGCAACAAATTAACATTGACGTATGTATTATGTTGCTTCCACTTTATTCAAATCTTTTTTTTAGTTTATTTTATATTTTTTTTTTAAATTGTCTCGAAAAAAAGCTTTCCTATTGTTAATCATTAATAAATGCTAAAAACTGCTCATATTACGTAAATTTTTACCTATTGTACTTTTGTGCGTCTGCACTGATCTTGAATTTTTGTTTTGTTAATTGTTATTTTGCTGTTATTATTATTATTAGTTTGCCGGAGTTAATAAGTAGTGTAATTGTTGTCTTGCTTTGAACTCTTTCCAAACATTTAAATACCTTTTTTTCGTCGTTCCGTAACATCGCATCGTGCGTCGGAACCGAAAAAACAGTGCAAACTAAATCAAATTATTGCATCAAAAAATAAAATTTAGCACTTACATTGTTTCGTTTTGTTGTGAGGTTCACTTTTTTTTTGCAACAAACATGTGCTTTATTGCTAAAAATTAGGCAGATTGTTGTGCGTTGAGCATAAAAAGGGCTCATTGTTACCATTTTTGCATACTTTTGTGTCTTTTTATGTCTAAATCTGTTGTTTTTTGTGATTTTTGTTGCAATCGAAGCAACAACATTCACGGTCGCAAGATGTAGGAAAATAAAAATTTGCGACAGTTTTTAAAAAAACGTTTTTTAAATGTTTCAACCTCTAAGTTCTGCATGCCTGCAATGATTAATTACTCACCTGTCAATTGCGACTCCCGAAGGTTTTCCATTTTCATATGTGATTTTTTTTACAATGTTTTTCCTGCATTTTTGTGAACACTGAAAAAAAAATAACAAATAAGAGGAACATTAATGTGCAAACATTCGTACATGTGTTGTTCGGAGTACGAAAAAGTGTAATAAAACACATTATAAAAATTTATTTAAATTGAAAAAGTTCAACAATTATATCATGACAGTAGATCTAACCTTGCTATCGTCGCTTTTTTATTAGTATACTTTTAGCATTTTTTCGCGCAGTTTGTTATTATTGTTGTTTTCCATCATTTTGTTGTTATTTTGAGAATGATGTGTGCTCTCAGTCACTCAATGTGTGTGTTGGAGTTGAGTAGAAACGCTTGGTTCTAATGAAGTAATTAATGAAATGATGATGATGATATAAGTTTTTTTTTGTGGAGTCATCATTTTTTTTTGTTCCATATTTTGAAAAAAAAAATTTATTCTGTCTTTGACTAAAAGAAAAAAAAATTAATATGTAAAAAATATAAAAATTTTAATAAAATAATATTATTAAATAAATATTAAAAAAAATAAAATTATTTGTTCGAAGCTGAAAAAGATTTTTTTTTAAATCCAAGAATTGTCTAAAAATTTATTTCTGAAATAATTTTAAATAATTTGATTTGAAAAATTTAAGTTGAAAAAAAATTATTAAAATTTGCAAAAAATAATAAATTAATTAATTAAATTAATTTAAATTATTTTTTTTTATGATTTTTTAAAATATATTTTTTTTAAATTAATTAATTACACAATTTAATAATTAATTTAATTTTAATTTAATTTAAATATAAATTTTTAATTTAATTAGTTAAATTAAATGTTAAGACATGTTAAAAAATATTTTGAAAAAAATTAAAAATATTAATTTATAAAAAATATAAAATTTATAAAAAATCTCAGACATTTTATGATCTAATTAAAAATTAAAATAATTTGATAAATGAATTCAAAAAATTTAATAAAAAAAAATTAAAACGCAAAAACTTAATGATTTACGACAAATTTAATACCTTTGTTTGTTTTTATAAAAATTCGTCATCATTTTTTTTTTTTGCTAATACCTTCAAATGGATGAGAACGCAAACGACGAAGAAGATTATGTCATATTATTATTAATGTTCTTATGCTACACGTAATTAACACAAAATTTACATTTTTCATTTATTTACGTGAAAAATGTCAAACAATGAGCGGACACTTAATTAAGGAAAGAATAAATCATATAAAAAATTCTGGGTTTCTGACTCATCATAACCTTTGTCTGTCATTTTAACGAGATTTTTGTCACTTTTTCACTTAATTTCGCAAATTTATCTCAACTTATCAGTCAGATCAGACCTACTTTGTACGAAAAATGTGTCACTTCTAATTAGAAGTCATTGTAACATAATTTTTAGTAACTGTTTAATCGTGTTTTTGGGAAGACAACTACCGAAAATTTGTCATGCTTTGCAACTCCGCTGACAATCTCTCGTGTAATCATAATTTTTTTTTGGATTTTTATGATTTATTTTCATCTCTCACACTCGACTGCCGTCCGATAAACATTACAAAATTTGTGTTCCTTTCTATTTAGGTTTATTTCCAGCGCGAGTTATCTAAACTAAACGAGGAATCAAAGAAGTGTAACGACACGTCACAAGCAATTTTGTCACACAGCACCTTATTACGACGGAAAGTCTCGTTTAGCCAGGTCTGATGCGCACAAAATGACACAATTACGTAATTTTTAACAGCAATATTCAAATGAAAATAAAGAAGAAATAAAACTAGAGAGATAAAGTGGCATGCCATGCCCATGTTTGTTGTATTCGGGCAAATTATTTCTTCATGCTGGCGTGCTTTATGTAGTAGAAAGAAAATAAAAAATGCAACATTCTGCGATAAATTCGTCTTCGCAGCCGCCAAAGAGAGAAAAACTTGCGAAAAAAAATGCATTTCTCGAAATAGTTACCCAAACTGCAAATTTGCAAGTGTAAAGTGTTGCGAACGAGCGAATGATTTAGAATTATAACACAATTCAACGCACACACAACAGATAGATATTTTTATAAATGTGTATTTTTTTCCATTTCAACTCTTTTGTTCTGTTTATAACATTGCACACGTTTGTAACATCTATTTTTTCGCTACACATATTGTTAGATCGCTACGACGACGTGTGTTTGTACAATAATTGAAATTGTAATAATAACAACAAAATAAATAAAAATAGAGATTGAAGAAAAAATTGGGTCAAATACTAATGAAGTTGTGAATAATTTGTGCTTTTTTCACGATTTATGCGAGTTTTTTTTTTTTTTTTTTTTTTCGTGAAATCCAATGATGATGCTGTAAATATTTTTTTTTCTTGCCAAGAGATTTTAATCTGAGAATAATTGATTTTTAATTGAGTGATGCCCTTTTTTGCGTGAAAAGTAGTTACAAGGCGTCTCCATTGTTGTTGAATTTTCATTGAAATTAAAAGGGAAAATTTTAGAAAAATTATTTGTCATTTTTACGCATGCAAAGGTGAAGAAACTTGTTAAAAATATGAAAAAAATTAACAATAAAGACATTAAACTTCGAGACAAGACAAGACATGGTACTCTTGAAAATATAAAGTCCAATTAAAAAAGATTACAGTGAATAATTGCACAACATCATCTTTTGTGTATATGAGTGATATGCAAATGTTTACTGTCTGGAACACAATGAATGAACTCACATATCACCCTTTAAATAATGTTCAAGAGATGTGAGTGAAGTAAGTTAAGTTACATTTGAAGGTTTATCTAAGTTTTGATGAAAATTTGAAATTTGAGCTTATATGTTAAGTTTAAAGTTTTCATTAGAATTATTAAATTAATGAAAATATAAAATTGAACAATTTTAGATTTTTTTCTTTTAATTTTGAAAAAAAATTTAAATTGTTTGAGACAGAATTTTATTGAAAATTAAGTTTAAAGAGCCAAAATTACTTATGGCAAATTTTTTGAGATTATTTCAGAAGTAAAATTTTAACAAAAGGCTTTTTTCATACAAAGCCCTTAAAATTGAGTTCTTATTAAAATTTTAACCTTTACGAATTAAAGAAGTATTTAGTGTTTTGTTAAAAAAAATGGTCAAAAATGACACTTTTTATATAAAAATATATTTGTTTGAAATAAACCTTCATATAATGATAAAAATTTTGAAGGTTTTGTATGAAAAAAGGTTTTTGCAGAAAAAAATTTATGATCCTCTACTTTATACATTTCATTCTCTTCTTCGAATTTTCAGTAATAAAAATCTTTTTTTGTAAAGAAAATAAATTACATTTATTTATTTTCGAATTTTTTTAGTGCAAATTCGAAAATAGAAGCATGAAAGAGAATTTTCGAAATTTTTGAACAAAAAAATTTTTTAAAAATTTATAAATTCTAAAGAAAATTCCAAAAACCCAATCTATCTAATTTTTGAAAAAAAATAATATTTACCTAATTGTAAAAAGACTTGAATTAGATAAAAAACCAAAAAGTCTCCTTGAACCTCAAAATTGCCCTTGATGGTCGAAAATTCTGAAATTTATAATCTTAATTCTTGGCATTAAATTAAATTAATTAAATTATTTTGCTTCATCTCAAAGCAACTGCAAAAATGTTCCAGATCATGCTTTAGAATGTCAAGTCATTCACTTCCATTCAACTACTTCACACGACAACTTCAGAACATTCCCCTCTCCTTACGTTTCAGACCGATACTTCCTCCCATTATTTTTGCCACTCAATTAAAATGTAAATTTTTTCGGGTAATTTTCCTTACCATCTACTTTTTGTTGGTCCCGCAGAAGGCTATGACTAAACCGCTTCCAAGTACACGATCTTTTGTCTTCATTTTTTTTCCACATACGAGATTTTTCAATTAACCAACAAGAAATCAGATAAACGTTCGCGAACATACATTGTTTTGTTTGTTAGACACATGTTATTGTGCGATTTTTCTTGTCTTGTTAAACCATTTAAACGTTCAATGTCTTTGCGTAAATACCCCACTCTGAACAACCACCACGAGCATCGTTTGAGAAAAAATTGCATATTTTTTATTGGCAAAACGCAACAACAATACCCGTCTATGTGTATTGGTTTTCTTCACCATCTGCAGTAAAAAAAAATAATAAAAATTTAACCGCAATAAATAGTTGGGAAAAATTCGTATCTGACTTTAGTAGCTCGTGATTAATTCGATCGCATGCACCGTCAGTAAAAAATTGCTCGTCGAGCTGATGTAACGAAAAATAAATCAATTTAGATTAAAATAATAAAATAATTTTGCATTTCCGGTTCTCGGTCATCATCATCAGGTGGCGAAAAATGACAAAGAATTTTGTGCAGATGTGATTAAAATCTGTGATTGCTCGAGTGCGCGCGTAAATTAGTGGTTGAGTGAGAAATAAAAAATAATAATCCATTAAAAAAGACAAAGACTGTGCAAAAAGTGATGCTTTGGGAGAATCCTTGCCATTGCATTGTGTCATAAAAAAGGTGTTTCTCATTGATAATGGACTGATTTGATGACATTAAAAAATTAAAGCATGAACAATGTGAAATTATTCAGTGTTTGTTGTCTCACCTAGAAGAAATGAGAAGAAAATCATGACAAAGTTATTAAAAAATGTGGTCTTAAACCTCTTGTTAGTGTACTTACTGTGCGTTGTGAAGCCATGTGGAAGTAGTTACGATGATTACAGGTCGTCGTCGCATGAAAGTTCAATTATTATCATAGAAGATGCGAAAAGTACATCAAAAAATATAAAAAAAAAAATTAAAAATTAATTTAAAAAATTATTTTTCAGCATGTTTCCGTCGTGCTTTAGCAGGAAAAAAGGTTGCTGGTCATTATGTTCGTAAAACTCTCGTTTGTGAGCGCGTTGCTGATTGTCAACAAGAATGTGCGGAACAGCGTCAATTCCGTTGCGAAGGCTTTAATTATCGTCTCGATCCGACGGGACGTGGTCAAGGCACGTGTGAACTAATTGAAGCTCCTCTCTCTCAAATTGACTTGTACGGAAATGGAGGAGCGAATTTGATGGTGCATCCGGATTACGATTACTATGAACGGGATCGAAGTGCGTCGCCAGCATGTTATCAACCATCGCATTGCATCGATTGTGGCAGTAGAAGACCTTCGAGTACGACGAGTCGACCAAATGATATTTATCGTCCTTATCCGGTGCCTGCACCTCCATCGCCGCCAGCAAGTTATCCACAAAGACCTCAACCATATCCAAGTAATCCGCAGAATTCAGGTAAATTTTTTAACTTTTAATTTTTCGAGAGTTTTTTTTTCTAGTTTTCTAAAAAAAAAATTTTTTAATTATTTTTTTTCTAATTTTTTTTTTCAAATAAAAAAAAATTTCACCTAAAATTTCAGCTCCAGGTTACCAACGTCCCGGAACAGCTGTTGATGTGTATCGTCCCCCAAGCTCCAACATTTACGAACATCGTCCTCCTTTGTATCCCGATCGCCCTCAACCGCATTATCCAAGCCATCCAGCACCGCATCACGAACCAGCTCGTCCTCAATACGGCAATATCGATCGTTTAGGAACCGATGAGCCCGAATATTATCGCCCAAATCCTGCAAACAAGCCAAAAGAGCCCATTTATTACGGTTATCCAGGTCCTGCTGAAGGTCATGGACAAGATCCAATGAAAGCTGGAGGATATCCTGCTCCGCCGCCGCGTCAACCATTTTATCCATATTTGATCGGAAAAGGACCCGAATACGGAATGTATGGCGGCGGATTTTCTCATGCGGGATATTATCACAAAGGACCTATCGATTATTGGGGAATTGGCGGAAATAAGCGTAAAGATGGTCCATATAATTATAACAGTTTGGCAGGTCCTCATGGCGCAATGTATGGCTTTGGAGGGCAAGGAAATGGATATAGTTATGGAGGAACGGCACCCGCTAAAGGACATTATATGGGATATCCGGCAGCTCCTGCACCGATTCATACTGCCGGAGAGGGCGGTTATTATGGAGGCGGGGGACATACAGCTGGCGGAGGACATCCTGCTGGCGGAGGTTCACAATGGTCACGACGACCAGGAGTTGATGGTAAGTTTTTGTTCACAAGAATTAATTTTAAAATTTTTAATAGCTAAATATTTTTTTTTTACTGAAAATTCCTTTTAAAATAATTATTATTTCAAATTATTTCAATTAATTATTTCAAATTAAAAATAAACTTTAATTATTTTTTTTAATATTATTTATTTTAAATTGTAATTTAATTTTTTTTTTAGTTTTTCTCAGTTAATTAAAATTTTATTTATTCATAATTTATCAATTAAAATTTAAAAATATTTTATTTTAAATATTTTATGAAAAATAAAAAAGGTTTAAATTTTAAATTAAAATAATAATTTTTGATAAAAAAAAATAATAAAATTCAATTCATTTAAATTAAAAATAATTTTTAATTAATTTTTTTAAATATTATTTTGAATAAAATTTTTATATATATTTTACAATTAAAAAAAACAAATATTAATAAATTTATATCATTCAGGTAATTAAAATTTAAAAATTTATTTATTAAAAACTGATCAAATTAAAATTTAATAAAATATTTTTTTTAAATTTAAATTTTTTAAAAATATTTTTAAATTTATTTTTATTTTTTTTACTTACAGACTGCAGTGTCAAATCCAGCGAAGGTTTCCGCTTGCACAAAGGAGTCGTCAAAACCATCATGAGTGTCCCCAATGTTCGTGAATGCGAAAAAATGTGTGCTTCTGAGTCGGAATTCAAGTGTCAAACGTACAGTTATCGGTAAGCTTTACCCTCATTTTCTCTCGTTTTGCAGCTCAATTCATCCCAAAAACTACAAAACAGGTATAATCCAATTGCACGAGACAATTGTCTCCTCTGCGATCGCCCATTCACGCATCTCGATATTTACGCTGACGTCGAACCGGATCGCGATTTTGACATTTACTCCATGTCGGACGATCCAAAAGTTTGTAAACCCGAAAATTATCCCTCAAAAGATATAAATGCTCGTAAGAAATGAAAAAAATTGTTGTAAAAATCAAAATTTGCTAAAAAAAATATTTTTTTCTGAAATTTAGAATGTTTCTTTAGAAGCATTGACTCAAGTCGCTTCTATACTGGGGTCGTTAGGGAATCAATTACCGTTAAATCGATCGGGGAATGTAAGTCTCATAAAAAGTTTTGACACTTTACGAGACAAAATTTCAATTTTTTTATTTTTTTAAATTTAAGGCGAACTTCAATGCCTCAAAACCACTAAATTCACGTGTCGAGCATTTACTTTTAGGTGAGTTTAGAGCTCAGTATCTCAATCAAATGCTAACTTTAAATGTTAAATGTGGTTGAAAGCTCTAAACTTTTCTCTTCTTGTGCTAACAAAACAAAAAAATAGTTTGTAGACTTTTCTACTCTAGTCTAGTCTCTGAATCTATGAATTAATCCAAAAAATAATTTTTCGACGCTTTTAGAATAGAAACGTGGCTAACATAGAATAGCTCTGCCTCTTTTCTCCTGTTTCCTAAAATAAAAAATCGAAATAATCATTAATCATTTCCTTTTTCACAAAATTTTTAACATCGTACCTAATCAAATGTTCCATTTCAAAAAAAATTTTGCCTTTTTTGCTGATTTTATTAATTTTTTCCTGTAGATATGGACCACAAGCATTGAACTCCATTCCCGAAAACTGTCAATTGTCTGATTGGCCGGTGCGGGAAATGGATCAAAAACGTCACATGATGCCAGATCCATCTTTTGATATTTATGAGCGAGCCAGTTACGGGCATGGATGTGAAATTCGACCAATGACTGACGATAAAGCCAATAAAAAGTGTAAGTTTTTGTATTTTCTGAGTTATTTTTTATATTTTTCATTGAATTTTACTTACAGTGTGTTATTTGGGATATGGATCTCCAGCAAAACTCTTGTCATCTTCGATTAAAAAGGTTATTTCAGTGCCCACGGAATTGGATTGCAAAAATGAGTGTGCGAGATTCCGCGATACAACGTCCTTTAAGTGTCTTTCCTTCAGTTATGGGTAAGTTTTTCTATAATTTTTTTTTAATTATTTAAAAATAATTTTAATAAAAATTTAAATTTAATAAAAAAAGAAAAAAAAATTAATAAATATTAAAAATAAAAAATTAAATTTATTTTTTAGAATTTTTATTAATTAAATTTAATTTTTATCGAATTATGTATTTAATTTTTAATTATTTCTTATTTAATTTTTTTAAATGAAAAATTCAAAATAAAATTTTAAAAAATAATTTTTTCGTACTAAATTTTAATTTTATAATTTTTTTTCGCAGTTCGAAAGCAACGACATTCAACTGTGAATTATCAGATTTGGACCAAAGTGAGCTGAAACTTGGAATTAATTACGCCCACGTGAACGATCGCGATTACTGGCTTTTCGCATGGAATCCGTACGATTATTCGTGTCGCGATAAAGTTGCCACGCCAAATAACAATCGCGTCAACAGCGATCGACGAATAGATGTCTTCAAAGATCCCGGTAATCTTCATCGTTCTCCATCTCCACACTCCGATCACTTAATTGACAATAATAACAACCATAACGACAATAAACCATGTTAAGATTAATCAGATTATTGTTGTAAATAACCCCCTGCATGCATGTTTTTGACACTGCATGACATTTTATCATTTTATTTTTTTATAATTTTTTTTTTTAGGATTAACGACAACCAGTAGAACTTAATTTGGCACATTTTGTATTTTTTTATTTTATAAGATTAATCATTAAATTTACAATTAATATACTCTGCAATTAATTTTTTAAACATTAAATTATTAATAAAAAAAAGTAATAAATAATAAAGGATCAGAAGATGCGCAAAATTTAACGTTCACTCATTTTAATTAAAAAAAAAAAAAAAAAATTACACAAACAGACACAAGTTAACAAGCATGGTAATAACTCAAAACACTAATTATACACAAAAATGCAATTTTTAATATTTTTTTCGTGAATTTTTGGATTAGGAGAACTCTCGTGGATGCATTTTACAGTAACCGGCAAACCATGCCGTCTTGGATCAAAATGTGAGAAAAATTTAATTTCCGGATTTTATTCTTGCGAAATTGAAGGAGGAGAGATCGGTTCGTGGGATTATTGTTGTCGGACTGATCATCCATGTGGATATAGCCAAGGATTTGACTATCCATGGTAAGTGTTTGCGAAGCGAAAAAAAATTGATAATTTCACTTTTTGTTACGTTTTCGAAAAAAAAATTAGATAAAAAAGGAAAAAAAATTAGGAAATTATTTTTATTATTATTTTTTAATTAATAATTATTTTTTTTATTAATTAATTATTAAATTTTTCATTAATTATTAAATTATTAAAAATTATTTATAAATTAATTAATTTAAATTATTTTGTATAAATTATTAAGAAATTATTTTCCACGTCAATTGTTTTTTTAAGAAAAATTAAAAATAAATTTATTTAATTTATTTTTATTCTTTAATAACTTCTGAATTCAAAAAACATTGAAAGAACTCATAAAAAAATGTAAAAAAATTTTTTAATATTAAAAATGATTTAATCTAAATTAATTTTATATTTAATTTAAAATTTGCTTATTTGAAAAATAGTTTTTCGATGAATTTTCAAATTAAAAATCCAATTGGGCAAAATTATAAAAAAAAGTTAAAAATTTGAATCAAAAATTTACCGATTTTCTGTAAAAATAATTTTGCAAGAAATTTTCAAGAAAATTTTTCAATTTTTAATAATTTTTGTATTGAAAATCGTATTTTACCAAAAATTTTCTTTAAAAAATAATTTTCATGAAAATTATTGAATTTTTTTTTTTCAAAAAAAAATTTTGACAGTTATTTTTATGATATTAATTTTTTTCAATTTTAATTAAAATGTTTTTAAAATAACTTTTAATACACAAATTTCAAAGTTAATTTGAAAAAAAAAAAATTGATAAACGACCAAAATTTTTAACTTTTATTTTTATAAAAAAATTTCAAAATTTTTTAAATTAAAATCAATTTCAAAAATTAAATTAAAAATATTTTTTTTTTAATTTTTGACTAAAATCCTTTTAGTAATAAAAAGTGAAATTATCAAATTAAATCGACAAAGTTGCTAACAAAAAAAGTAGAAGATGGTTGTTCAAAAAAAATTTTTTAACACAATTTTTGATGACTAACAAACTTGTTCAACCATCAAAAAAAAAAAATCAAAATTGTTCTAACAAATTCGAGTGTCTTGAGTGTAGAATAGACTAAACTGCTTTAAAAGAACAAGCATTAGTTTTCTCTCTCGTTTATATCCTTCTGCACACGTTTTCTTCACACCGATGTGGATGCCAACCATGATTTTGCCGTCTGCGCCAATGTCCAATGAACTCCCCATGCCCATCCAACCTGCCTTACCTCTACCTCCGTCATCACCTTCTGCTCCATCTGCTCCCGTTCCGATTGTGACGACGAAAAATTAGGTGTTTCGTTGGCGATAGTCCCGATCAGTGGCGCAAATGTAGCGATCGTTACTTCCCAACTACCGTTAAGCCAGCACCGCATCTTCTTAACTCACTGCCATCAAGTAAGCACCAAGCACCGCCGAAGCCCGGAGGTTTTCTGCATCAGGCGAAGGAAATTATCAAGGAAATGCCAAAATTGTGGCCCGTCACGTACTTTTACAGCGAAGGCCCGCCCGTCAATTCCACGGAAATGAGTAATTTTATCGATTGCAAGCAAGATATTTGTTAAAAAAAATAGGAATAAGCAGCAAAATTAGTAGATAATATGGATAAGGCACTTCAGGCAGCATTGATGAGGAAGTGATACAATCACACACGCTAATTATTAAAAAAAAAATATGAAATTAATTAAACGATTATTTTTTATTATGAATAAAGTTACTTATTTATTTCAATAAGAAAATTTTTTATCTCTTTATTTTTTTAAATATAAGAAAAAAAAAAAATTCGGAGTAAGTAAAAAATTTATTTTTTAGGAAAAAAAAAAATAAAACAACTAAATTTTTCATCATCATTTATTTATTATTTTTTCATTAGATAGTATATAAAGGTACATATATTAACAAAATTATTTTAGCTATTTTCTATTTTTTTTCTGAAGGTTCTCATTTTATTGATAATAATAATAATATTTTTTTCTTTTAAATGAAAATTAATTATTATTATGTTATGTTTTGTTTATTTTTTCCTTTCTTCTTTTAAATATATTTAAATGGATCGTAATAATCAATAATAATAATAACAACTTTTCTATATAATTTTCTTTAAATTTTAATTCTGTTCATTTTATTTATTTCCTTTCCTTTTGTTTTATTTTATTGAATATGTATTTTTTTTTCTAGATATTTTATTTTGTTTTTTAAATAAATAAGAGCTTTTTTTGATGCAAGTCCATTAAATATTGTTTTTGTAGTATTTAAAAAATTATTATGCAAATAAAATATTTTAAATCGAGGATTGGAATAAATGAACAAAATTAAACATCCAACGTTTTTTGTATGAAAAAGGATATTAAATTTTAATTAGTAGTAGAAATAGTAATTTGTACCCCGAAGTTATATATTTTTCTTACATTTTCTTTATTATACTTTTTTTGTAGTCTTAAATATTTATTTTGTGTATCATCATTATTATTATTATTATTTTATAATATTAAAAAACATTTAACAAAGGCTCTATTCAGTACATTATCTTGTTTTTTTTTCATTCATATTTCATATTCTTACTGTTATATTTTTTTTTTTTCTTTCATTCTTTTAATAATTTTTTGCGAAAAACAATCGCTGGGACCTGATAAATAAAATTTTTGTTAGATTTTGGAGTGAAAAAATAATAATTAAAAAAATATTACATCATCGTTTTGTTAACATACATATAATTATACAAAATAATAATCGTAAATATAATAAAATAAGACAATCATATATATATATAACATTATATAGTTTCAAATAATTCAATTAAAGTTTCATATACACATTACATCTCTCACATTTTTTTTATAAATTGATGTGCTTCAAAGTGATATTTATTAATTATATTAATAAAAAAAGGTAATTTACAACAAAAAAGGGGTTACATCTTGGGGAATAAGGAAGGTTAAAAAAAAAGTAAATAAAAAATGATGTTTTTGTTATATATATATATTTTTTATATCAGTACAAGAGTTGTCGATCATTATTTTCTAAATTTATTATTAATTATATATTTATTACACTATGTTATATATTTTATCATTTATAATCGTGTTTCTAAATTTTACTTTATATATTTTATTTTAACGTAATGTTATTTTTTATTATTTCATTTTTTTTTATATATAAACTCTTATACTTAATTTTTCTTTTTTTTTTGTGTATCGCTAAGTTATAATATTTACTTATAAATGTGTTTTGTCCCATTTTTCTATTTTTTTTTTCTTTGTATTTTAATTTTTTCATTATATATATTATTTTAGATGTTCTAAATAATGTTCATTATCATAGATTTAAGACAATTTTCTAGCCAAAAATTAAAAATGAAATTTGTGTTACAAATAAATTTTTTTGTTTGTATGTATATCAAATAGATAATTTTTTTTTAATATATATTTTAATTATAATAATTATTAATTTTAGTCTAAATATTTTTAATTAATTTATATTTTTAACGTTATACGTATAAAAAATGTGTGTGTGTTATATTATACTTTTTTTTATTAAATTTTTTCATGTAAAGGTGATTTTCCTAAATTAATTTGATTTTAGGTGTGTGTTTGTGTGTATTTTTTTTTTTGTGAAAAATTTCTACGCCAAAACTCTTCTCTACATTCTTCTTGTGGTTATAATTTTTTGTTGTTTTCTAAAATTTCGAGTTAATATTTTATTTTATTTTTTTTTTGGGATACGTATATATATTTTTTGTTTGTTTCAAAGTATAAGTACAGCTTTATTTTTGAATTGTTTAATTTAGGACAAAAATTTCGAATTGATTAAAAAACGGAATTCAATATTTTCTTCCCAAGGTAATAATATTTATAAAAAAATCTTTTCGCATTACATTAATATTTATTATTTTATACAGGTTACATTTCAATCAAGTGAACATGAAAGAAAGTTACTTATTAAAGCTTTTCCTTGTATTAATCCTCAAAAACTTATAAATTAAACAACAGTTAATAAGATACTTCTTTATAGTGTTTTTTTTTTATTAAATTTAATATTTAATAATAATATAATAATAAAAATTAAAAAATATTTTGATTCCATCCATTTTGTTTTTTATATTTTTTTTTAAATTTAATACAAGACTGGATTAGAGACTTACGTTTCTGGAAACGTAAAAAGTTTTTGATGGAATTTTTTTCACAGTTTTGTGTACTTACTTTCCCTCCGAAGCGTGTCAGAGTTATTGGAACTGGTAAAGTAATAAAGAAAATTTTGTTGTAGATTATTTTTAATTAATAAGAAAAAAAGGAACAACAAGGGGGACTAAAATGTTTGATTTTATTTTTTTTTTGTGTTTGATATTTTAGAAAAAAAAATTTACAAAAGATGTTTTAACTTTTTATATGTTTGTGTGTTTCTTTGTTTTTTTTTGAAATATATATTTTTCGCTATATTTTTGTTTGTTTGTTAAATGTATCTGTTTATGTTTGATATAATTAATAATTTTAATGAATAATTAAAGAATTTCTATTACTCCTCTCTATATATTTTAAATTTTAAACTCTATGATCCTACCGTCTTACTTATATTTTTCTTCATTTGTTTGTTTTTTTATGTAACGAACGACAACATTTGAGGTTTCTTTCTTTTTTTTTTAAATTAATAAAAATTTTATATCTCCAATTATGTTTCATCCGATTGTTGTTGTTGTTGTATAATTATAACCACTGTATTGTTATCGGTGTTATTTGGATTTTTATGATTCTTACTGAAATGTCCGCGTATGCAAACTGCACTATCACCATCCTCGTCCTCGTCTTCGTCCTCCTCCTCTTCTGTCTCTCGTTGATTATTGTGTTCGTATTTCTGATGTTATGTTACGAGATCTTGCTGGGAGTCGATAGAAAACAGTTCTTTATAAAGGGCTGGGAACACATATTCCGGATGCTCAAGTTTGAATTTGTTCAGGGCATCCATATGCATTAATGATAATTCGCTAAAAACATTTTTTTTATTATTTTTTTTAATTTTTGAAATGAAATTTGAAAATCTTACCGGAACGTTGGTATCATGTTAATGAGAGTGTCCAGCACCGTAACGTCTCCTTTGAGCGGTAAATGATTTGCCGTAATCTCTTGTCGGATTGCTGACATGCTCATGTTGAAAAGTCTTTGAATTTCCGTATTGCCTCTTACTCCATTTCGTTCTGTTTGATGAAAAATAATTAATTTTAAAAAAAAAAAAATAATTTAAATTAATTTTATATTTTATTCAATTTTTTAAAATATTTTTTTTTTAAAATAATCAATAAAATCAATTTACCTAATTAAATAAATAATTTAAAATAAAAATATTACAAGAAATAATTATTTAATTAATATTTGAATAAAAATAAATATTTTTAATTAATTAAATATTTATTCAAAAAATAAATTTAAATTATTTAATTAAATTATTTAATTTTTTTATAAATATTTTAATTGTTCATTAAATTTTTATTAAAATTTTTTCAGTGAAATTTAACGAAAAAATCTCACCTGGCCACAGTAACACCAAACTCTGATACAGTGCCAACTCCGTTTCCGTCAACTTCAGTACCGCAATACTCTTTGCCGTCTCAAAGATATTCGCCACGAGCTTCATTTCGAACGAATCTGAGGTATAGAAGGCATCGGGTGTCAGCATCACTTCACCATACAACACACCATTTTGCGACAAGTCCATCAGGCGGGACATGCGTATGATTGCTAATTCAAAGGAGCCAGTCTTTAACAAGAGAATCTACAAAAACAAGCAAAATTAATGAAAAACTCGTTCAAATAAACTCTGAAAAAATGAAATTTCAGATCTGACCTGATCATCTTGACTAAGTCTCATGAAACCAGGTATTAGCTTAGCAAATTCAATAATATTTTGTATCATATTTGTCAATTTTTCCGCACAATCCAGCCACAAGTCTTCCCGATTCAGATTCTTATAGTACATAACTTGGGTGACGTCCTGAAAAATTATTTTTTTAATAAAAAAATCCCAAGAAATTCATTAAAAATTAAGAAAAAAACTGAAAAAAATTATAAAAAACTCAAATTCCTGAAACAAAACATTACTTGAGACTTCCTGAATTTCTCGTGTACTTCATCCAGCTTCGGGTTTGTGTTTGCATGGGCTTCCGCCAATGTTTTTATCAGTACTTCATTGATATCGTCGGCTGCAAGTAAAAATTTCGTTAAAATATCTCCGAATTTTCGCATACGAAATGCACTGAAGAGGCACATTGATAAAAATTTGAATGGAAAATGATGGAAATGAACAAGAAAATGCTAAAAATTTACATTTCATGCAAGTGAAAGCTATTAGTAAGGGTCAAGTAGTAGTAGAAGCTTTTAGGAAAGTCAACAAAAAAACATAAAAATGACATCAAAACGTTTTTTTACACATCAATCACCGAGAACACGTCTTACCCCACTTTGAGTCGCATGAATTTTCTTCTTCAATAAATGTGATTTGAGCCTCAGATTCACCTATAGAAGCATTTTACGTTTTTTTATAGAGGATCGACAAAAAAAATTACAAAAAAGACCTCATTTTAACATCGAAAGCAAGATTAAGCGAATATTAATCAAACAAATTGAAAGCAAAAGACGACAACGACCCATTTTTACATGAAATTTATTGAAAAAACTCTTTAAAATTAGCAAATTTCCATTTTTGCCTTGTCCCCGAGCACGGATTTGACGGATTCTTTCATCTCACACGTGAATCTATTATCTTCCAAGAAGACCGAGTCCACATCTGGCACATGTTCAATCATTTTCTTCGCATCTAATTGCGTCAATTGATTCCCATTGAGCAATAAATACGCCAAATTTCCATTATTTTGCAGAATATCCGCCTCAAATCGTGCCAAATTGTTGTATTGCAAGTCTAGGGCATGCAACATCGGCAAATCAACAAGCAAATTCACATCCAACGACGTCAACTGATTCCGTCCCAAAATGATCGACTCAAGTTTTCGCGTATTTCCGAACACTTCCAACGGCAAAGATCGCAAATTATTGCCGTACAAGCTCAAACCCGTAAGTTCCGTGCATTCCTCGAAGGCATCTTTCTCGATGCGTTGAACATTCAATCCGGGCAGGCTTAGTTGCAGCAAATTCGGAAAGGTTTCGCAAAAGACATTCGTAACGACGGGAATTGTTGAGTTTAAGACGTGAACGCTTTCGACGTCGTTCGGTTTGGGCGCTCGAATCGTAAAGTCGATGTCAATTGCACGCAACGACAAACGGATGTTGGACAAGGTGCACGTTTCGTTGACTTGTTGGCACCAAAATGTTTCTTCAGCGAGGATTCGTGAGGTGCTGGTGGTAGCGAGAAGAAGTGCAAAAAATAAAAGTGACATGGTTGAAAGGCAGTGTTCGACTGATCGGGAATTGAGATGTGCGAGTTCAGAAGATGCGTTTTTAATCAATAAGAATTTCATTTCCTTACTGATAAACAGTGTAAAAATACATTTCGCTGATAAGGTCGTTGCAACAGTTGAATAAGTTCTAAATTTCGTCCTAATTTATTCTTTGAGAAATTTTCTGAGAGAATTTTTTAATTTTTTTGTGTATTATGGACCAATTCTGAACAAAAAATTTCCAAATTTGGTCAAAATTAGTTAAAATTTAGGTTTTTTTTTTTTTTAATTTTTCAAATTTTGGTTAAAAATTATCAGTTTTGTAAAAAAAAATATAAAAATATTGATATATTTTTCTCAAATTATCAAAACTTCAATTAAAAATTTTTAAACTTTTCCTGCTTTTTCAATATTTTTTTCAAAAATTTTCGATTTTGTGAAAAAAAATTGTTCAGTTTTCGAAAAAATTATATAAAAATTTAATTATTTTTAAACTTTTAGTGGAAAATTATAAATGAAAACATTAAAGTTTTTACAGATGTAAGTCATTTTTTTTTCGAAATTTTAAAATTTTTACTAAGAATAGTCGAATTTATGCTCAACTGCATTCGAAATATTAAAATTTTTATTGGAAGCAGTCAAAATTTCAATGTTTTCTTAATTTTTTCAACTTTTTTAGTGAAAAATTATTTATTTCGTAAAAAAATATTAAAATTTTTTTGTAAATTATTTGAATTGATAAAAAATTTCCTTAATATCGTTTAAAATTTTAATATTTTCTAAATTTTTGATATTTTTTTTAATTTTCTTATGAAAAATATTAAAATTTTGACACATTTTTGACAAAAAAAATTTTCGAGTTAAAATTTTTTTATCAAAATTAATTAAAAATTGAATATTTTCGAATTTTTTCAAAAATTTGAAGAAAAATGATCAAAGTTTAAGAAAAATTCAAAACCTTTTCAACTATTGCAATGGCCTACTTGCACTTTACTTGCTCGTTACGTATGGAAATGAACTTTCTTTCAAGAATCCTTGAAAAAAACCGGCTTAATCTTGCTTTGAAATGCTTTCAAAATAATAAAAAAAGAGATATTTACGAAAGTAAACTGAGAAGAAAAAAAAATGAGGCATGTGAGGCAACTGTTTACACAACAAATTAACAAAAAAAAAATTATTTGAGAGTGAAAGTCACCTGTACTTGAGGCAGTAGTCGCGTTACACACTAAACTAGGATTCACCATTTGCGTGCAACTCGGGGAATTGGGTGCCGCAAGGAAAGTCGTGGAATCCACGAAACTCGCACCACTCAAGCTCGCGATATTTTCTTGCTTGATCGTGATTATGGTGCCGGCGGCTCCGTCATTCGAATGCGGCGAAGACGAGCACGCAGCAGCGGTGGTTGTGAGAAAGGTGACTTGCGACGAAGATGCGGATGACGTGCCAGCAGTAACGAGTGCTCGTGGCAAACGGATTTCGTTAAGGGTTATTGTGCGTTGTTGTTGTTGTTGCGGTTGTGATTGTTGCGATGTTACGGGTTGCTGCTGCGCTGAGTCTTCTTTATCTGTAACGCGAGTTAAGTTATATTTACAAAGGAAGCCATGGGGCTTTGTGTGTTTAAAATGTACAAATCAAGCACACACGAAATTATTTACAGTCTGCTAATGTGTTAAAAAAACGGAAATCAGGACAAACTCAAAAGCCACAAAACGAAAAATAAAACAAAGATCGAACAGTGAGCGTTTTTTGGTGGTTGCGAGAATTTTTGGTAAGTAGGTGACTGACTTAAAAAATAAATTTGGATGAATAATGGTGATGATGATGATGAAATTTTGTATTTTTTTAGGCGGGAAATGCAGATACTTACTGTGTCCCATGAACTCTGGGTCGATTATTGTGCTTCGTGGTTCGTATGTTGTTGTACTGTCGACAAAGTCTGCCGATATTCCGTCATATCCCATCGTTTGTTGCGGTGTCACCGATGCCGAATAACCGTAAGGACTGCCATAACTGACTTCATTAGAGTACGGATAACTGCGGAAAAAAAATTAAAGGTGAGTTTTTTACAATTTTTTAATACAAAAAAATCTAAAATTAAAAATTTTGTTCAAAAAATTTTTTTTCTCATTTTTTAGATTAAATTTCTTGACGAATGGAGCACAGAACTCATTTTATTACAAAGGATTAAATAAATACAATAAAACGAAACGAGTAGTACGGAGTAGTAAGATCAGATAATTTCTCAGAAAGAGCCATCGAAGTGTGATCTGGCCTTTGAACAAAAGTACCAGCCGTTTGCTTTGAAAATTAATTCATCTACAGAACGATAGAGGGCAGTTTCATTAATTATCAATTTCATTCGCCTCACTACTGTCTTCTATCGAAGGCAACCCATTTGATTTAGTTTTTCCGAAATACTGTGAGACGAATGAAAATGATTAATGTTTAAATTTCGGCGCCTTAATTGAGATAAAGTCAGAGAAAAGAAATTTTAAGTCTTTTTTAAGCTTTTAATATTAAATTAAATTGTTTAAATGGCTTTTTCATAACATTAACTTTACTTATTTTAATTTTTCTTGCTCACTGAAGCTTCAAAGTCAAAGTTCTTTCGACTTTTTTCAAGAAATTCAAAAATTTGATCTTACCTGTTATAACTATGATGCAGTTGGTCACTACTTGATGGCGTCGGTGTGTCAAATACTGAACTATCCGGAGCAGCATCACTTTGCGCACGCATTTGGGCACGATGGAATCGCACCTCGTCCTCAACCTTTTCACGTTGTTTCTTTGACATTCGACCAAATTTGACAGCTATTGAAAAAGAAAAATACGAAACTTTAGTATTTGATTTTTTAAATTTTTTTTAATGTGAATGAAGATCGAGAACATCACAGATCGGAAGTACCGATAAGCTTCTTGGCGGAAAACCAATCGACCGGCTTCTCCTTTACCTTAACAATGCACAAGACTTTCACTCGAAACATGGACAAGACACCGAGTCATTCAAGGCCTCACCGAAGTAGATCATTACTTTTTATGTTACGGAGTTGTATGCACATTAACTAACATATGGTACACATGCTGATTTTAGAATAGACGCGAAAATGCCGTTTTTTTGCGCTATACACGAACATTTATTAGAACGCTTGGTTAGAGCTCTTAGTTATTTAGAAGCATGAATGGCCATGAGAATAGTTGTGATTTCTATAATTAGTCGATGTTTGATGGTCGTTCAGTTACAAAAGGGGGGTATTGACTTGTATCAAGGATTTTTTAACTATGCTAAGTAGTCAGCAGCTTTTTTTTTATTTTTGACGACGTGTAACATGTTTCGGGCTTGTAAAAAGCTTTTCTTTTAATATCTCATTGCCTCGAGCAAACATCAAGCAAGCAACGTGCAGTAAATCTCTGCTTTTGTTTGTCGTTGAATGTAATAAAAATGTGGGTAAACAGCGTTGAGAAAGAAGAAACTCATTAAATATCCGCCAATTATTTCCTTTTTCTTTGTTTTTTCTTCTGCGTATGCGAGGTTTTTTTAATATCTTGTCCAATGTTCGTGATTGTCCCATTGGGAGAACCGGGTAATTAGTTACTGTTGATGTGATTTTTGCGTTATGTATTAAAAAGGGATGACATTTAGCCTCTTAAGTTGTTAAATTAGTTCCTGAATTTGGAAAAGAATTAATCTAATCCTTTTAAGGAACTAGTTTAACATCATGAGAGGTTAATCTATACACTTAAAGGAATATTTTAACTACTTTTGAGATAACTTAACCCCTTTAGAAGTTAACTTAACCCCTTCTGATGCTAATCTAACCCCTTTGAGGTTAATTTAACATCCTTAGAGGTTAATTTAACTCCTTTAGAGGTTAACTTAACTCCTTTAGAGGTTAACTTAACCCCTTTAGAGGTTAACTTAACTCCTTCAAAAGTTAATTTAACATCTTTCAAATTACAAAAAGGAATTCAATTAACCTCTAAAGGAGTTAAAATATCTCATGAGTAGTCAAATTAATCCCTAATCTTAGAAAAGAGCTAATCAAAAGGAATAAATTTAACCTACTAAGAGATATTTTAACTTAAGAGGTTAAATTAATTCCTCAAAGGATTAGATTGAAAGAATGAATAACTTTGTTGATGCTTCAAAAATCTCATTTGCACATTTTCAGTCTTCTTATGGGGAAAAGCAAGGTCAATTGTTAACTCATTCGTAATATATCTCAAACAGTGATTTAGAAAGAAGCAAATTTTCCGTGATGATTTTTCCTGTAGATCCATAGGGCGTTAAAAATGAAACTCTCAACTTACCATCACGACTCATTCCTAATTTTAGGCACTTTTGCAGTCGGCAATACTGACATCTATTCCTATTAACACGATCCACGACGCATTGCTTGTTCCGTGGACACTGATAATTTACAACAGAACTTTGAGATCTTCGAAAAAATCCTTTACAGCCTTCACAAGTAATGACTCCATAATGCACTCCCGACGACTTATCTCCGCACACTTTGCATGGTATAATTTCTATTTGAGCTGCAAAGACAAAAAAAAAATGGAAAAACAAACGATTAGCATTAAGTTTTTTTTTTTTAATAATCAATCAAAGGAGATTATGGCTGAGCTGACGAGTCTGTAAAAAAATGCGTTTCATTAAAAAAAAAATATCTTAAGAAATTCTTGTTTGTCACTTTCTACGAAAGACAACAAGAAGACGCGAGAGTCTATTGACAGCAAAACATGAAGCTCAGTAGTACTAAAAGGTCGAAGAACTCAAATGTACACAAAAATATTATGATATGACTGCCTATATTTATAGTAGAGTACATTTCTATATGTTTGATTATATATATTTTATTAATACACACAAGCATCGGTACTCGCGCATAGCATCGTGCAGATGTGTGACGAAGCGTCTCTCATTGTAAAAAAAAGTTCTTTTTTTGTCGAGAAAGTCTCTGTGTATGGATGACGTCACAATCATAACAATAGACAGGCGCGTGTACTTGATACAAAATTTGTGTATAAAATGTAAAAGAATGTAATGCGATGGTTTTGGCGGGTAACGGTATTTCTATTTATTTTTAAATACAACTTTTTTATTTTCATGTGATAAGATAAGGTGCAGTTGTGTGTAATATGTGTTTTGTTTTGTGTGTCTGGATGAGTTTACAAATGAGTAATGCAGTGAGCGGTAGCAGCTGTCGTGCATTGTATTTATTGTTGTCGTTTTTTTTTTTTTTTTTGAAGAAAGGGAAAAGGAGTTACGTGTGGATGACCTGTCGTTTCCACGTGATGATTATTTTAATTAATTTTAAGATATTTTCTTCGAAAGTAGAGCTAAAAATTAGAATTTTTGAAGTTTTTTAAAGTATGTTGACGTTAAAAACACTCAAAAGTTGTCAAAAGTTCATTTCAAACTTGACAGAAAATAATTTAGATTGACGTGGTTTCACAATTTTGTGTCTCGAAATGACTAGACGACATTCTTTGTCTCTCTTATCTACGTGAATTTGCAAACAATTGCTTCACCAACTAGTTGAAACTGATATATGTATTTAATATATGCCTATTCCGAGTTCAGTCAATGATCTTTTGAATTAAAGTCTAATAATTAATTTTCTAGTTAAATTTCAGGTTCTTTGAATTAAATTAAAATAATATTAAAATGAAGAGTTTTTATCTAAAATAAAAATTTTTTGTCCTTGAAAATCTTGAGAACTTCAATAAAATAGACAAAAATATCTAAAATTATTATTTAATAAAATTTTTTTGTAGTTTTACAATAAACAATAAATAAATTTAAAAAGGAAAAAAATTAATAATAAATAAAAAACTTTAATTTACCTAATTTATTTAATTTGAAAATTTTAAAAATAACAATATAAAAAATTTAAATTTATTTAAAATTTTAATACAAGAAAAAATATTTATATTATTTTTTATATAACTTTAGATATTATTAGTGTTGCTTTCATTAAACTTATCAAGATCTGCAATGATCAAAGAGTTTAATTTAGAATTTTAAATGATTAATAGTAATTAAAACAAAATAAATATAAAGTTTCAGTTTTTGATTGTAACTGAATAGAAAGTAAATAATTTAACTTAATTTATCAAAAAAATTGAATTTAAATTTATAAATAATTTACAAAAATTAAATTAAATTTTTAAAAATTAAATTAAAATAAATTAAATTTAAGTTTTTTATTTATTATTAAATTTTTTTTCCTTTTTAAATTATTATTTAAAAAAAAAATATTTTTGCGATTTAAAAAAAAATTATAAATAATTTACAATTAATTAAATTTTTAAAAATTAAATTAAAATAAATTATTATTAAAAATTTTTTTTTGCGATTTTTAAAAATGTTCTCTTAATTGTTATTTTATTCTGAATTTTATTCGAATTTTAGTAAATTTTGATGATTTGAGTAAACTATGAGTTAAAAAATTAATTCTTAGTTGTTGTTTTCATTTCGAATTTTTTTTTTAATGGAAAACTCCCACTCTGAGTTATCCAATCATTGAATTTATTTTCTTAATGATCTTTTACAAAAAGATGCAAAATCTCAAGTTTCATTTAAAACTTCAAATATTAAAAATCTAGAATTTCTTTAAAAAAAAGTCAATTCATAATTTAATTCTTATGATCTTAACTTTAATGAGATCAACGAACGACCATGTCAAAAAAAACTTCAAACGTCATCTTTTTTTCATGTGATTAGAATCATTCCACTTGATGAATTCTTTCTGTATCTCATTGACTTAGAAGATCTCTCGTTCATTTCGAGACAGAATGAAACTGCGAGTGATGTTCCATACATTTGCGATATTTTTTCGCGCTTCGAGTTCATTGCCCTCCATACATTTTTTTTTTCGTAAAATATTTTTTAATCAATTTTTACAAATTGCTGTAATGTTTGTTCTAGTCACTCGGCTTGGCATTAAACGAAAATATTTATTTACATATTTTTTTTTGTCTGTTTCAAGAAACAAATTAAAATAAAAAAAAAATGCGGAAGAGTATTATCAAAAAATAAAGAAACAAAACATCATGTTTGCCATGTTTGTTCGTATTTCTTACGTCGACGCCGTTTTCGTGGCGAGTATGACGACAACGAAGACGTATTATGAATGATTAAGCATACTCTCGTTCTCTGTCAGAAGAAAAAAAGGTCAATGTCCTAACGTTTAAAATTTGGACGTTTAAATTTTTTTTTGTATGTACATTAATTCTTTTTTTGGCGTAGCGCGAGAACCAGCCAGCAGCGAGAGAAAGAGAGAAACACATTTTTTTAATGTATTTCACATCATTACTCTATTATTTTTATTACGCGAACGTTCATTCACACCGAAAATCATATGGTTTGGTTCTGTCGTCGACCTCTCCGCTTGCTGCTACATGCCGATGTATGACACAACAGAACCGTACGTTCTGCATGGGAAGTAAATAATAAAAGAAGTACATAGTGTGTAAAATAAGTAGGTGATTCAAGATTTTTGACCGCTGACGGTTGTTGCCGCCGCGGTCATTAATTCCTTTTTTTTCCATTCTTTCATCGCGGAGCATCGCTTATGTATGTGCATATTTTATCGCGTTTCTAATTTACTTTCGAAAGGTCGATGGAATGGAAATTAATTTCGGTACCTCTGAGTTGAATGTCTTCCTAACGCAATAATTTTAGATTTGGGAAAAAAATTAAAAAAAGACTTCCTTATTACTTTTTTTCGGTTGTCATCATTCATTACAGGCACGCACACACAAAGCCTTCACATTAAGGACATTAACCCCCCTGTGGAGCCACGCAGGATATTTGTGTGACGAAACGAAAATGAAAAGGGTTCTCAAGTGGTGCGTAGTAACAACGAAAAATTAACTACTCACACACAAAAAATGAGTTAATTTTGGCGTACACACATTTTTTTTTTGTTTTTTGACACATAACGAAGGTCAATGTCCTCATATCTAATCTATTCAGGTGAATGGAGAGTTACACACAAATACATATTTTACGATGTAAATTGATGGGAGTTTGATTTTCGCTTCCTTGTTTCATGACTCAACGAGGGGCAACGATCTCTCGTGTAATTTTTGGTGCGTTGACACTTTGCAGTAATGACTTTTTGGACATTTTTTGCGAGGTTACAACTGTTAATTGGGCACGTGACGTGACGTACTATACATAATATTGTGAAATTTTATCTAAAGTTAAATTATTTCAAATTTATTTGGTTCAATTTTTTTTATAAATAATTTAGAATTTTACTTTCGTAATTTTTTAAATAAAATTCTTAAATTTTAACTAAACGTTTTTCCTTTAAATTCAATATTTTTATTTAATTAATATAATTAAATTAGGTATTTAATATTTTTTTATTATAATTAATTAATATATTTTTTTTATTCATGACATATTTTCTTTTATTTTTTTCCATTTTTTTCTAATTCAAATAAAAAAAAATCAGCATTTAATGAAATAGACGATTTTACATTTTTTTTTAATTTTATATAATTAAAAAAAAAATATCTCAGCTCATTGATTTTTTTAAAGCTCAAAGATACCAAAAATAATTAATGATTAAATTAAATAAAAATTTATTAATTTTTTTTGAAACATAAATTTATTAAAATTTTTTAAATTATTAAGAATTTTTAATCAATAAATTTAATTTTTAATTAATTTAAAATTATTTTTTATCAAATTTATATTTTTGCTTTTAAATAGGTTTTTTTATTGAATTTAATTTTTATTTAATATTCAAAAAAATTTTAATTTTTTTTTTGCATTTGAATTTTATTTCTTAATTTATTAAATTATTTATTTATTTTATTTAAAATTGAATTAATTAAGTGAAATTGAGTAATTAGACTATTTTTTTATTTTTCATAATTTAAATAAAATTCTTAACATCTATTTTTTAAGCTTCAAGAACAAAAAGGATTTAAATTTTATTTAAATCAAATAAAAAATTAATTATTTTTTTGAATCATAAAATTATAAAGAAATAAATAATTTTTTAAAAATAAATTTAACAAAAATTATATTTTTGTATGTTTTTTTTAATGTGTTTATTTTAATTTAATTGATTCTATTAAATGTTTAATTAAATTCAATAAATTATTTTTTTTTAATTAAAATTGTTATTAATTAAAATCAATTATTGAAAAAAAAAATTAATTTTTCTTAATTTTTTTCTGAAACAAATTTGAATTAATATCCATTCAAAAAGCAAATGATGATGAAAAAAAATAATAATTTCAACATAAAAATCATCAATATTCAAATAATTTTTCATCATTCTCTTTTCAAGATTTTTTTTTTGAGTCGTAAAATTTGGTATTTTGCTTTTTTTCTATATTTATAAAATTTTTGTTAAAATTTCCAAAAATAAATTGGATGTTAAGCAACAAATGTCATTCACATCAAAACAACTTTCAAGTTCGTTAACATTCAAAATCCTTCAAAAAGAGCAAATTCACACAATTCTGCAAGCAATCTCGACAAATCCATCAGAATCACGTAACTTTTGTAAACTTTATTATTATTATTTTTTTTTTATTTATTTTATTTTTCAAAAAAAAAAACAATAAATATTTCCACACATTCCAGCAGCAGCAACAACGACGCACATTTGTTTGTTGTTATTATCAATTTAATTTAAAGTTGCATAGGTCAGGTCTAAAAAAGTATTGAATCATGCCCCCGTCCATGTATGCAAAATAGATTGTATCTGTATTCGTTAAAGTAAAAAAATAAAACAAACGACTTTGCGAAAAAATAAAATTGAATAATGAACGACACGGTTCACAAAAGTCGTCTTCGAACGATTTTTTAAAGGGTTTCCGTCCTTCATTAAAGTTCTTGGCAAAAAATTTTTTTTTTTGAATCAAGGTAAAAAAGTGTCAAATCAGTTATGACATCATTTATTGCATGCAAAAGCGAAAAATTGAATTCTTATTTTTTTTTTCATTAAAGGCGGTGTCATTGCACTCGGTTAATGTTGTGAAACAATCGAATGTAACAATAAAAAAAAAATAAATCAGCGAAATTCTCCGTTGATGATGGAGGCAAAGTCGAAATAATCACGTACGCTTGTTTGTCGCAAGATTGGATTACCGAACGTTTTTGCAGCAATTTTCTAACCTCAATCTGCAACTCACAACAAAATCTAGACAAATTCATTAATCATTTAGAAATATTTTATGCATCTCTCGAGAGAGACCGACTCAATTTGTCTGCATCGAACATTTTTTTTTGCTATAAATTGAGGTAAGTGGGTAAAAGTTATCTCTTATTTACAACAAAACACTCGATTGTCGTCCATTCTGGTCTGCGACGACGACGACCTACTACTCTCAAAAAACAATCTAATCTTTTTTTAATAAATATAAATAGGAACAGCCAGCGCATTAAAAATGCATTTGTTCTCGTTTTTGGTCTCACCTCTGATGGAATTTGGCGTTTTCTTGTCCAGTTCCGTGCCATTTGCCGCCATCAGTGAACTGAGCTGTGTTGCGCCCAACATGCCATTCGTACTGCCTCCGCCACTTGCCTGGAGCGCCAACAAACTCGCAGCTGCACTTTGGTTCGACGGGGGCGGGGGCGAGGTACTATCCGCTTGACTCGCAATATGCCCTCCGCTGTTTCCGCCGCCGCCAACATTTGCTACCATGGCATTACACATCGCCGCAAACGGGATAGAATTGTTATTGTTGTTGCCATTTACGCTGAACGAGTTGCGATAATGCTCCTGACTCGCAAAGGGATTTTTCGTAGCGGCATTGAGACGCGCCAAATGCTGCGACGGCGTCTCGGGCGGCGGTTTAAACGCATTATTGTTGTTGGTAGGCACTGCAGTGACGCCACGAAAGTCAAGGGATGACGAAAGGGGCGTCGGACCAGCATTCGAGGTCGAGGGATTGTTGCTGCTGTTGAAAAACGACAAATTTTGCTGGAGTTGCTGGAACTGCTGTCGCATCATACTCGAATTTTCCATAATGTCGGACAGGGAAAGATGATTTCCGGTGCCATTTCGTGCGTTAGCGAGCGCTTTTTCGCCATTTTCACTTTTGCCATTTGCTGAAGTGGCGCCCGAGGTGCTTGAATTATTATTGTTGTTGTTGTTGTTGTACTTCTCGTTCCATGTTTGATTTAGAAAATTATTGAAAACACCATCCATGTCTTATGTTCATTTTGTTTTTTCTCGGATTTTCGCTTAAAATTTTTTTTCTTATGTCGGAAACAGGAGTCTTGTTTTTCGAGCACAATCCATTCTCCACTTTTGTTGAATTTTTTCTTTGTCTTTTTTTTTTTTGACTGAATTAAAAGCACTTTATTTTTATTTTATTTTTTTTATCGTGAAAAAAATACACTTGAGCTAGCAAAATAATAAAAATTGCGATTTTGTGCAATTTTTTTCATGTAAATATTTTTTTTTCTCTACAACACTATTCACTACTACAAAGTCAGTCCCAATATTGAAAGGCAGTTAATTTGTTGTTGTTTCCCTTTTTCTTTTTTTTTCAGAGTTTTTTTTAAGAATTTTTTTTTTTTTATTTTTAAGGCTGTCGTCTTGCGTCCTCTGCTCCTGGAAAAACGATGCGAAATATAATCGAGAGGAGAGTGATCTACGGTAGTTTTTGAAACTAAACATTCGCAGAAGGACGAAGAAGCAAGATGATTACGAAATACCTAAGCAGCGCAGTTCTTGTCGTGTCTCGTATCGCAATAATAATAATAACGATAAAAGTTGTTAAAAACGTGCTCATGGGAACGGAAAATAATGAAAGGAATAAAAAAGTTGATGCACATGCTCCCCAAACTCTCGTCTTATAGCAATTGGGATCGTTGTCTCCTTTGTTATATCATGTTTTTTTTTTCACTGACAAGTGTCTCGATGTAGGTGCAAAGTGATTATCTAATGTTTTTTAATTGGTTACGCAACGTTCTAAAGTTTTTCATTGCTCGCCGCATCGACAACATCCCACAGAGCCAGAAGCCATTGGCATTTCAACCCGATTTGATTATGTGCATGATACAGCAAACCACACACGTTGCCATTAAACTGACACATGTGCACTAACCTTCCACAACATTCGACGTCGAGCAGCGAGAAAAATGATAAAAAAAATTGCTTGACACGACATCAAAAGGATTTGCGGTCCTTATCAATTTTTCTAACGCACTTTTGAAAAAAAAAAAAATTGAAGAGAAAAACAATGACAAGCATTATCGGACCGAACGCATGAAGTTTAAACGAGTACATTGCTCTATATATTTTAAACAGTTTTTTTTTCTTCGTTCTCTTCATTCATTCATTTTTCTTCAAAGTATTTGTATTTTCAATAGAACAGAGACACTTCGCAGTGCAGTGTGATGCCTGTGGTTGCTTTATTATTATACATTTGTCATAATATTGCTAAATAATATAACGCTATATAGCGCTGTAGTGTGACAAAGTATACAAATAAATGCCAAGAAAGACGAACAAAAAAATTTTTTTTTTTTGAATAAAATGGAATGATGATGAAACACATGCAGAACACTCCACACGATTGGGTATTATTCACTGGAGTCATAGAGATAGAGTAGGCAGGAAGAAGGGTAGACGTTTTAAAGGATTGTTTAATGATACTGGAAAATGAATTTTTTTTTTATTCTAAATTTTGATTGTCAAAAATTTTTAATATTTTTTTTTTTACAATAAATTTTTATTAATAATTGTACTAAATTATATTAAATATAAAACAATAAATAAATTTTAAATTTAATATTTTAAATGTTTAATTTATTTTTCTCAAACTAAAACAATTATCAAGTGTCAAAATTTTAAAACCTTTCAGATTTTTTTTTTTATTATATTTTATTTTTAATTAATTAAATTTATTTAACTTATTTTTTTAATAATAAAAATTAAAATATTTGTTAAATTTAAAATTAAGTGCTCTTGCTTAAAATATTTATTATTATAAAATATTTTTTAATTCCACTTAAAACAGTTGATAAAATTTAAATAGCAAAAATTTTGCAAAATGTCAGAATTTTACACTAAAATATTTTTTTTTATTAAAATATTAAAAATTCTTTTTGTGTCATTTTACTATTTTAAAATTATTTTTTCATTTATAATTGATTTATAATCATTATTTTATTAATTTAAAATATTATTTTATTTTATTATTTTCATAAAAAAAAATAAAATAAATTAATTCATTGAACAAAAATTATTTATTCTTAAATAAAATTATTTTTTTTTTATTTTCAAATTTAAAATTTCAAAATTTTAATTTAATGTAGAAAAACTTTTGACACCTGTAAACTGTATATTTTTACTTGTGTTAAATTTTTTTATTTCTTTAATATTTTTTTAAGACAACAATTTCACTAAAAATCCAGTACAAAAAATTTTCCATCAACCCTTTATTATTTTCTTAAAGAAAAATTCCATCGCAGTAAATTTCTTACTAGCCACCACTATCTTCCAATCCTATACATTATATCATTTAATAAAAGTACATAGAGATAGACGACTCACATACAACAACCACACCATCCACACACACACTATTCATTTGTTATTATTATTATTACTCTCCGTATATATATTTGCTTATATACGTTTCGTGTCATTGAACTTGCGCTGCTTATGTATTTTTACGAAATTTTTTTCTATATTTATTTTTATAAAAAAATTTTTTTTTTATTCTTTTTAAAAAATCCTAAGAATATTAAATAACGACAGATGACGACGGATAATCCCTCAAAAAAAAATTTTTTTTTGCGATTCACTTTGTTTTATTAAATAAAATTAATTTTGTGCATGTTTCCATAGTATTATTTTTTTTTTAATATTTAATAATAATAATGTTGTTGTTAATCCAGAACGATTATTATTTTATTTATTTTTCACTTTTTTTTTCTATTTGTATTTTTTTATATTTTTTTTTTTTCATTTAATTTATTATTTTATTTTATTTTCTGTCAGATCTAATAATGCACACAGAATGAGGAGAGACGAAACACAATTTTCAATCAATTATAATCTTTTTCAATGGATAAGCACTAATTGTGCAATTAAAAAGGTGTAATGACACGAGGTGAATAACACTTGGTATAATATATATTTTGTAGACTATAACTATAAAATAATGAATTTTCGCACATATTTTTTGGAATTCATTTCGTTTTTTTTTCTATTCTTGCTTCTTCTTCTTTTTAATCATTTTTTGAATGATTTTTTTTTATTATTAGATTTTTTTTCACTATAAATAGAAATTATTTACGTTTTCTTTTATTTTGTATTTTTAAATATTTTTTTGTCACCATTGATCGGTGTCGCGGCGATGATGTGTATATTTATTGGATAATATAACAAATATTTTCTTTCTTTTTTTTTTTTTGATTTTTTTTTTGTATTTGTATCAAATAAAAATAATTAAAAAAATAACTATATTAAAAAGACACAATATATCAAAGAGAGACCGTTGTCGCGCAACGTTATATTTTCACGACATTCTGAAAACGAGGAAGCAAATAAACTAAAGAACCTCATGATATACATTGAAAATAATATACAGAGTGTGCTTTGTAATGCGCATGAATGTGTCTCGGTACGGACGACGAATACAGCGACATACGAGGCGAGCGAGTGCGACACACTCACTCGCAGAGCAAAATAATAATAATAATATTCACAACGCGAACGACTACATGGACCTTTGTGATGTACTTTTTGGATGCGTTTGGAATTGTTTGGAGTAAGTAACACACTATCGAGAGGCAACTAAAGAGCATGCAAGAACGTTCGTTCACTCTTGCCGCTGCTTCTACTCAAATATCAACAACATCACACTCGATTGTTAATTATTGTTATTATTCCTTTTTTTCCTCTCCAAAATACACGAAAAAGTGGCAAGTCAATGGACGAAGAGTTTGACAGTGTTTCGTCATTTCATTGACATTTCTGGCGAGTGGAGTAGAGTGAGTGTGTAATTATTATATATTGATAACGTGTGAGATATTTTTTTTTTCGTGTACATTGTGGTGTGTAGCTATTTTTGGATGGAGAGTCAAGGACCTCGCGCAGTTAATGTTCTATTGTTCAATTTTCACTTTTTTTTCGTGTGTATCGTAATAAGTGGATACCGGTGTTAATGATCTTGTACGAATCATAAAAAAAACGTTAGGGGACATTTACCTTTCGAATTCGATTGATTTTTAATTTTTCAAGTGGTTTGATCCTTAATTAGTCAAGGAATTTTCTAAACAATTTTCTACTTTAAAAAATTTTTTAGAGAATTTTTCACAAAATATATATATAGATCAAGAATTTATTTAGGGTAAAAATAAAAATTTTTTTTTTCATTTTCGCCCAAAAATCTATTATGTATCATGGTCAAAAATGTGAAAAAATCATTTTTTACCCTTTAAAAAATCATAAATATTATTTATTTAAAATAAAAAATTATTTAAAAAATTAATTTAAAAAAATAATAATTATTATTTTAAAAAAATTCAAATTCTTTAAAAAATATTTTCAAGAAAAATAAATATTGTTTTCAAATAATTTTAAATATTAATAATTAAAAATTTTAAATAATAATTATTTAAAAAAAAAATATTTAAATATTTATTAAAAAAATATTTAAATATTTATTTAAAAAATATTTTAAAGTAGAAAGTAATATTTTTAAAAATTTTAATTAATTATTTTATAAAATAATTCTTAATAATTGTAAAGCTTAGATCCTTGGCTTTGAAATGCTAAATGTGTAAAATATATTTTGAATTATTTTGATGACACAATTTAAAATTAATGAAATTTTAATTCTTACTAATTAACAATGTCCTCAAATTGAGGACAAAACATTTCAATAGAAGTCAAAATATGTTTTATTTTAACTATTTATATATTTTAATTTTTTTGTTCTAATTTCTTCAATTATTTGCTATTTAAAAAAAATAACTTAAAAAATGTTAAAATTATTGAATATTTTTCTAAAAAACATATTTTACAAAAAAAAAAATCTTAAAAAATATTTTAATAATTTTAGGTCAAAATCAAATTTTCTCAGATTCTCCCTTGAGAAGTTTCCCCCTTTTATTACTAAAATTATGTTTTCTTATCAAAAATAATAATAAATCAATAATACACCTAATTTTATTCCTTTTATTGCTTTATATAAAATAATAACTTTTTACCCTTTTTTCTTCCAAAAAAATAAAGAAACAAAAATTCACTGCACCATTAATCAACCCGGCATTTTTTGCTGCAATCGCCCCGACCAAAACTTGACTCCCACAAGTAATTAAAACGACCACCAACCAATAAAGCTACCTAAAAATCATCAACATGTGGCACTTTGCTGGTTAATTATTTCATTCACCCCTCGATAAATTGCACGTAAAAACCTGTGCGACTCCCAAATAACATCAACACAAAAAACCAAACAATTAACACGCTAAAACTAGCCGAAAATTGGCTTCGATGCCAATGTGCTCGAAAATTGTTCTAAAAAAACCAACACCGGGCCATTCTAACAAACTCTCTAACCGGTGTTTTATTGTTTTTTTTTTTTCGTGAGTGTGTAAATGTGTGTTTCTCTCTCTCCGTGATAACAATCAAATTATGAGTAACACAATCATTTTCGATTCATTATTTTATATTTTATGAATTGTATAGTAGAATTCTTTTTTTTTTGTCGTTCAGTATTGTGATGATAATCATACTTACAAAATATATTTTTCGTGAACGCGTATGTACACAGAAGGGCGTAAGAATGGGGCAATGACCGACATGGCACAGTGGGTGAATTATGACCAAAAATTGACGTGAAAATTTGACTTTTTTATTTTGGTGAAATGCAATAAAATTAAATTTTATTGTCGAATTTCACATAAAATAAATTTTAGTTTTGGATATTTGCTTAGACAAATAAAATTTGGAAATAAAATGTACAGAAAATGATATTAACGTTGCTTATGTACCGAAATTTTATTAGGTGTGATAAGAAGACATTGTTTGTAAATGTTTAAAATTTACATTTTTTATTCAATTAAGCTTTGTGAACTTAATCAAAGGAAATTTAGCAACATTAAAAATAATTATTCAAAATTGAACATTTTTATTTTCTAAATTTTTACGGCATTGTGATTATTTGCTAAAGAAGAAATTTAATTTAAAAAAATATTTATAAGAATTTTTATATTTTTAATATTGTTTTTAATTAAATTTGATAATAAATTTCTTTGACAAATTTAATTCACATAAAAATAATTAAATTTTAAATTAATTAATTAAATTTTAATTAATTTTATTATTTTGCATCACATATATTTATTAAATATTTATTTTAAATTAAATTTTAAAAAAAAATAAAAAATTAAATTTAAAATAAATTTTTAATTAATTTAAATTAAATATTTAATAAAAGTTAATGCTTTAAATAAAATTTTAATTAAAAAAAATATTCAAAAACTATCAAAAATTGTTTTGAAGTTTCTAAAAAATATTTAAAAAAATTAATTTTTTAATAAATTTAATTAATTTTATTTAAATAATTTTAAAATTATTTTTTACAACATTTAAAAATTTTTACAAACATAAACTCTTGAAGACTCAAAAAACTACAAAAAAAAATTAAAATTTTTATGAATTTTTGGATATTTTTATTTTTTTAAATTCATTAAATAATTTAAAAAAATCATAAAATATCGTAAAAAAAATTTAAAAAACAAAATTAAAAATAAATAAATAAATTTGTATAGAAAACTTCAACTTTTCACAGCTTACGGTACAAACAAAGGTCATTAGACCCTCGAAAAAAAAGAAACAAAATATAACGTAAAATTATGTTGTTAGCCCACACATTTTGATTATTAGCATAGGCAGTCCGTCAATTTCGCGTCTATTTCTATTCTGTTCTAACATTTTTTTCTTTTGTACTTTTTACCGCTCACTCGCTCATTTATTTAAACACAAAAAATTTATTTTATTATATCGATGTTGATTGTTGTTGTTTTATTTTAAATACGTACGAAAAAAAACACAAAATACGAAAACTATTAATAAACGTTGCTGTTTCGAAACACACACGAAAAAAGAGTGAGAGTGAAATATGTCATCATGTGTTGTGTATTATTATTGCTCTCGTACATGTCGTACCTCCGTGCAAATGACGTTTAAGTATATTTTGTGTATTTATTTATGAATTTTCCTTTTAAAAGTAAAACATAAAATATTCCTCCTGCGAGTTTAATGCCATTTAAATAGCTGAAAATTATTATACAATAATTTAATTTGAGTCATAGCGACAAACGAGCGAACAACGAAGCAAACGCCGAACAACGGTCAACAACGTTTGACTTATTGTACGATTATTCCGGACGAAATTCCATGACAAGGCAATATAATAAGGTGTTTTTGTCGATTAACTTCTAAATAATTATTTTCAGTTAACGTGATAATTATTAATTATTATAATTCAGTCAAATATTTTCACTACAACGAGTTTGCAATAAATTTGTGTAAATTTACATTGCATGCGAGAAATCACAAATATTTATGCTGAAAATCGCACTTGGCACGAGATTTGTGTAAATAAATGTCTTTTTACGGGACATGCAAGTAAGGCACCATTTACGGACATTTTAACGCATGTTCGTTAAATTTAATCAAAAAGTGCATATTTATTTTTATTATAAACAAACAAAAGCCAACAGAAAGAACAACAAACAAACAATCATTATAATATCCCGTTTACATTTATTTTCGCATCGTCTTCTTCCATTGTTTTGGTTGCAACTTGCATCGCGATAAAAATACTCGCCGAAGAAATCCGAAAGAAATATGTAGGTAAATAGTGTGTTGCGTTGTTGTATAATAACAACAAAAAATAATAAACATTATAAAATGCACATAATATTTAAATATATGTTGTGTGTGTGTGCATGGAAACACGTGAAAAGAGAGTGCATTTGCCTTTCCCGTCGTACCGCATACGACCGAAGTACGGATGACGTCACGTTATGCTTGAGTGCATTTCCCATCCGTGTATGTGTCCCAAAACATATCATATGACTTTTTTTTTTTGAAATATGAAACGTTTTGTTTTCTTTATGATTCTTCTTCTTGTTCCTCTCTCCTCTCGAGATACACAAAAAATGCAGAAATTGATCATGTTGTTGATCTTATGAACGCATGCGCTTGTTTCTGTTCTTATTGCAATAATAATAATAACAACACCAAGAAGAATGACAGAGAGTAAGAACATTTTTCGTATGGTAAATAAATAAACAAACATGAAATTGAATATCATTTTTTTTTTAAATCATATTAAATAAAATTTTTCTTGATTGAAAAATAAAAGAAAAATTTTTTTGAGTCCATCCCTGTTTCATTAGTCCGATGACTCTTCATCTATTGCGTTGCAATTTTAGTTTGTTATACAAAGTGCACCCACTCTGCATGCAAAAATCCGAATAATAGGCAGAAAATAGTCAGGATAATGAAAAGCGTTATTTTCAAGTGTATTCATGAAAAAGTGCCTTTATCTCCTTTCTTCAGTTTTTTTTCTTTAACTATGATATATCTGCATAAGGCGTTGTTCATTTGTGAAATTTTTATTTTATTTTAAATTTAACCAAATTTAAGGTTAAAAAATTTGAAAAAAATATTTGTCATTTAAAAAAATTATTTTTCATTTAAATTATTAATTTTTATTTTAAATAATTTTTTTTATTATTTTTTTTAAGAATTAAAATTTGAAAAAAAATAAATTAAGAGAAGGCTAAAAATTTCTCTTAAATTTTTCATTTTTTTTTTCAATAAATTAGTAGATTTTGAGGCTTTTAACAGACAAAAATTTTCTAAAATTCTAAAATTTTGCAAAAAGTTGAAATTTAATATTTTAGTTGAAAATATTTCAAAAATTATTTAAATGAATAAAAACTTCCATTTTTAAAAAATTAAATTCTCTTAGCAAAATTATAATTAAATTTTAACATTTTTAAGTGTTTTGAAATAGTTGAAGTTCTATTAAAATAAATTCTTGCATTTTTTTAAAACTTTAATCATTTTCATGTTTTTTATTATTTAAATGATGGTTTTCAAAATATTTGAAATTAATTTTTTTAATTATTTTTAATTTTAATAATTTTCATGTTTAACTATTTTGAAAATTTTTATAAAAAAAAATTATTTAATTTTAATTCTTTTTTTTAAGTAAAATGAAGAATCTATTTTAAATTGTATTTTTTTTTATTTTTTTTTTACAAAAAGTGAAAAATTTTTTTTTTTTGAAATAAACCAAACCATTTTTAATTTTAATGAAATTAGAATGACTCAAAAATTTTATATTTTTCATAAAAAATCTCATTTCACTTGAAATCACAAATGAACATCGCCACATGCTCGTCACTGCACTTCACACAGCCATCCACTGCAGAAAATAGTTTTTCAATCGTTTAAATGCAAAAATTCTTTGAATCTTTTGTATCTCACACCAACTGACTGCATAATGATACCTACGATACACACACAAACAAAATGGACAAAACCATAAAAGGATGCTTGCAAAAAAAAAAAGTGTTTGCATTTAGAAAATTAAAACTAAAAGAAAAAAAATGTCGAAGAAGAGGCAAATGTCATGAACCTCATAGAACATAAAAGCAAAAGCAAAAAAAAATGTCAAACAGAAAACTTAATTAGTTTGCATTTTATAAAAGTAAAAAACATGACTTACGGGTTCGACGCACGAAGGTCTCACTCACATGCCCGTTTTAGAATAAAAGTGTCAATATAAAGAAATAACACTTTAAAGTCGCTGCTAAATGCTAAATGGAATTGCGAAATACACACAAGATTTTTATTTTTCAAGTACGACCGGTGTGGATGTTGCGTAAGACGCGCAAGCAGCTTTAAAGGCACACGTAACTGCTCGACGGCGGAGTGCGTAGCGATCTTCGTGAATTGTGGAAATACGAGAGTTAGAAAAATAATATTATTTAATTTTTTTTATCTGTAAATTTGGTTTCACTCGTTTAATTATTTTTTTTTCAATTAATTTTTTTCTATTTTAAAATTGATGCAATTTTCAAATAAATAGAAAAATTTGGAAAATTTTCTTAATTTTAGAATTTTTTGGTTCCAAAAACCTACTTTTAGTGAAACCTAATCACATTTAATAATTTTTATAAATTTTAAAAGCTTTCGAGGTTTATAATAAATTTTATAAGTCATATTTAGGATATTTTCCACGAAAATTGACCAAAACCTTCCTTGAACTAAACCTAAAAAATTACAAAAACCCCCAAAAAGATTCGTGAAGCGGAATTTAAGTTATTGCATTTCAATCAAAAAACTCAAAATCCATACAAGCTTTGAAATGCTTTCACGGAGATTCTGCTTCACGAATCTCTTCGGATTTTTTTGTGATTTATTAAGTTTAGTTTAAAGAAGGTTTTGGTTAATTTTCGTATAAAAATTCCCAAATATGACTTTTAAAATTCATTAAGTACCTCAAAAGCTGTGAAAATTAATAAAAATTATCAAAAGTGATCGAATGGAGGTGCCTAGTAAATCCGAAGGATGTAAGATCATCGTAAATCGTTGCACTTCAGATCGAATAGCGGTATGCAGTCTTACACATGCACGTTTTGAGTATACGAGCAGCCGTACTTGGCGTATCCAAGAGAGTTGCAGGCATATAATCGAATACGTAACATATTATTATACAATGCGTGTTTCTTTCTTGTTTTGTGCATTTTGTATGCAGCAACGTACACGACACGACGTACAGCCAAAGAGTAAAGAATTTACAGTGTAGTAGCAGCAGCAGCAGCAGCAAAAACATGTACCGCTATGTCGTTGCGATGTGTGTTGTTGTTGCTGTTTTTTATCGTAAGTAGGTCACCTAAGTTGGGTCAATGCACTGCAGTTGGAAAAGTATTGGTGTCTCTCGCAGCTGTGTGTGCGTTGTTTATTTACTGTATGCATAAACTTACATTTGGATGCAATATATACTGTTATTATAATAACAGCGCCGAACAACAACAAATCTATATATTTTTCTTTATAAAAAAAAAGTATTATGTATGTTTCGTGTTTAATTCAGCAGGCAGGCCAACAGGCAGCAGCGTCGTCGTCGTCGTGCGTGTTTTGTGATTAAACACACTCAAAAATAGAATGTTGTGTATAGCGAGTAAAAATAAAAGTACTTTTGATATAATAATAATCATAATAACAATACTATTAAATAAAAATATATTTATAAATAAAGTAATCGGTTATCTCACAAATGTTTACTATTTGCTACACTGAATTTATTTTTGTTTCTTTTTATCAAACAAATGCAATTTTTTTATTTTACGGATAGATAGAATTGCTTACACACAAAAAATCAACTATTACATAATTTTTTTTTATTCATTTGTACGACGAAAAACATATTTTAAATATGTATATTTTAGCGACAACGTTGTTGATGACGACGACGACGTCATACAATATTATATTGCCCTTATGTAAAAAAAAGCAAAGCGAAAAAAATTGTAATAAATTATCGGATTTTATGAATATGAAATTATTTTATTTTATTTGGCTGTGTTGCACATATGAAGCGTACGTTTTATGATAATAATACGAAAAATGGAAAAATATATATTTTTTTTATTATGAAAGAGAAAAAGGAGTGTGATTTTTATTGCTTTTACAAGGCGCCACACTATCGTTTATTTATGGAGCGCATGCATATAAACAAAGTTAGTATTTTTCGTATGTCATGTGATGGAGTTTTCTTCATATATTTTTGTATATAAATTTTCTTGAGTTATGTGGAAATTTTCTCTTCATGACTCCATTTATTGTATTTTATTAAAGTAGGGTTAGGGAAATTGTTTTATGTTTATTAGAAAATTAAATTATTAATATTAAATGTTAAAAATTATAAAAAATTAAATTTAATTTTTAATATATTTTCTAAAATTATATTTCTTAGTAAAATATAAAAAAATATAAAATATATAAAAATATTAAAAATAAATATAATTGAATAAATTATTAAAAAAAAAATTTGTACGATTAATCGATTATAATAATAAAAATATTTTTTAAAATAAATTTTTATATATTTTATATTTAGAAAAAATTTAATTTTATAAATATTTTTTTATTTATTTTTATTTTTTTTTAATAAATTGATTTGAAATTAAAATTTTTGTACAAAAAAAAATAATAATAAAAATATATTTTTTAAAATTAAATTTAAATAAATTAAGTTAATTAATTTATTAATTAAAATTTTAAGTTTATTAATTTTTTTATAACAAATTAATTAAATAATTAAATAAATTAATTTTTTTAACCCTGTTTAATATATCATAATATGATTTAATATTAGAAATTTTTTTATTTAGTTCTAAATATTTTATACAAAAAATTTTATGCAAAATAAAGGCGTCTTAGTGTAGAAATCTCGAAAGCGACAAAAGCAAATAAATATTTAACTTGCTTGGTTGCATAAACCCCCTCGAACAATGCAAATAATGCAGCAAAATTAAACATATTTGAATTTAAAATTAAAAACTTAAAAACGAAAGATATTTGTAACGCGTGACAAGCACGTAACTAACGAAAAATAAATAAAATATACTTAAAATAAATAATATATAAATATCATATTTTGAATAAAAGTGATGAATAAAATATTATTTATGATGATGATGAAGTGAAAGTATCACAACGTTGAATAAATATTATTATTATTATATTAATGTTTATTTCGAGGAAACGCAGGGTGATTAACGAAAAAAGTCGTGTGTGTTATGTTAGACACGTTCAAACATTTTAACTGAAACGCACGTTTTTTAGCTTACAATCTCCTTTCCTTTGATTTTTCGGTTTTTCCAGAATTTTCAACTCACCTAAAAAAGAAAGAAATAAAAAAAATTAGTTAAAAAATCGAAATGCAATAATTATTATGTTCATGGTTATTATCCAACTTCTCGCCGCAACATTCGAGAGTTACTACTGCATAATGACGTAATTTGTGTTAACTTTTCTTTCTTTAAAAAAGTTTGTAGTACGCAAATAAATAGTTATTTAGTCCAGAACCTTTTTCCGTTTATTTTTAATTTAATTCTAACAAAATAGAAAAAATAAATAAAAAAAAAATGGTATCTGTGTCAAATGTGTCTTTGTTAAACTTTGTGCTATAAATTTGCATTCAATAAGCGACGCATCGCATCGCACAAGAGAGACTAAATAACAAATAAACCGTTAGCGAAACAAACAATAATCGAATAACTAATAAATAAATGAAATTTAAAATAATAACAAACAATACAGCAAAAAATAAAAAAATAGGATATAGGTGAAACTTTTGCACAAATAAATTATTCAGAACACGTATTCTTGCCATATTGTCGTCTTTTTATCATTCGGCGAGTTGTCGAATAAATTTTTAGTAGAATTTCCAAGAGATTCAGCCACGTGTGATTTTACATACTTAGTTGTAAGTGTAGTAGCTGTCTAATTTTAATAGGTTACTCATTTAAATTGCAACTCTTTGCAAATTTCGGTTTTAGAAACACACCTCGAGAGACCCATCCAATCAATTTGAATTTTATATTAAATTGAAAGTTGTCTCTCGCTGCATCGCTATGCATTTATTATTGTACGTAAAACTTCCCATTTAATGAATCGGTTTATGTTCATAAAATGGCGAACATCAAAAATAATTCATTATATAATTGAATTTTTCATCCCAATGCATATTTTAACTTTTTAAATTATTATACAATTTACATTTGCCCCAATTGACATTTTTAAATTTTGACCCAATGCGTTTTTAAAAACTTTCCCCCAATGAAAAATCAGGATTTTTGACCCAATGTGCATTTCAAATTTTTTTCTCAATGCAAATTTCGCATTTTTGTCTCAATTGACAGTTTTAAATATTTGCCCCAATGCACATTTTAGATTTTAAAAATTTTTATCTAATGTGTATTAAGCATTTTTATCCCAGTTGACATTTTAATATGAAATTCCAAATATTTGGACCAATGCGCATTTTTTTAAAATTGTCACTTTATTATCGCTTCTTCTTCTTAATCAGTGAAAAACTTTGGCCCAATGCACATTTTAAAAATTTAACCAAAACACATTTGAAATTTTCGTCTGTTTTAAATGTGTTTTGGGTCAAATTTTTATAATGTGCATTGGGTCAAATATTTAAAAATGTCCACTGGGGCAAATGTCGAATGTATATTTCTTTAAAAAGTTAAAATATGCATTGGGATAAAAAATTCAGTTGTATTTTGGGTTATTTTTGTGAGCAAACCCCGATTCTTTAAATGGGAAGTTGTACGTAATACTACATTTTCCGTACCGCACCGCCGTCTATCGCACACAACAAAATTAAAAATAAAATAAAAATGGGTTGAAATTAAATTTAGAATTCAAATCAATCGATTGTGTCTGCGAAATGCAGGCAAATAATGCACTTCTCTTCATTGTTTGTCTGTTTGTCGGTGTATGCGTTCGTGCTGCGATTCGGCATTATTTGCATTCATTCTGCATGTGATTGTGCAGATTTTGTATCTAAAATATCCGTTGATGATGATTGTGATGATGATGATGAAATGAAAGTGAAAATTAGAATGTAGGTCATTTGATCGGATATTTTGTGTGCATTATCTCTTCTCTTGCAATGCAGCCGCCGATCAATTTGCGATTTTGATTGATTAGGAAAATTAAGTTGCGCGCAGATTATGAAACGCTTTTTGGGCGTGAATTCATTAACGGGTGACACAGAATGTAAATTTGCTTGCTGCCGTTGTTGCTTTTAATTTCAAAGAGATTAAAGTCAATTTTTTTCAGTTTTAGTTTGGGTAAGAACAATTGTGTTGTTATTCAATTCTTGTAACAACAAAGTAACGGGGAACGGAACTAACGGTTGTTAGTCAAAAATAATTTGAAATAAAATTAAAATTTTACGAGTGAATTTTACGTGATGATGATGGGAACAATAGATTTAGAATTTTACCACGCAAGTTGTTGTGTGGTTTGAGAAGGTTGGTTAAAGACGTTCCTTAGAAGGAGTAAAAGAACGTTTTTTGGGTTGAACGTCCGTTTTGTAAGTGGAACGACAAATTTTGTGATTTTTATAAATTTTTATTTTGGAAATAATTTATGTTTCGTCACATAATAAAAATTTGAAGGAAAAATTATTAATTAATTTTTTTTAGTTAAATTAGATTTTTTTTGTATAAAATTTAAAAAAAATAATTTTTTGAAATCTTTTCAAGAAATAATCAATTTTTTACTTTTTATTATGAAAAAATGACGACAAATCAAATTTTTCATTAAAAATGCAATTAAAAAAAAAATAAAAAAATAATTAATTGAAGGCAGTCGATTTAAGATCAAAAATAACTGTTTAATTTATCTATTTTTTTGTGAAATAATACCTAATTTATTTTAAACAAAACAAAAAAGTAACAATTTAATTTTTAAATTTATTTATAAAAAATTATATTTTTTCCCTAAATGTGGTAATTAATTGAAATTTAAAAAAATTAATGAAATTTTATTTATAAATTCAAATATTTTTTTTTTAATTTTTAAAAATTTATTTATTTGAAATTTTTAATTTTATATTAAGATTTTTTTTTAAATCTAATTAGAAAATTTCTCTATGAAGAAATTAGACGAAAAATGTAAAAAAAAAACATAAGAACCGGTAAAAATATTCCATTATATAAGTTAACCGTCATAAAAATTTTCCAATCATATAAAATAAATAAATGAAGAGCAGAACAGTTAAATATAACTGTGGTTACAGTTGTTTCCATTCGTTTCTTCTATTTATTTTATGTTTTGCTGTTTAACAGCATGAATGAGCTTCGACGTCTAATAATAATAATAATCATGCTTTTTTACTATAATTTTTAACGTTTAATGTTCAACAATTAAAAAGAGCAAAAAAAAAAAAAAAAGAAAATTTTCCATTCCAATTTTGTTCTAACTCAACAACCACACACATAGACAGCAAAAACTAAAAATCAACAACCTTTAACAAGATCTAAATAAACTGCCAATTCACTCATCGATACACAAAACGCAGCAAAAAAAAAAAACTTAAGCCACTTATAATGGCATTAAAAAATTTTAATAAACACCACTTGAAAACGTTTATTTTATTATTTATGCAGCAAAATTATTATTACCTCATATTATTATAATTTTTTTTTGTTCGACATACGATAATGCAGTTTTCGTTGCATTGCTTTAACCAAACAGCACACGAAAAAAAAAACCATCGCGCAAAAATACTCAATTGATTATAAAAATAATTTAGACACGTATGACGTTCGATCGCGTCGTTGTCGTCTAAAAACTTTTGCATTATAAGTTTAAATATTTATTAAACACACAAAATAAAAAAAAAACCTAACTACATCGTGTGTACTATTCGCATCTATTATTATAGCTATGTACCGTCCTTGGATGGTCTATTCAACTTTGTCCTATTTATTTACAATTTTTTGCCATATTATTGCATGCCGTATACGAGAGACTTTTAAGACTCTCGGTGTGTACGTGCGTAAAATAATGCACAAGATCATGTGGGTATTTATTCGAAAATTCATGAAAAAAAATTAAAGTCGTTAAATTAACTAATTTTTTTTTTTTTTTGTAAATTAAAATAAAAACCAAAAAAGTCCTTTTAATTATTTTTGATCATTAAACAAATCGAGAAAATGTTTGCAAACTCTAATTCAAAAATTTTCGAGAAAAAAAGTTTATATGCACTTTATTATTATTATATTACTATAATGTGCATTATAAGATCTTTGAACGAACGTAAGACATTCATGTTGCAGTTAAATAATTTGTTGTTGTTGTGGAAGTTGGATCAAAGTTTAACGTTGTACGATTCATGTAATTATGATAGATCTTGTCTTTGTGTGTGTCTTGTTTGCCTTTGCTTCTAGAAGCAATTTGCATAAAAGTTGATTTGTGATTAGAAAAACGAAATATGATTTTTTATGAGAGATTGTTGTTTTTTTGTTTTATTTGAATTTAAAAAAAAAATATAAAAAATTTTTATTTTAATTAAATCTTGTGTTGAGAATTTTTGTAAAGCTTATTTTTTATCAAAAATAAAAAAAAATATTTTTTTCAAAAATTTTAAATTAAAAAGATCTTAAAATTTAATTGCAAAATATTTAATTAATTAAAAAAAATATATTTTATGATAAAAATACCTTTTTTATTTTTTTATATATTTTTTTAAATAAATAAAAAATATCACAAAATTTTAATCATTCTAAAATATACTTTTAATTAATTATTTTTAGATTTTTATCACTTTTGTATTTATTTGGGTTCCAATTTAAAATACATATTTTGAATTATATTTATTATTATTTATCTAATAAAGTATTTAATTATTTATTAATGTTTATTTAATTTATTTAAAAAAAATTATTTTTTTACAAATTAAAATTCTAGTTTATGTTAAAAATTGCTGAATATTTGATCAAATTAAATTAAACGATTAAATAAATAATTATTATAAATAATAAATTTTTATTCATTTAATTACATTTTACAAAAATTCATCTATTTTTAATATAACTTCAAAGTTTTTTTTTGTGTAAAAAAAATTAAATTTAAAAAAAAAATAATTAAAATATTTTTTTCTCTTTTGAATTAAAAATTTAATGAAAATTACACTTTAACATACAAAAAAAAATTAATGAAGAACCATCATCATTGTTATTTTTTTTTTCTCTTATCACAATTATCATTTACAGCTCAAACCAAGTACCGCTAGGAAGCCACGTTATAAAAATTTTTGTTTCAGAAAAAAATTGTATATATTTTACGACACACGAATCATGTGTACCTACGAAGATAGCAATAACAATTGTGATAATGAATGAAAAATGGGTCAACATATTCTATTCTTTGTGCGTTTCTAAACTACATGATGATGATTATTATTTAAACAACGTAAGTGTAAACTTACAAAAAAAAGCAACAAATGTTTAAATATCAATAAAACCCGTAAAAAAATTTCTTTTCTTATCTTTATATGGAACATTAACACGTTTTTTTTTGCTCTTTTTAATAATAATAATAGTGGTTCTAAAAAAACTGTACCAAAAGATTTTCCATTAAGTACAGTGCTCTTTTAGCGAAGAAGTACATTAATTGTAATGACAATGGGTAACAAAGGAAAAAAAAAGTATAAACTCATCTTAGTAGTTATACAAAGTAGCACTTCATAAAAATTCAGTCGGAATGAACGGGTCTTTTATAATAACTATCATAATGATACTTATTACGGTCTTCTGCTACAGCCTTTGCAAGTTTTTTTTGTATTTCGAGCAACTACTACTTTAACAATGATATTTATCATCCAAAAGCATTTTCTGCACTCTTATTATTATTTACAAGACAAACTGTATACGGAGAGATGTGTATAACTTTAAGTTGTACAAAAGAGCATAAAAATACACTGAAGGCATTATGTAAGTCAGTATTATAATAACAACAATAATCTCTGTTGTTTTACTTTTTCTATTATTATTAGCTTTTTTTTATTTATAAACATTTTTCTTTCTTTTTTGGTTTTGTTTTAGTTTTTATTTTTGCGCTTTTTTTATTAAAAGTAACGACTTGCAATTTTTAAGTCTGTCAGTATAAAATTCAAAATTATTTATTTATTTTTTAAATTTTTTTATTTATTTTATTTTAATTTTTTATTAATTTTTTAAACCATAAAAAATCAAAAAATTCTAAGAACCTTAATTCATAAAATTTAATAAATAAAAAAAAATAATTAAATTAACATTATGAATTTAAATCAAATTTGAATTCGAAAAATTAAAAATCTTAATTGTTTTTTTTTTAATTAAATCAATATTATTCTACCTAAATTAGTTGAAAAGTCGTAGTTTTACATTTTTATAATTTTAAAAATTACATAATTTTTTAAATTTAATTTTAAATTATTTTTTAAAAATAAAAATTATCTAAAAATTTAAGTGATAATAAATAATAAAGGTATAAAAAAATTACAAAATATCAAAAAAAAAAAATTTTTTTCAATATTTTTAAAAATTTCTCGATAATTTATTTAATAAAAAATTCTAATTTTTTACAAAAAAATAAAAATTCTATTAAAAAATATTTAGTAAAATATCTAAAAAGCACTCTCATTACTCGGCTCGATGAGTTTTATATATTTTTTTTCTATATTTTATGCTATTTTTCTCCACTTATTCGAGAATCATTATAATAATCATTATTATGTATGTTACCTACATTCAAAAACAATTTTAACTGTTGTCAGAACTATTTTCATCTACTAAAAAATTCCAAAATAAAAATATTTATGCATGTACCAAAAATTAAAAATAAATCATTTAGATTATTAAAAAAAATGTTTTAAAGAGATTTTCTGTAAAACATTAAACATAAACACGATACATTTCCATGCATTCGTCCAAGAAAAATGTTATAAATAAAATTTTCAAGCTTTTTTGAACAAGACATCACTTCATTTACTAATTAACTCCATTTTTCATACGGCACAGCTTGTTTGTCTTTCGTTTAAAAGAGACATGTAGTATGCATGCAATTATTACATCATAAACAACACTTCTTCTTCAATGTGCATTCTGTCAGATTGAGAGAAAGAGCGTCAGAAGCGGCAAAATAATAATATTAACAGACACGATATAATCGCATAAAAAATTGGTGTGAGTACTTTTTTCTTATTTTTATAATAATTTTTTTAATGTTTATAAATAAATAAATAATAAGTTGGATTATTACTTCATAATAATGCTAATAATAAAAATAACGTTGAAAACTAACGTTATCATGAGAGATAGTTAGCAATACGCCGCTAAATTGTGTTACAACTTTAAAGAAAACTCTTCATATATATTATATATGTTAATAATTATAAACATAAAATAATGTTAAATTTTACCTTTAATAGATCCTGCTGACGAATTTTGTATGTTTGTGGTTTGAACGTTCGTTTGCATGGGACTCGGTACTGGATTTCCATTGTGTGGCTCCAGTTTGGAGGTCCACATATCAAACATGCGTGGAGTAAACATTTAAAATAATATTTTTTTTTTAGTTTTAATTTTGATTTTCAAAGGCACAAACAATTTTTTGTTGATATTTTTTGTTACTTTTTTATCCTTCCGTTTTTTTTTTAAATATAATTTTTTTTGTGAGATTTTTTAAACGCTTTTCAGTCGCGTTGTCGTCATTATTTTATGTTTTTAGGCGTAAAATTGTCGCAAAATCACTGTTATTTCTGTTGTTGTTTTAATATTTATCAAAAAACATTTGACGTAACATAGTAACATAATATCATCTTATAGAAAGTGGCTGTGACGATAAAAAAATAAATTTTTATTATTATAAACTTTTACTAACGATCATTCATATTACGTAAGGCCCAAAAAAATTTTTTTTTCGGTACTTTTGTTTTGCTCACAGATGTTTTTTTTTTACTCTTGTATTTCTTTTTGGGCTTTCTCACTTTATGTATTATTATACTGTAACTGGTATTGTATCATAATCGAAAAAAAATTTTTTTGTATACACGCACAAAAAAGACACTTTCACGATTTTTTTTTTGTATTTTACTCTTTTTGGTTGTATATTGGATGATGTTTTGTTAAATTTTATTCGTTTTTAAGCCACTACTTATATGTGTAATGATGAGATTATATTCCAGTAACTGTAGTAATAATATTTAATAATAATAACAATTAAAATTACAATTATAAAAATTTATGTTTTATATAATTTTTTATAATTATAATTTTTAATTATTATTAAAAGACACTTTTTTTAACATAAATGCACGTTAATATTTTTTATTTTAATTTTTTTTCACGACGACGATTTTTTTATATTATTTTTTTTTTATTTTCACTTTAAATCCGGATCTTGTCAATGATGATACATTTCTTTCTCTTTTCCTCAACTCATCAAATAATTAATTGTTTTGTTTGTATGACATACTTTGACAAAAAAAAATAAAGTTAACTAGCTTTGTTAATTATAATGAATGATTATCACCAACTTTATCAATCGATTTGTGTATATTTAATCGAACGATGTTTATTTTTTTTTCTCTTCATACAAAAAAAAAACCAAAACTGTGTTACGTAAACAAACATATCGTTTTAAATGCCAATAATTAATAATATGATAATAAAAACATACACAACGAAGAAATTTTACCTGAGAGTTTGGAGAGTTCGTTATGTGCGGAGAAATGTGCATAATTTATCATGTCGAATCGAAAAATAAATAAAATTAATTTGTTTTATAATAATATTAATACCTATTGCTTAACACGTATATTATGTTTATTTTATTATTATCATAATATTATATTATTTTATTAACATTATGATAACATTTTTAAATCACCAGAAGCCAGTTTTTCGTAATAACTTGCAATTTCAATTAAAAATCTGACAAAAGATATTTTTTTTTGTGACAAACCTCAAAAAAATTTTTTTTTCTGTCAATTTAAATTTTATATTATTAATAATACATATTTTTATTAATATTATATTACAGCCGAAAAATTGCTTGTGTAAATTCGAGCCAAGCCACAGATTAATCGAAAAATTTTTGACTGTACAGTAATTTTTTTTTGTTATTAAATAAAATTTACAACAGAGTGTGTTACCACAACATGTTGTACATGTAAAAAATTACTTTTACTCCTACTGACTGACTTTTACATTTATTCAAAAAATAAAAAGTAAGTGAGTAAGTGTGCAAATAAAAATGGTGTTTCATTCGCAAGTCAAGTATATTGGTTTATTATTATTATTATTTTTATTTTATTTTATGTATATATATATTTTATTGCATATAATTTAAGGGGTTCGGTAATTTTCGCTGTTAATCAAGTATTAAATTGTTTTTTTTTTTTGCTTGTAGATAAATATTTTTGGCTTAAAGGAGTACAAAGCGGGATTACTTTTTATATGTTTTTGTTCAATTTAATTTCATTTGTATTAAAATTATTATTATTTTTGATTAAAGGTATTGAAAATTCATTATTATTTAATAATGTTGTTAAAACATTTGCCTAACTTTCATCCGAAAAAAAAAACAAATAATCATTCAAAAAATCTGACAACCTCCCGCTTGTTTGTTTCAATCATGCACACTTCAACTATCATTTTCATTTCAATCCATTTTTATTACTTTTTATTATTATTACAAAAATTTATTATTATTATTATTATGAATATTGTGCAATTCTCAAAAAAAAAAAAATATAAACAAGCGACGCGACGTTAACAAATTTATTCAACTAGCGAGAGAGCGAGAGACAACTTTTACAACAACCGGAGTTTTGTTGTCACAACTTCTCGAAAAAAAAATAAAACGATTGGCCCGCGTTTAAAATTTCGGGTTTATATAATAATTAAAGAGTCAAACAGTCAGTCGCGTATCGCATGAAACTATAATAATGTATAGTTTAAACATTCATAAAAAAAACTTTACTTTCACATTTTTTATTCAATTTTGGACAGATAAATGCGTAATCAACGTGTGTGTGTCTGTAACGTACCTACAGCCGAAAATACAAAAAAAAATTATGATGCAGGCAGGCAGACACAAAAAAGCATTTCACTTTGAAAAATGTTTAACCAAAAAAAAAATTTTTTTTTTGGGAGTCAAAAGTAACAAAAGAGCGTGATGAGGTGTTATGTCCTATTGTTACTTTCTCGTGACTGACTGGCTTAGCTTTTTTTTTTTTATTGTTGTAAAAAAAATATATAATGGAAAAAATGTTAATTTTTGTGTTTTGTTTTTGGGCGTCTTGCGATTTGGATTGATGACACTCTGTTTTGATTTGATTAATTTCTGTGTGAAATGCAGACAATGTCCGGTAAATTTTATTTTTTTGGTAAATAAATATTTTATTAGATAAAAATGGGAAAAAAAAGAAAATGATGATTACCCAATCGATAGATTATGGTCTTTCTTTCTTTTTTTTTATTATTAAGTTTGAGTTTATTTGTGTGCGTTTAATTTTTTTTTTCTTTTTTTGGTTTACGTGACTTGACAAGACTTTGATTATTTTAAAGCTGGAAAACGACACAGAAAGAGAGGAGAAAAGTGATTGGCTTTGATACGGTGCTTTAACAATTTTTTCGTTTGTTGTTGAAAGTTAGAGGTACAATAAATCTCATTTGATTGATTATATATTGAAAGAATTTATTTTTTTTTACTTAACAATTTTGTTTCGGTTTATGTAAGAATTGATAGATTGCGAGAGATTTGAAGCTTAATGGAATTTTTTTTTTGCAACTTCGTAGTTACGTTATTCGGACAGTCACCGAATGTTCAATGGAATTTGTTTTTGGAAGTAAATTTTTAATTTAAATTAAAAATGAGAAGCTCTAATTTTCGAATCTGGCATTAGAGCCAAATTTGGTAAAAAAAATTTTCATTTAAAAAATAAAAAAAAAATCGTTTTAAAAATTTTATAAAATTGATTAATTTTTAATTTTTTATACATATTTAATTTTTTTTTTTAATTAAATTTTTATTTTTTTTACAAATAATTAAAATTTTAAAAAATATTTTAATTTTAAAAAATATTAAAATTTAATTTCAAAAAATTCAAATCTTGGTTTGATTGCAGAGATTTTTCTATTTTTCTTATATTTTATTGAATTTAAAAATTTTAAATGAATTTTGCATAAAATTTAAATTTTTTTTGTTAAAATTTTAATTTAATTTAGATAATTTTTCTAAAATTGAAATTACTTTAATTTAAAAATCCTATTTTGTTAAAATTATTGATATACACTTAAATTTTTGAAGGTCAAATGAAAGGTAAAGATCCTTTTTCTCTCTTTTTTGTTTTTTTTTTTTATTTTTTGTCAAATAATTAAAAAAAAGTTTGGTATAAAAATACTTAAAATTCGAATAAACTACTTTTCTTAAAATATACTTTTCTTAAAAAAAGAAAATTCTTAAAAATTTGAGTTCAAACTTAAAATTTTTTTTAGTAAAATCCGTCCAATTTCTCCATGAGATCAAATAAAACTCAATTAAAATCAAAAACATCGAAAAACTTTTAGCTAAATCCACAAATCGAAAAAAATCAGATTAATTACTTAAAAAGTAGCTAAAAAAATCAGCATTACAATAAAGATTATCGTTAAGAAGCTTTTTTTTTGTAAATTTCTTTTCTTTTCTCTTCGCCGTTATAGTTATCATAAACCTCTTATAACATTAACTCGTGGTCCGAGATACTATTTTCTTTTTGGCATGATCAGAAGATTTCATCATCCCAAAGAAATCATAATTACACCGAGAGCAGACGTTCTCCTTGCTTTATTATGATGTTTTTTAATGTTAATCCATTAGTTTGATGGTTCCTTGAAATTTTCTTTCTTTTTTAATTATTTATTCAATTTTCTTCTTAATTATTATCATTTGCTTGAACATCATCATTTGTATTTTTAAATCGTTGTAACTTTATGTAACACACTCGATTTTTTTTTATTTTTCATTTCTTTTCTTTTTCTTTTATAATTTCACATTTTTTTTTATTTTAATATCATTTTTGATATTATTTCGTCTAGCAAAGTCTACAACACGAAAAAATTGCTATACACACACGACGAAATAGATAATTTTTTTTTTTGACTGAACGAACTCCCCATAACTCTCGTAAATTTGTTACGTTGTTACAATACATTTCTATTTTTTTTTCGTCGTCGTCGTCGTCGTCGATGTCGACGTATATCGCTCGCGTATACGCTTTATTAAAGAGATTGTTATGTAAAAATGTATATTAATGTTTGAATTTCACTATTTTTATTTTTTTTTTATTTCACTACGAATATTTTTTCGAATGTGAATGCGTGTAGCTAGTTATGTTGTCACACAGATTTTTTTTTTATTTTTTTATTTATTATTTGGAGAAAGATTTTTCTCGCTCTTGTTGTCAATGTTGCTTTTGATGTACATATGTTTATATTTTCATTTTCACATGTAACATAATATTGCACTTTAATTTTCATTCACGTGCTATTGTTGTTGGTGGTACCTGAAGAGGATTTGTGGAGGATGCGGATGACGATACACGATGATTAATTACAAAAAAATATGATGAAAAGTGGAAACACACACGAAATTTTAATGTTGATTAAAGTAAAGTGATAAAAATAGTAATAACAATATATTATACATATATATAAATATTTATATATATAGATTATATATAAATTTTTATAAAAGTTTATAAGAAACGTACGCGGCGCGATGCGTTTCGTACAACGTTTGGCGAAAGACTGTTTGGCCAAAGCAAATATTAAATACAGTTTACTCAAAAAAAAAAAGTTTAATATTAAATACATGTAGACTATGTTATGTGTTGTAGGTATGTAGTACCTACATATATGATACAATACGACTCTGTGCTTGCAACAAAGCCAGTGAGTTATGTCTGTGTACACACGAAAATTTTATAGAGGAGTTATGTACGCGACTCATTCATTCATCCGCAGTGTACTTTTGCTATGCTCTAGAGTTTTTTTTAGTTTTAGACAACATTATTATAACATATTATGTGGATACGGTGCACTAAAATTGCAGATTTGTAGTCGAAAAATTAATGTGAACAGTCATGTTAAAATTTTTCAGATCTACTAACATTTTTAATAATAATATTTATTTTTTATTCAATTTTGAGACTCAATTAATATTATTTTAAGTAATTTAATAAAAAAAAATAAGTTTATGATTTTAAGTAATTCAAAATTTCTAAAATTGCAAATTTCATTGTTTCATATTTTACATAAAATAATTTTTTTTTTAATAATTTTATTTTTTTAAACTTAAAAAATATATAAATAAATTTTTAGTTATAAAATTATTAAATAAAAAAATTATTATTTTTTTATAAATAATTAATTTTATATAAAATTTGAAACATTTTGAATTCATTCAGGATTTTATTGAATAATTTTTTTTTATAATTAAGTATTATTGATTTTTTGATGTTAATTAATTTAAACTTTAATTCGTAATTATAAAAATTCATATTTTTTAAAAATCAAAAAAATTTAAAAAAAAATAAATTTTTATTAATTATAAATAATTTAAAAAAAAAAATCAATATTATTTTTTACATAAAACCATTAAAATATCAAAAATTCGTAAGAGTATTCAAAAATAAGTAAGTATTCAAAAATTTCATAATTTTTAATTATTATCATTTTTATTATATCTCTTACTATTATATTATTTTACTTTTTTTTAAATTAATTAAATCAGAAAAATAATTAAAAAAAAAAAATAATAATTAAAATTATTAAATTATTTTCTTAAATCTTAAAATAATAATTTTTTTAATTAAACATTTTTTTTAAAATTAATTAATTAAAATTCTTTAATTAAAAAATAATAAATAATTAAAAAAAAATATTAATTTATTTTGTTAAATATTAAAATAATAATTTTTAACTAAAAATTTTATTTTAAAATATTTTTTTTAAAAAAATATCACTTCAACAAAATATTTCACCGCTAAAAAATAATTTCCCATCCCACCGTTTCATGATTTAGAGTCTAATTTACGTTTGTACTCGCTCACTCACACAGGAACTGCACATTTTTATGCTCAAAAAAAATTCAAACTCACAAAAAATAACTCACAGCAGCAACGTCGTGCACTCAGAGCAAGCAAACAAGCGAGCACAGAGCTCATAATAATAATAATAATGAAAGAGCACTATAACAACAACAGTTATTGTTGCGGCTTTTATTGCTGCTCATACAGAAACTTTTTTTTTCTTCAAATTTTACTACTACATTATGTTGCTCAACACTTGATCTGCGTGAGCTGCGAGTATGTCCCGTGATTCAAACATTCAAGAAATACAAGAAAAATGTTTAAATCATTACACCGTTCGTTGTTATTGTTATAAAACAATGGCATTAGTTGTAATTATTAATATTTTTTGTGGTGTTTATGTGTACGACGACACATAAAATTGCCAAGAACACGAGTTAAAGTCCAGTTCTAACGTGAATTGTGTGCGTTATTACGAGAGAATTAACAGTTTTAACAGTTAGTAGCATAAATTAGCGTTAGTTTAGTATTTTTAATACGTTGAGTTACGACTATGGCGGTGTCCATGAACATTTTTTTCGTTCATTTTGGAAATTTCCAGAAAGTTCTATGGCTCACGGGGTTCAAGGTAGATCATTTTCTGCGATGGAGTTGACTGGTTTTGATTTTTTCTATAATTTTCATTAATTGGAGAGTCTCCAAATGAAACTTCTTACTAAAAAAAATATTTTTAAAAAATTTTAAATTAAATTGCGTGTAAATTTTGCATCCAATCCTAGACAGTACGTAAATTTATTGCATCCACGAGCTGTCAGTCGTCGACAGCACCAACAACAACAACATCGACATCGACGACGAGCGAGTTCAAAAAACAAGAAAACACACTACTTACCTACAAAAAACAATCATCATTCAAACAAGTCATTCAGCTCAGCTCGCCGCGCCGTCAATATGGTGCATTGTACTTGCGTATCTATTTTTGTCCGTACGCGCCAAGTAGGTACCCAACACCACCAACAACAGTGTTACATAACACTGCAAGTGCATTCACATTGCAGAAATAATATAATATTTAGTCTGTGTAGCTGCGACTGCATTAAAAACTGCAAACACGCAATGCAATGTAACTGTGCTCTCCGTGCTACGGCAGTGTGTCAGTGTGGTGTCTATGGCACTCGCTCGACTACGAAGGAATGGCAGAAAACATTAAAAAATGCATTATGTGATTTTTTTTTCGTGCAACATAGAGTTGTGTGAGTGCAATGAATGTTATGAGAGATGAACGAATATCCTCTTTGGGTCATTCAGATTTATTTATTTTTTTGGTTGAATTAAATGCATTTCTCGTTAAATGTAGTAAATTTCACTTTTACAAGAATATTGATGCATAATATTTAATAAAATTCAATATAAAAATTTTAATTAAAAGGTAAGTATAAATTTTATTAAATATTGTGCTCATATAAAAGTCATGGGACTTAATTTAATTTAATTTTTTACAAAATTAAATTTTTATAGCAAATTTTATACCTATTTATTTTATTGTAATTTTTTCATGGTAATCATAAGAATTCATTTATATTTTTTTTAAATTAAAATTTTCATAACATTTTTCATAGTTTTATTCTAATGAAAACGTAAAAATTTAATTTTTATAGCATTTTTTTCATAAATTATTTTATTTTTCATTAATTATACTTTTATAGCAAGTTTTTTCAAATAATTTTTTTGAATGAAAACTTTGTTAAAAATTAATTAAATTTTATTATTTTTATTTTAACATTTTTTTATTTTCAAAAATTTTCAATACATTTTTAAGAAAATTTTTCAATTTTTAGTGATTTTTGTACTGAAAATCGTATTTTGTTATAAAATTTTCTTAAAAAAAAAAATTAATGAAAATTATTTAAATTTTTTTTCGAAAAAAATTTTGACAGTTATTTTTATGATATTAATTTTTTTTTTTCAATTTTAATTCAAATGTTTTTAGATCAATTTTTAATACACAAATGTCAATGTAAAAACTCAAAACAACAATAATATTGATCAACGATCAAAAATTTAAAAAAAATTGGTTATTTCAAAATTTTTTAGCATTTTTATTTCAATTTTTAAATTTTGGACAAAACTATTGAGTTTCATTTGGAACGGCCTTACTATACTTTTTATAGCAAGTTTTTTCAAATAATTTTTTTTCAATGAAAACCGAATGAAAACTTTGTTAAAAATTAATTTAATTTTATTATTTTTACTCATAAACAGTTTTCAAACAAAAATTTTCAAAGAAACGGAAAAATATTCAAATTTATAGCAAAATTTGAAAATTTGTTTTTATAGCAGAAAGAATAATTATTTCGGTTTTTTATATTTTAAATTTATGAAATAATTATTGTAATATTTGCCTTAATTTTATCTTTTTAAAGCATTTTTTATTTTTTGTTCATAGAAATTTATTAATTAATTTTGAAATAAAATTTAAATTCCAAAAAATAAATCAAAAATTTTCAAATATTTTTTAAAATTTTTATTAAAAACTGACAGATTTTTACAAAATAAAATATTAAAACAAATATTAAAAATCATTAAAAATCAATTTCAGATTTATTTAAAAAATAACAAATATTTTTTATAGCAAAATTTGTAAATGCATTTTATAGCAAAAAAAAATTGTTAAAAAATTTATTTATTTTTTTTTTGTTAATATTTATTACTAGTTCTTAATAATAACTAACAATTTTTCATCTTTAAATAAAAACTTAACATTAATAACATAATTGATTACTTTAAAAAATCACCAACACGTCCCCTCAACATCAATCCAACATATCGCATCACAAGACATTCGAACAATTTTCAGAGTGTACTTGAGATTTTCTACGCCGCGCAGTGACAAACGCACACACGTACACACAATTCTATTAAAAGTTGCGTTTTTAATTTCGTAACACACATAATCAGCATTTTTTTCAACAAATTTATTTTATACACATTGCGTTCTATCAAAAAAAAAAGCGCATTGAATGAATAACACACGACATGCATTTGCATTAACGTTGCACTTTTTTTTTCGTTGTTCATAGTTAATAATAAAGTGAATAGCATTGACATACTCTGCGTTCAAAACTGGTCATTAGAAGCAAAACAACTTGTCTTGTATCGTGTCTTTTTGCGGTTTTATGTATTTTTTTTATCGGATTATTTGCATGACATGCCTCGAGATTCGGATGGATGATCTTCGGGTGACGATGATTATTTTTTTGGGGGAAAAACAAAAAAATAATTTTAAGTAAAATGAGCTTGGCAATAAAAAAAGAAGTGAAATCGCGCGCGATCTGGGATAGTCCCGCTGCGACGTGCGTTTTCTTGAAAATAATGACTAAATTGGTGTTCGATCAATTTTTAATGAGACAAAGGGAGTGGTCTCTCGTAAATCTCCGGGCGAAGGTATTTTACAACATGGGTGTTGTTGTTGTTGTTGCTTTTGTTGATAAAAAAAAAAGTCTTTCGTTCCCAACATTACTCAGGTGGCACACGAGCGCACCATTCATCATCATAATATGCCCAAAGTTTGTCTTCATGAGTGTAATGTGAGAAAAAACCTTTTTTTAGCATAATATTTAATTTACTCTTTTTTTTTTTGGTTAGTTGTTCGCGTTATTTATGATTATTATGTTTATCACTCAGGTATAAAAATAAATTACTCGAGAATTCATTCAATTGTTATTCTTTCTTTTCTCAATTTTTTTTCACCTTGTATGTACCGCAATTTGTACGTACACTAAAAAAATGTAACTTGAGAGGTTTATTCCTTGTTTTTTTTTATCATTCATTCACCTTTTTATTTAAAGGACGAAGGTGAACAAGGAAACAATAATGAGTAATTGTAATAAGTACCGTAAGGATTCATTTTTTTTCTTTTCTTGTTTGATGAAGATGGATCAGGAAGTGCATTGCATTTGCATGACGGTTTATTTTTTTCATGAGCGCGGCAAGAAGTTTTTTGGACTCACCCGTTTTTTTAAACAAAATTCGATAAAATTGTTCAATATTTACCTGAAAAGAGACAAAAATAAATTTATTAGAAAATGTTTTATTTATTTTTATAGAAAAAAATAAAATCAGAGGAAAAAGAAGAAAAATAAACATTTTATATTAAAATGCAGCAAAAATATGCTTCATGTATGTATGCGATATGCTGTTTTATGCTCAGTTCAGGCAGAGTCATCTACCGTGTAGTAGGGGAAAAATCGATAGTTTTGCATGGTGTTTCGTTTTTTGATTATGAATTATTTAATGTGCATAATTTTTGATTAAAATATTAATTTTTTAATGTAATGGATTACTTTGTGAGAATTAGGGTGACAGAATTATCAGGGGAGTTTATTGAAAATGGGAATTTTTAACGGGAAAAGTTTTCTTTATAAGCTAAAATTTATAGATTTTCGACGAAAAATTATTTTGTTAAAATAATATCATTTTTTTTTTATTTTTTTATTAATTTAATTAAAATAACTTTGATTAAAAATTATTTTATTTAATTTTTATTAAAGATTATTTTAATTAATTTTTATAAAAATTGAATTTGTGATCTTAAACTTATTCAGAGACAAGATTTTAATTTTTTAAAATGAAATTTATGAACTCAAAATTTTTAAAAGTATCTATTTCTTTAAAAAAAATTTTTAACTTTGCCAAAATATTAAAACATTTTTTCTTAATAATTTGTTAAAATGAAGTTCTACAAAAATTTTAGTACCTTTTTTAAAAAAAATCTAAGGTTAAAGGTAAAAGATTGATAAAAAAAGTAACAAAAAAAACTAAATATCGTTTTTCTACGAAATTTTAAAAAAATAATAAATCTTAAATAAATAAAAAAATATAAAATTTTTTTCTGAAAATATTGTTTTTAAATTAGCGTTCAATTAAATGCCAATTATCTTTATTTTTTAAACTTTATATTAAAATAAATTAATATTAAAAAAACATTATAAAATTACAATAAAATTTACAAAAAAAAAAATCTTTTTTATTTTGAAATTTAAAAAGAATTAATTTTATTTATTTAATAAAAATTTTATTTTATCGCCTTTTAGTTGTAGTTAAAAAATGTAAATAAATATAGTCAAAAAGATTTTATTTTAAAAAAATCATAATAAACTCTACCATATTTCAAGTATCTTTAAGTATTTTATACAAAAAAAAATAAAAAAAAAAAAATAAAAAATAAAATAAAAAACTATTTTATTTCATCGTTAAATTAAAAATAGACATTTTTCTTCCGAAATGATAAAAAAAACCTCGGCCTACATTACAAATGTCACTAAAAATTTCCCTATAACTCATTAAAATTGCATTCACGAAAAAATTCGCAAGTAATAATTTCCGTTAATCAATTCTGCCATTTACTGCCTTGCTATGGTGACATCATGACAAGCTAACGAGTTATTCATAAAATTAATTTATGCATCCAAGAAAAATCTCGATTCGCATCATCGCGTCATCCTTTTTCGGATAAAATGACTAAAAATGTCAGTTTTCGCCATTTAATAACTGTTGCAAGTTAATACCATCTTCATCTTTTCTACTTTTTTTCAATTCCAAACACACACACCTCCTTCAATTCAAGCAACTTTTAATCTCAACAAAAAATACTTTTATCCAGTTTTCTTCCTTTCCATTCAAATTCCCGTTGCTCATTACTCGTCGCACACTCAGCTGCTGTTCAATTGCTCGCTGCCAACATCTACTTATAAATATTGATATGGAACTATACCTAACTGCATTTCTACACACAAGAAGACGTCGACGACGACGAAACGAGCCGAAAACAGTTATGTAGAAGAAGAGGCACGTCACTCGCTCGATATACGGGATTCTCGTGTATTTTTCTTCTTCTTTCATTTTCTCGCTCACTCTCGCTCTGTGTTTGTGTGTGACTGCATGTTACATAACTGTAATGTTTGTAGGTAAAAATATTTACCGCTATTCTTTCGGTATTTATTGTTTTCCGTGCACGCGGCTACATGGCAGTAATGTGGGTAAGCGAAGTAAGTGAAACAAAAAAGTTACACTTCTTCTACTCTTTTAACTTCTTTTCTGACTTAGAAATAAACAAACGAACAAAAAAAAAATGTGGAAAAGAAGTTAATTTTATGTATTTAATTATACGTGAATTGGTTTCTTGATCATTTATTTTTTTTCTCGCGACCATGTTTTGTTTTCTTAAAGAAAAACACGTGTTTGGAGCCAAATGCATTCAAAAAGGCGTGAAATTATGTTCTGTCGAACTTGACTTAAGTTTCTTATAATTGCAAAAGTTTTAAAAAAATTTTTAAAAAATCTTATAAAAAAATAATTTATCGTCTTTTTGGGCATTTTTATGGAAGTTTTTAAAATACTTCTTTGAAAAAAGATAAAAATTTTGGATTTTTAACAAATTGAATTCAAAAATTAGACAAAACTAAACAATTTAAAATGATTTTAGTTTGAGATTAAAAAATTTAAACAAAAAAAAAATAATTCTTACACTTTAAACAAATTTAAATTACTAAAAAAAGATAAAAAATTAATAGAATCGGAGTCTTAATTAATAAAATTAATTTATTTAAAAATATTTTAATTAATAAAAAATAAATAAATTATTTTTTTCTAATTTTTTACTTTTAAAATTAATATTTTTGTTAAAGTTTCTGAAGAAAAAAAAATCGTGGCTCTGAAGAAGACAAAAAAATCATCTAAAGCTTTTCTGACAATAATTTTGACAAAATAAATGCAACAAATTTTAATCAAAATTTTAACTTTTATCTTTCGAAATTATTTTATTTTAAATTTATAAAATTTTCGAAGGCTTTTGATTTTTTTTTAGATCAGAAGTCAATTAAAATTTTATGAAAAATTTTAATTTACGAAAAATTTGAAAATATATATTTAATTTTAATTTATGAAAATTTTAGTTTACTTATTTTAATTTAATTTTATTTTTTATTATTAAATTAAATTTATTTTTATTAAAAATTTAAATTTCATTAAACTAAATTAAAATTCAGTAAAATATTAAACGAAGCTCTTGGTTTTATGTTGAGTTAAAAAAAAATTAGAAATAATTGATTCTTATTCATTTCTCTGTATTTGAATTAAAATATTAATTCTAACGATTGAGATTCTAAAAATTGAGACTTAAATATGAAATTTCTATTTTTTCCCAAATTATAAACTAAAAACTCAAACAAATTTTTTTTTAAAAAAAGCACTTCTTTGATGAAAAAATAAAAAAAAACCATCACAAGACCTTTGTTTGAAAAACTGAATTTAAAATAATTTGACTTTAACTTTAAAACTCGATTCACTTCACTTCACTTTAACCTTACCTGTCATGACTCCACTCCCGCTGGAAGTAATATCCCGACCGCCCGTGCTGTTTGTCGCATGCGACGACTGCAACGGCGACAGTCTCATTTGCTGCGCCACAGCTTGCACCGTTGTCGTGCCAGGCGGATTCGCTGCCTTTATAATTGTCGTCGTCGTCGTATTTCCGCTGCTTGCCGTTGCTGCCGTTCCCACGGGCGAAATTTGAATTTCCGCCACAAGTACGGCACCGCCAGCACTCGTTGCCTGTGCAATGGCATTATCGAGCGTCGTCAATGCGATGCGATTTGTCGTGATAGCGGGCGAGGACGCATTCGCCGTATTTTCACCAGACGACGCCACTTTGAATAATTTTTTGTATTTATTCCGCGTTACTTTGTGAAAAAAAAAAAGTTTTTTTTTTATGGAATTGTTTTATCAATTATTTCGTTTTGCACACACAAGTTAATATCTTTTTGTAACGGAATCCTGGGTTTCCTTTTTTATTTATTTTTGACAATGTTTATTTGTACTGCTGCACATAGTTGTCATATGACAGTCGTCTCCTGGTTCTTATTTACCATCAAACTATACATAATAAAAATATCGATTTTTCATTCCTCTGCATGTCGTACGCGCGCCGCTACTAAACTAGGGATATGGGACAAATAAACACTGTGAATGTGTGTGCGTACAGTCGCGTACGGCGAAATGTAGTTTATCCCTGTTTTTCCTTCGTATATTTAATAATTTGTGTGCGTATACGTGTACTTTTCCCTCATTTGAATACAAATTTACGGGAATTTTATCTCTTAAATTGTCACTTTTTCGATTTTTTTCGTAATTTTCTTTGATAAATTTGTATTTTTTTTACTTTTAGAACTGCACAAAGCTTAAAAATGCAAGTCAACCGAAAATTTGTACACACACGAATAAATGTAAGGGAGATACACACAAAATATTTTTAATTTTTTTTAAAAATCAGTCTTTTTTTGTAAGGTTTTAACTATAATTTGTCGATTTTCACGCCGAAACAAGATCCCGAAATTTTCTCGTGATTTTCTGTTATTTTTTTATTTCTTAAACTTGTTTAAATTCCACTTTTATTGTTAATATTTATACGAGAAAAACGTTAAATTGTGATGATACACCACACAAACTCCGACTATTCGAGTATCCTGGGCTGTACAAGGAAAATGTTTTCGTAATCAATATTTTGTACGATGCACGGACTACGACGCTGTATGACGTTTTTTTGGGGAAAAAGCTTTTTTCTGTGTGCGGCGCGGCGGCATAGGTGTGTCTATAGCTACAAATTTGTCGGCAATTAGACAGCGGAATGGAGAGAGAGCCGCTTTGAACAGGAGTTTCTCGCGGAAAAGTGTCTCGGTCTAGTTGTCGTCTGCAGGGAGCAGAGAGAAAACCGACAAGCTGCTCACGAAGGATCACGAAAATGTTGCCGGAGTTACAATGCGAGGCGCACACGAGCGTTTGTTGTTATTATTTGTTGACCAAATGCGAGTGGATATCACTAAACAGCAATAAAATGATAATAAATATTAACTACAAATGATGCAAGAGAGTGTTGTTTGGTACTTTCTTGATAAATAAAAAATTGGAGTAAATTAAAAATGTTACAATGGAGGAAATTTCGCGGGATTTTTTTAGTTTGATAATTTTTATTTATTTTTTTTTTTTTTTTTTTTATTTTTAAGAAAATTATTTTTCATTAATTTAATTAATTTTTGTTTAATAAATTTATTTAAATTTAATAAAATATTTTTTTATATTTTATTTCAATAATTCAACTTTTAATTCAATAATTTTCATAAATTCTATTTTTCTTCAAAATTTTTATTTATTTTTTTTTTATTTTTTTCACTCATTTATGACCAAAGTTTTGTACTTTTTTAATTAAATTTTAATATTTTTCATTTAATTAATATTTATTTATTTTATTTTTTCAGAAAACTTTTCACCTTCACTGCAAACAACATTGCAAAAGTCACTAAAACGAAAACCTCAAGCGATTTATTGACAAAATTTCGTATATTTACTGATGATAACACGAAAACACGACACACACGGGGATAAAATGACGTAGTCGCAATCCTTTTACTTAGCTACATAATAGTAGAAAAGGAGCTTTTTCTCATCGTTGCTGTCACACGAGATGCTTCGCCGTATGAGTGCAAGGTACATTCGGAACATTTTCCTCGTGCCAGTGTGTTAGTGTGTCGAAACGAGAGATTTTTCGTGCATTTTAGTGCATCTATGAGAAAAATTGTGGCGCAATTGATGCATTTTGCGTCGTGTATGCGGTGTGGTTGGCCGGTATTTTGTGTGAGAAAAATTAATGTGGTGAGAGTGACTGGTTTTTTAGTTAAGAGGAAGTTACGTAAAAAGGATTTTTTGAGATATGGAATGAATTCATGATTTTTGAGGTTCAAAATAATAAAATTATTTAGGGATAAAAAGTTTTAATTTTTTGATTTATTTTTAAATTCTTTTCAAAAAAATTGGCTTGGAAGAAATATTTTATTTTAAAATAATTTATTTTGAGGCAATTTTCAAAATTATTAAAATTATTATCAACTCAAGAAAATTTTCTAAAAAAAATTCTTCGAGATGACTGAATAAATGAATTCGAATATTTTAAAAATAAAATTTTCTTTAACGAGAAAATTATTTTATTTCTATTTTAATAGGTAAATATTTTATAAGATTTACTAAAAAATTTTAAATATGAATTTTCTTTGCTAGTTCAATTTTTATAAATTTTATTTTAATTAATGAACTTAAATAATTAAATTTAATAAAAGTAAAAAAATAAATAAAATAAAAAAATAACTATTTTGGGCTGAAAAATATTTCTCGATCAGTTTATTTTTTTTTTTTATTTATTTTTTTTATTACTCTGAGTCGCTGTAAATTAAATTTTCGACAAATTTGATTTTTTTTTAATATAGGTAATTTTTAAAATTTAAACTTTAATCTAAAAAAAAAACTTTAATCAAAAAAATCTAAAAAAGTAAACAAAAAAATCTCTCATCCAAACATAAAATTACCAAAATTTTTCATTCTCGAGCCATTACACTTCATGTCTCTTTCACATCAATTGAATTTACGAAAAAAAACATTACGAAGTACTTGTATTGATATCAAAGTCCCGTTACCTCTCCGAAAGTAAGCATTATTATTATCGTCAAAACATATATCAATATAAAATATCTTAAAATTATATACTCTCTAAATGGCATGTTGTTACTTACACTTACTCTGTCGAACCGCCTCAACTCAAGAACCATTAAAAATACGAAGGAATTCGAGAAAACGAAGAAGAAACCATACAAAATTCATGACAAGCAATTTTTTACCTACCAAACAATTATCAGACAATTACTTATTATTATAATTTCGAAGCACATTTTTTATTTTTCGGAGGTATTTCGCAACGTTACAAAGTTTTTTTTTCGCTTCTTTCTTCGTTTTACGAGTCATCAATTCAGCTAAATTTCAAAAAAAAAAAAAAAATCATCGTATAAAAAATTTACAAATCTTTTTTTTTTGTGTTCTGATCGTGTGTTTCGTACTGTTTTGTTGTGGATGATGATCATCGGCGTTCTATGCCACGTACGTGCATTGGGTCAGTGTAGGACATTGACCTCGCTCACTTACTTCGCTTTACATGCCTGCTTACGAAAAAGCTGGTTTAGCAGGTATCTCTTGTGTGTTCTGTGTGCGTAGCAAGTTACGCATAAAATTACTTTGTAAGAATTTTTTGTTTGACGAAGGTACGGCTTGGAATATTTTTGCGGGTTGATAGGTTTTTTTTAATGAGTACTTGTAATAGACAGGTGGTTTTTATTTTATTTTTTTTTTTTTTTAAAGCGCTCGAAATTTATTTTGAATTTTTTGTATAAGAAAAATCGAAAATCCAATGGAATCCAAAATGAATAGGAAAAAAAATTAAATTCTATCAAAAATGATCGTTTTTTATTTTTTTATGGAGTTTTAAGATTTTTTTAAAAATAATTTAAAAAATTTTTATGATAAATTTTTTGAAAATTTTAATTGTTAAAGTTTTTAGTTAAAATTGTTAAAGTTTAAATTTAAAATAAATAATTTTTAATTTTGAAAAAAAAAAAATTCAATATTATTATAAAAATATATTTTTTTAAAAATATTTTAATTAATTAAAAAAATTTCTTAAAAATATAAATTTTTAATAAATAAATTAAATTTTACATAACTTTCAAAAACAGTTTATTTTTTCTAAAGGCATTTTACTGAATTTTACTTCGAATTAATTTTCAAAATTTTTTTTAGTTATTTCATGAAATTTAATTTTTTTTTTATTGAATAATTAATTTTAATTTTGGAAATATTAAAAAAGTTACTTTAAAATTTTCACAAATATTGAGAAATAATTTTTGAAATATTTTAAAAAATATTCAAAACAATCATTTTTTTAAAATAATATTTTAAATTTTTTTTATATTTTTTTACTGAAATATTTATTTATGAGAAAAAAATAAAATAAAAAAATTGTTCCATCCTAAATAATTGAAATAAAAAATAATTTTAGGGTTTCGTTCGTTAATAAATAAAAATCTCTTTATTCGCTTGTAAATTTCTGTCTTTACAATGTCACATGATTCGCATGTCTAATTCGTCAACAACACATAAAATATTCGATTTCTTAAAAAAAGTCAAAAAAATCTACTTAACGTGAATAATACTTAAATGTGTCTCTAATGTGTCTAAACAGGTCTCTCTTTTGCGTTAAGTTTGCCGCCACTTGCTCAAATTTGTCTTCATTCTTGCGATAATACATGTGCGCGTCATTTTCGAGTTGAGTAATTTTTTCGGGACGCGCATCAACCATCGCGATCCATTGTTCGAGATACGGATTAAATCTGTAGTACGTCTCATTTGGCAACAAATCCGATAAAATGACATGAGTAGCTTCCGTGTCAGTTGCCGAATCAAGAATTCGCAAAAATTTCGTCTTCCACGAACTCAAGGTCTCGGGTGCAGTTTCATGCAACATTTCCGGATTGATCATTTTTCGTCCGTCACTATTTCGAGATTTGTTCGGATTGCGTCCCGTACCGAAAGAGACAACGCACTGAATTTCCTCGTCAGGCCAGATGAGTTTCGCTTCGTGAATGGCGACTGCCGTTGGATTATTAAAAAGCACGCCGCCGTCTTGATGAATTTCGTTGTTCAAGACAAAATCTCCGAAATACGCGGGAGCTGCTGAACTCGCACGAACCACTTCCCACAACTTGGCTTTGTGACTTCCGTTGTAGATGCTCTGGATATTTGGCGGGAAAACGTAGTTTCGGAAGCAATGAGCGTCGATGCGTTGTTCCGTGACAGTCGTACTAATACAACAAATTTTCGGACAATGTGGTAGTTTGACGGTATCGATGATGCGACGATAGCCCACGTGCTTCTTCAACATCTTTTCCCACAATTCGGTGTCGTAGTACGCATGAGACCACATCAATCGCGACGTATTTGATAAGACGTCAAAAGCACTTGGTTGGTAGAAAAGTTGCTTGCCGATCTTTTTGTACAACAAAATTCCTTCTTGCACAGTCATATTGCGTTCGGCAGCCAAGGCAGCGACGAGAATTGCACCCGTAGACACTCCAACGCACATATCAAACAGCTCAAATAATTTTTTTCCCGTCAATTTTTCCAATTTTAACAACAATTCCATCACCATGAGACCTCGAATGCCCCCGCCATCGATACTAAGGATACGAATACCGTTCGACGGCAGCGGCGGCGGATGTCCCAGCAACGCAAGCCCTAATTTCGTATTCTCAACGATGAAATTATCTTGAGATTTGTCACGAAGTCGCTCGAGAAGTCGAATTGCGCCATCTTTTATCAGCTGATGACGCTCTTCCGGGTACTTTTCGATGTACTGCACCAAGTTATACAAGCAATTTCGCTGTTCCTGGGCATTTGATGATGGGTCTTTTAATGATAACGTTGCCAAGAGATGCTGTGACCGATAATGACATTCGCGCTACAAAGAAACAAGAAATTTTCCGTGGTGATGATCTAACTTCAGGGTCATTGTCCACATACACGTAGGAATTTGTGTACGTTTCAAAAAAATAAACAACTAACCTTGAGTGTTTTCGTCAAGCAATTCAATCCGCGATCTATCAGTTTCCTGTGCTGCGAGATGAAAATTTTGCTGCTAAACATCTGTGAGACACACACAACACTCAAAATTTCATGGAAAAAACACAAAAATTGCAGTTACTGCACTGCTCTTGAATTTTTTTTCGCGTCAATCTCAATTTTTCATTTCCTTGTTTTTGTTTATTTTGACTAAATGACGTTCAAAACACATATGACAGCATATGCGACATTTGAAAAAATTACCGTTAGAAAAAATTATTTTTTAAAAATTTTTATTTTATTTAAAACTTACCTCTGATTGTGCTTGGCATCTTGTATTTTTTTATGTTAATCCAAAAAAATAATAAAATTTGATGAAAAAATAATTAAACTTGAATTTTGTTCTTTTTTGTATTATTTTTTTTAATATTAAAACGTTTGCAGGTTCATCTCTTATTTTCAAAGAAATCTTTCATCAAAGAAAAAATTATTTTTTTCACATTTTTGTTTCAATTTTTCTTATTATAATTTATTATTTTTTTCTACATGAAAAAAAAATTAAATTTTAATCATTTTTTTATTATTATTTTTTTTTTTAATAAAAAATCATTCATGCAGAATTCTAATTCTCACGTTGTTTTTAATTTCTTTATTTTTTTTTCTTTGTATAAATTTATAATAATTCACTGTTTAACCATGCTAATTATTTCATGCTACTTAGAATTACTGTTACATATTTTTTTTCTTCAAATCTCATAAATTCATCATGATTATAATAATAAAATAACACTTTGTTGTATTTTTAATGCTTATTATTTTAGTTGTTTTATAAAAAAAAATATAGGTGAATTTTTTCTTTCATTTTTTCACTTCAGAAATTATTATTCTTTTCTTCTTTATTTTTTTTTGTGTTAGGTAAGCATTATATGCTTAGATAACAATAATAAATCCACATAATAATTAAACACAATAATAATACGCATAGTTAATGCGCGCATTACACACCACGTTTACCACCGCCGCAATTATTATTATTTTTTTTTTGTGTTTTTCGTATTGTTGTAATTAAAAAGTTGGAAATTATAATTTTTCTTTTTGTATATGATAAATATTAATAATTATGATAAAAAAAATTACACACGAAAAAATCACGGAAAGAACAAAAGAATACTTATGGAAAAATATCACACGAGACGGTTAAGGTTTGTGACCTCAACAAACGGGGACTCAGATGATTACTAAGCCAATGGTGAAAACCTCATTCTTGTACAACCGTAAACAGTTATTTAGTATGTATGTATTAACTTTTGAATATATATATATACCTATATGTTTCGATTCTTTCTTCTTATTCTTCCTCTCTTGTTAATACGTGTAATATGTGTTTCGGTATAGAATGCCATCATTGGCATCGTCATCGTTTCTTTTTTCTTCTTCTGGTTTAACATTAAGAACTTTTTTCTTTGTGAACGTACATGATGTGTGTATGAAAATGGTAAAAGAAGAAGAAAATGACAACAAGGCACCCAATGTGGCGAGTAGAGTGGGACAGAGACGCGATGGAATGGGGACTCCTGGTTATTTGATCCTTTAATTTGATTTTAAAAAATTTAGTTAAATTATCAATTTATATTTTAAACAAAAATATTGTTTTATATAATTTTTCAATATTTAATTTTTTTTTTGTATATTTAATTAGAAAATTTAATAAATATTAAAGTAAAAGTTAAAAGTTGAAGTAAAATAATAAAAAACGAAATTCAAAATATTTTTAAAAATTGTTTTAAAATTAATTTTATTTAACCAAACTTTTATTAAAAAATATCTTGATTAAACTTAAAATTAATATTTAATTTAACCAAAACATATAGAAAATTAATTTAAAAAAAAAAATGAAATTAAAACTTATAATTCTCTACAAATAAAAAATGATTATTTTTTTAAAAAAATATATTTAATATTAATAGATTGAATAAAATTAATTTTTTATATTTTTTTTTAGATAAATTTATGTTAAAATAATAATTATTTAATAAAAAAAATAAAATTCTAATTTAAAAAAAATAATTATACAATAAATCGTAAAAAAATTAATTTTCTAAAATTTTATTTAAAATAAATTTATTAAGCTAGTTTAAATTATTTTTATTAGTTTTTAAATATTTAAAAAGTTTTTAATAAAAATTTTATTTTTTACAAAAAAAAATATAAATTTTTTTTTTAAATATTTCATTAAAAATTTGTAACTAAAAAAAAGAAATTAAAAAATTTACCTTTCTCCACTCTAACATTACACAATAACATGTAATAACAGTAATTTCGCGATTCTGATACAGGTTTGTCCTCTATACGTATCACATGAATACACATAAAATGCACACATACGCAAGAATAAATATATCGACAAGAACTCTCTGTATTTTTCCTCTTGTTCAATTCTTCTTGATACGTAACATTTTTTTTATTCTCTTCTTGCTTTTACCATATTCGTGCCTTTCGTATGATGACTCGGAAACAGTTATTTTTCACTATCTATGAAAATGGCACAGAATATGTTAATGAATGCATTTGCACATATCATCATGCAATGCAACATGTGATGATATAGAGAATGAAAATATCAACAGTTAAGGTCAAAAATACGGTACAATGCGTAGAACATCTTCTTTCACATAGTTTTTATTTATTTTTAATGGCGCAACAACGGATGCAACTCAGGTGTATTGTACATGTGGGGTAAGTTCATGCAGTTTATTATTATTATGAATAATGAGATGGGAAAAGAAAACAAAAATCAGGTCGAATTACTGATTACGAATAACAGATCGAGTAATGAGCTTTTTTTTTTATCAAAGCTTCAAATAATAATTTTTAAAATTATTATGTAAGTCTCGTAAGATAAAACAAAGAATTTTTCGAGATGACTAAAAAAGGTGAAAAAAAAACCTTTAAAAAAATTTAAATCTCAAAATAATCGTTTTTTGAATGTTCTATCCATAATAATCGAAATTTCCACTCACACAATTTCGTGTATGAGTCAACAGAACACATGCTCACGAATTTCTTCTTCTTTTTCATATATCAGTCGAGTACGTTCATTGACCCCAAGTATAGCGGTATTTAGCGGTAAATTCAAGAATTGTTGTTGTTTTGTTTTTTTTTTGTTGTTTGTATATGTATGTTTGTTGTTCGTCTTGTAAGAAAGATCAAAACAAAGCAGAAGGCTTACGTGAATTAAAACACGCAAGTACGTGAATTAATTTTATATGTACACAAATTTTTTTTTTTTATTGGGGAGTAATTTATTTTTTGGTGGGCTCAAAGCTGTTTTTTTGGTGAAATAACGGAATTCAGAGTTGACGAATAATTTGTACATACACTTAAAAATAATTGCATGGAAGAATGTAAAAATAAAGAAGAAATTCTGTGCATTACGTCATTTTTTCTCTTTCTCTAATATATTTACATTTTTGGATGCATGTGAATTGCGGAGTGCACAGAGAGCAAAATAAGAAAAGAATTATTTAAATAACTTGTTGGGGCTCACCTATAACGGTTCTCTATCAATAAATTTAAATTGGTAATCTATCTCATCGCTTCAAGGAAAAAGTTTCTTTTCATTTAATTTTTTTCTTCTCTCCTCTTACGTATGAACCATTAGAAAAAAATTATATATATATGAGAATTAATCATTTTATATATATATTTATTTATCTTCTTCTTTCTTTCTTGTGAAGTGAATGAATAAAATTCGCTACATGCAAAATAGCAGCAACAACAAAAAAGTATTGAGAGAATGTGATTTTACTTTAATAAATGACTGTATAAAGTATTAAACAAAATAATAAGTTGTTGTGTTGTGTGTAATGATTTTTTAATATTCTGTTGTACTTACTTTCTTCTTTGTACTTGTGCTTGTTATTAGCATTTTTTGTTAGATATTTATATATATGGAGAGAATTTAATTGTTATTGAAGAATTCATGATCATCGTCAAGAGGTTTTTTGTTCGTGGAATTGATTGGGAGATTAATTTCTCACATAATTTAACTTTTATTATGTGAGAGATTACGACACGCAGATTTTTTGTTGGAAGAGGTATAAGTAACAAGAGAACTTTTTACTAAAAAGGCTTTTGGAAGAAATTAACAAATTTGAATTAGCAAACTCGAGATTTTATATTGATGGTTGTTTTGTATAATATATCTACGTTATCTTTTAGACTAATGATTAATTGAAATTCAAAATTCTTAAATTTAAACTTAATCTTAAAATTAAAAAAATCGAAATAAATTTGAAGAAATTTCCAACTCTTAACGTAAAAAAGCTTAAGACTGATATAAGTTTTGTTCTCAAAAACTATAGCAATTTAGTATGACTTTCTGACGCCTTGTTAGGTCTGAATTGGTTAACTATTCTCATTTTTTGGTATGTTTCACATAATTAATTCTTGGGTCGGTGTCGATTTTGCACTCTATTGATTGTTCGGTTCGTATGTCAGTACGTTGGGGAAGATTCGACAATATTTCCTCCGATAGCGGTTCGTTGACAACATTCTCGACTTCGTCTCTAAAAATGGCTGACGGTGGTGCGTTAGGGAATTCCCTAGCTCTTCTCTTTATGGTTCTAACAACTTCCTCTACCCTTATCCCAACTTCATCAGACTCAAGAACATGTTTTCTGCCTAATTTTAAAATGATCGCTGTATGGACATCGAAATTTGTTGTGATGTACACATGATGAAAATTCTGCATTGTGATAGTACCGTTTCCAATGTTTTCCCAATTTGAAATGAAATTAATTATGAATTTATGAGAATATGCATAGACTGCTATGAGCAAGTGAAAAATGAAAATGGAATTTTTTTGTGAAAGTGTTTTTTAGGAAATTCAATTAACAAAATTATATTATAGACAAAAAAATTACAGAGACTATTATAACGGTAGACTAAACATTGTGGACGAAATGTCCGAACACCTTTATTTTCACTTCATTGATACGATTTTTCCTGAAATACGTTCAACTACCATTTTTCTTGGATGTTTCTATAACAATTTGAATATCGTGCATATCTTCGACGATAGTGAGACTTTATTTGAAACTTCAGAAACATTTGATTTGCAAAATGATGATTTCTTAGAGTCAGATTTCTTCCATTTTTAAAATAAAAATAATTTTTCTGCTGTGACAAAAGACAAATACATTATAGTTAATTTTAAAAACCTAAATCGACTAACACTTTCAAATCACATTTTGCTAATTCAAACTTTTAAACAATATTAATTTTTGTCACTAAAAACCTAACATGGAATTTTAAAAAAATAATAATGAATAAAAATTCACAAAATCCTTTTCAACATCAACAAACCTACACTGACTTTATTGAATTATTTTATTACATTTACAAAACGATTACTTCATTGCTGTTTAATTTACTATTTTTTACTAACTTTTGACATCATAAATTCAATTTATATTTTTTTTAGTATAGACACTTTACACTTTTTTAAATAGAATTTGATGAAAATCCAACAACATTTATATTTAAAACTTTTTTGGACAATAAGATTTTTCTAAAAAGATTATTTATTGAATATGCACAGCAGAATATATTTTTTTTTACTAAAGACCATTTTTTCAGGTAAGTTACTCTCTCTCTCTCATATTTTTTAAATTTAATATTTACTTTTTTTTTAATTTTGATGATGACGCAAAACCGAAGAACGTGTCAGAGTCTGGACGAGGCACATCCACATTTTTGACAAATTTTGACCTTTGTTTGAGTGGCTGTCGTTTGGAAAGACGCCATTTTATCCGTTTTATCGATGCTCGGGGTGAAGCACATGTCGATAGTTTTCATCGTTCGTGGTTTAACTTTTGGTTTGGTTGGTTTCGGATTTATGTCAATAATTGGTGGAGATGTCTCCTCTGACGTTTCGTCGTTGATGCTTGAATTGCTACTTCCTACATTAGTACACATGCTAAGACGTTTACAACACAAATTTGAATCACTTAAGCCTAAGAATTGTAGTTCTGGTCGCTCTTTCGACGATGTTACGGCGGCGCTAGATGATGATGATGGAATCGGTGTTGGAGCACTAAAGCGACGACAGGATAATTCCTTCTCTCTTATACTATCGCGATATTTGTTAAAAGTGTAACAATCAAAATATTTGTTGTAATAAGAACATCGATTCAAGTAAGCGGTATCAAGTGAGTATTTACGTTGAGTTCGACTTTCAGCTATTAGACATTGACTATTTGCGATAATTTGATTAAATGCAGCCACAGATTGATTTTCCAAAATGACATCTAAACTACAATTATACTGAGACAAAGTCCGTGTGGGACTGCCAGATGGAGAATTTTGCTCCGTGGTGCTTTGTGACGCACTACTAACATTCAAGTGATAAGGATTAAAGTTTTTTTGATTGATTGTTGACAATAATTTTGGATTTTTCTCGTTACTACTACATCCAGGAACAACATCGAAAGCAAGGGGCAACAAACACGATGATGGACCATATTTGTTCTCATCATTATCGCTAAAATTACTTCTTTGATTAACATTTTGATCTACATTCGGGACAAATCCCGCTTCTGAAGACAACGAGGTACACGGAGAAATAGCAAAAGAAGGAGGTAAAGGTGAAATAACGCGTTTCATGGGTATTGGGGCTTCATCATGGATGGGAACCAGTTCGTGTAACATCCGTTTTCGGTCGTTGTTGTCCGCTGGGGGACTCGGTGATGTCTCACAAGCTACGGAAAAATATCAAAAAGTGAGTTTGATTGAATTTATAAAATTTTTTAGGGGAAAGCACGGCAAATATTTAACAAAAAAATCACAAAACAAGCACAAATACACAACATCTAAAGAATTTCTGCAACGCCATGTGCAGAAAATGAACACTACTCTACCTTCCCTTCGTCGTACCTTCCTCGATGTCTTCGTTTATGGCGCCATTGTTAATATCTTTTGCATTGTGCACCACTAAATCCATTCTCGAGTCGAGCGAAAACTGCTTGCCGGACATCAATATGCCGCGAACTCTTCGTCTCATAGCTGGCGAATCCTGGTTCTGGAAGAAAATTCAACAAATTTTAGAATTTTGAAGATTTTTTTGAGTAAAAGTCTCTAAAAAAGCTACGTTAAAGATTATTTACAGAAATTCTGATGCCAGCATATGCTTTGGCGAGAAACTCGTCGGTGTCGAAAATAGCTGCGAACGAGCCATTCACAATTTTCGGAGACATTGGTGAGTTGGCAAGCAGCAACGACGACCCGAATGCTTCGTTTTTCTCACGAGTGTCTGGAAAGAAAATATTTACAAAGGAATTTGGGGATTCTATCTATGAATTTTTATTAAAAAAAATATTTTTTTTTACCTTTTAGTGAAACTTTTGCTCGTTCTCCGACTTTGATGCCAAGTTCAGTCAACAGTTCAGTAGTTACAAATCGAATTTCGTTCCAATCTTTTAAAATATCTTCGTTGGAAGTTCTAGTCGAAGTTACTGTGAATCTTATGACGTATTTGCCCTTCAACGAAGCCGGTACCGCATGCATGTTTCCGCGATGATTCAGACGTTTTAACAATTTTTCCGTTAATTCATTTTCACCTTTGATGCGGAAAACGACCATTCCTGTAAAAAATTACCATTTAATAAAAGAAAACTTTAAAAAAATGAAAAAAATCACCCAAATGTCGTGCTGCGGGAACCTCAAATCGACAATCCGCCAAAATAAGTGCCTCTAATTTCTGCGCAAGACGAACACCTTCACGGATGTGCTTTTGTAACCCTTTTATGCCGTAATTGCGAATGACGAACCACAATTTTAACGCACGAAAACGCTTACTGAGTGGAATTTGCCAATGCTGGAAAGGTAAAAAATTGTAAATTTATCAAATTTTCATTAAAATTAATTTTTCTTACCATATAATCGATTGCCAATCCCGAATTTTCGTGTTTCAAATACAACGGTTCGACATTAAAAGTTCGATGGAGCGCCGAGCTGTTCTTTACCCACATGGCGGTGCAGTCAAAATGGACCATTAACCACTTGGATGGATTAAAAGCGATCGAATCAGCTAACGTGATGCCATCTAACCACGTTCGGAATTCGGGACAAATGAAAGCTGAACCAGCATAAGCCGCATCAACATGCAACCAAAGCTTGAATTCCTGACAAATTTCGCCAATTTCACGTAAATTGTCGAAAGAACAAGCGCCTGTTGTGCCGAGAGTGGCACAAACCTAAACGGACATTGAGATAAAACTTTAAATCATCCGAAATTTAAACTGTTACTCAAGTAAATTAGTGAAAACAGTTGGTTTGTGCTACGGCATAATTAATTAGATCCCTTGAGAATATTTTGTGAGTGTAGATTGCATGGGCGTATATGGCACAAACACAAATGAGCCGTCACCGAGTATCAACCGACGAGAATAAATCCGATTATAGTCAACGTTTGTTTATATTTTTTCAATGTTGGTGGATTTTGTTCGGTTTTGCGACGGAAAACAACATTTAATGAATGAATTTCATTCATTTTTGTCCCAATTTTGCGATTTTTCTTGTCGCAGGTGATGTCAATCAACAATAAATTAGCAATATTAAAACTTACCCAGAACGGTACGAGCCCTTGTGCGATATCCTCGATGATTGCCTGACGTAATGGCTCTCCCCGTAACGACAAATTCTCATCCGCTTCGATATATCGCATCCGTACCAGCCCAATAAGTGCTGCTTTTTCGACACTCGAATGCGCCTGATCCGAACAATAAGCCACCAGTTTCGCATTTACTTCGGAATCTTGCAGGCCCGGTGACTTTTCGTGATATCGCTTGATGCCTTGCGTTCGGCCTGCCAACAAACACACCAACGTACTCTCACTTGCTGTCGTTTGGATCACGCCGCCGCCCTTACTTTCCTTCGACAGGTGCAAAAACTCATCCGGCAGCCCGATCATCTTGCCCAGCCAATTCATGACGATAGTTTCGAGTTCCGTGCATGCCGGTGACGATGCCCAAGTGAATCCGATGCAATTTACCGCATCCGCTAACATGTCCCCAAGTAATGATGGAAAAGAATTCAGAGCGGGAAAATACGCGTGCATATGGGGACTTTGCCAATGAGTCAGCCCAGGCATGATGACACGTTCAATATCCTCGGAAATACTTTCCCAACTCTCACCGTCGACGGGCGCTTCGTTCGGCACCAAATTTCGCATGTAACCTGGCTTGACATTCGGAAAAACGCGACGTTCACGGATGTTTTCCAAGTAATCCGCGATGTAGTCGACCATTTCCTTGCCTTTTGGAGAAAAAAAAATTGAATTTAAAAATAATGGAAATCAATGTGATTTTTCTCGTAAATGCTTTAAATTTAATATTGCAAAGACACAGAGGAAAAGAGGAAAAATCAACATATGATAGAAGAAGGTTGCAACGACGCGTGGATCCTATTTAACGCAAATATATATTCACAACTTATTATCGTTCCGAAAGCAATAAACTGCATTAAAGGATTTATTCGGCGTAAATATAAAATTGTAGGAATGTAAATTGTCACAGTGTCACGCGAAAAAGAAGGACAAAGGGTTACAACTGTTCGACAAAAGGTTTTTTTATTGCTTTTTTATTTGTCTGTCTATTTTTTTAAATTTAATTTTTTTTACCAAAAATTGCATTCATATTTTTTAAAAAAAAATTCTTTTATTTAATTTATTATTAGGTATTTTTTTAAATTATTTTTTATTTTTTTTTTATTATTTTTAAAATATTTTTTTTTTATTTTTTTTTTTATTGAAAAAAATAATTTGTCGACGTGGAGGTCAAAAAACGAGCCAAAAGTATTTTTTCCTTTTTTTACTAATATTTATTTAAATAGCATGAAAAATTACCTCTTCTCCGATATTCTTCGATATCCATTTTTGCAAAAAAATATTTATTTTTAAATATTTTTTAACTAAAATATCTTTCAAATAATAACTTTCAAAGTTTTTTAAGTTGAAAATTTCATCCAAAAATAAGAATTTTCACTTTTCTAGAAATAATTTTAATTTTCTTTCCTTTTTTCAAGAGAACATAACTGGCCGAAAATCGTTCAAACACTGTCAGCTCTTTCACTATTTTCAAGTTTTACTTTTTTTCTGTGACTTTTATAAGGATTCTCCGTAAGTTTGTATTAGTTTAATGTTTTTTACGCTTGAAAAACTCTTTTGTCTATGATGTTATTTATGAATTATGACAGTTTTTCGCACAACTTTGTAATGACGACAAGTGAAAAGTGAATGGCGCTAATCGGAAATGTAATCAATCAATAAAAATCATGTGGGGTCGAGACAGTTTTAATCCGTAAGATTATTTAGTATTTTTTTCAAAAGTGATTTAATGCTTGTTTTTGATTTAATTTTGAATTTATGATTGTTCTTTGTGGAATTATGTAATTGTGTGGGAGATAAAAATATTTAATATTACAGAAAAATTAAACAGTGACCAGTTTTCTGTAAAAAAATCAAATTATTTTTAATTTTTTTTACAAAGATTTTTTTTGTGTTGGAATAACAGCAGAAATTACAAAGGAAAATTTTTATTTTTTTTTCACTATTTTTTTTTTATTTTTCCTGATTTTTCTGCTATTTCTGTCCACTGCTAAAGAAAAACTGGCATCAAATTTTCAGTTGCTTCCCAATTTATACTCGCATTGAAATCGTTTTTTTTTTCTTCCTTTTCGATTTTCTTCGTGATGCTGCGTGAGTGGCGTACAGGACATGCTAAGGAATAAAAAAACAATTGTGACGTCATGAATTAAATAACGGGAGAAAGTAACAACAATTTTAACCAACAAGAACAAATTTGACGGTTGATTTGATTTTTTTTTATTTTTAAACTATTTAAAAATAAAAAAATAATTAAAATTCTTTAAAATATAAAAAATATATTTAAATAAAATAAATTTGAAATAAATTAAATTAAATAAAAATAACTGAATTGAATTTAATTAAAAGTAAAATAAAAAAAGAAAATATTTAAAAAAAATATAAAAACATTATTTTTTGAAGTCATCTTATTCTATTGGGAAGTAAGAAAAATCAATTAATTTAAAATTTAATTAAATTTATTTGTTATTTAAATTAAATTACCTAAAATTTAATAAAAAAATAAAAAATATATCAAAAAATATACATAAATACCTATTTAAAAAAATAAAATAATAAAGCCGCTCCAAATTTTTTTTTTATGTTTTTGTCCCTTGCCCCATTTCAAAAGCCGAAAATCCAATGGGGCAAAATAAAAAAAAAGTTAAAAATTTCATCAAATTCGACCTTTTTTTGGTCATTTTCCTTACTTTTTAAAGAAATTTTAAAAAAATTTTTAAAATATTTTTAATTTTTATTTTTTTTTGTGTTGAAAATCGAAATTTTACAAGAATTTTCTTCTATAAAAATATTTCTTAAAAATTTTTTTTCAAAAATTTTTAACTTGAAATACTTTCAGATCAATTTTAAATCATCAAATCTCAATGTGGATACCATAAAAACATCTAAAATATTCATGAAAGACCAAAATTTGTTAAAAATTTTAGCGTTTTGTATGAAACAGTATTTCAAAGCTTTTTTTTTTGCCCCCCCCCCATTTTGAAAAAAAAGTTTTGGGACAAAAACATCGGAAAAAATTTGGAATGGCCTAAATAATTTTTTAAAAAATTATGGCGATTAAAATTATATTTTTAAATTAAATTAAAAATAAAATTAAATTTTTTATACTAAAATTTATATACCTTTAACGGTTTTTTCAAAAATAAATTTTCAAATTTATCACCTGAGCCAAATGTCGCCTAACCGTATTTTCATGTGCGACAGCGACACAATGTTTTGATGATGTGTGTGATTTGAAACTTATCAATCTCATCTTTTGCTGCTTAAACTTAGAATTAAACCAGAAAAATAGGAAATATCCGACTGAAAAGAGTGCAATCCACGAGATCTGAGGATGAACTACAACGCAAACGCGAACGCTCGGCAGCGTAAGTTGCAAAATTGTAAGGAAAGCATTGGCAAGTACCCGAGAGTGTTGTGCAGACTTGATTTTCCTTTTCTGTAATTAAATTTACGTGCAACGACAGTAATTAACCCACATGCATTTAGACGTATTTTAGTTGGAGTTTTTTCATAACATTGACGCTTGCTAGTGTTTTCGTTTGATTTTTCGATTTTTTTTTCTTTGAACATGGAGATAATTTCACTTCCTTTCATTTTAGCCGGCCCACGCAAAGTAAAGAGAGTTAGTGACATAAATGCCATGGGAGCTCCTGCTCAACCGGCATTCAATCAAAATCCATATGGGGCACCGCAAGCAGGTTTTAATGTTCCGCCGCAACAACCACAAGGCGTTTATGGAGCAGCTCCTGGATACGGATTTTCGGAAATTCCACAAATGCCGCCACAACAACCTCAAGCGAACCAATTTCCCGGTCAATTTCCACAAAATACGCCTTACGGAATGCCTCCTCCGCAACAGCAGCAGCAACAAATGCAGCAACCTGGAGGCATGCCCGGCGCCGGTTTTGGAATGTTCAATCAACCGATCGTGCAGGACATGGCATTCCAGTACGGACAAAAACTCGCGGATCAAGGCAAGGAGCTCGTGAACAAGGAATTCGAGAAATATATTCCGGTGTCAAAGTTAAAGTACTACTTTGCGGTCGACAACAAATACGTCGTGAACAAAATAAAATTAATTTTCTTCCCGTTCCTGCACACCGATTGGTCGCTCAAGTACGATCAGGAGAATCCGGTGCAGCCACGCTTCGATATCAATGCTCTCGATTTGTATATTCCGATGATGGCTTACATCACGTACGTCGTGCTAGCGGGTCTCGTTTTGGGCATGCAAGATCGTTTCTCGCCCGAACAATTGGGCATTCAGGCATCAAGTGCCCTCGCCTACACGATTGTCGAACTGATCATTTACTCCGTTACGTTATATGTCACAAATATTCCCACGACACTGAGAACTTTGGACTTACTGGCGTTGTCGGGCTACAAATACACGATTATTGTTGCAATTTTACTTTGGAGCATCCTGCTACAAAAAATGGGCTATTGGCTGACATTAATTTACTCGGGATTCTCTCTCGGATTTTTCTTGGTAAGAAAAAAAAATATTTTCTAATAAAAAAAAATTTAAATTAAAAAAATTTTTTTCAGCTCCGTACTTTGAAAGCGAAAGTGTTGGCAGATCCAACTCCAACGGCCGGTGCTTATGAGTCATATGGCCAGCAAAATGCCGAATTCAGCCATAATGTTGCCAGAAAACGAAAATTGTACTTTTTGTTCCTTGTTGCGGGACTCCAACCGGTGCTCTCGTTTTGGCTAACGATGCATTTGATTCCCGCATCCAAAGTGGCGCTCGATAAAGGACTCTAAATGAATTTGTTATGATGATGAGGAAAATGTAAAAAAAAAATAAATATTTTTGAGGAATAAAATCAAATTATTTCATTTAAGAAAATTATCTAATATAAATGCAAATGGTATTCAAGGCATAACAATTTTGCTCTGCAATAAATAAATAGCTATAATTAATGCGTGAATCACGTATTACATACTGAATCATTAATCAGCTTCTGAGAAAAAAACGTCATGTGCACTCCTCTAAGAGACTTCGATGTTAGAAGTTCGATCGTCTTTGAAGCATTTCAAAAATTTTTTTTAAAAAATCGATTTTTTCCGTTCTGTCGTCTTTCCATTATAAGATTTATTTTCGAACTTTTCTATAATTTCTTTTAAACAAAATTAAATTTAATTTAATTTAAAAATTATAAAAATTAAAAAAAAAAATCTTAATCTAAAAATTAAATTCTAGCTTTACATTTTTTTTTTAACTTATTGTCCCATGCCTCATTTTTCATGCTTTCATATTTTTTCAAGACACTTTGAAAAATTTTTTAAAATATTTTCGATTTTCAAGATATTTGTATTGAAATACGAAATTTGACATGAATTTTCTGCTCTAAAAAATTTTTTTTTCAAAATTTTTTGACACTTATTTTTTTGAAATTTTTTTGTCTAAATTTTTAACTTGAAATATTTTAAAATCAATTTTAAATTTTAAAATCTCAATATTTTTACCATTAAAACAACTAAATTATTCATTTATGATCAAAAATTGTTAAAATTTTGTCATTTTGTATGAAAAAGTATTTCAAAACTTTTTTTTATTTTAAAAAAAGTTCTTTTGGGACAAAAACATCGAAAAAAATTGAAACGGCCTAAGAGAAATTTTGCTAAAATTATTTTTTACTGGTTTTTTTTAAATTTTTTTAAATATTTAATCGAATTTAAATTTATTGTTATGAATGAATTTTTTATTTTCATTTTTATAATTAAAAATTATACAAAAAATTAATTTAATTTTTAAAATTTTTCAAATAAAAAAATAAAATTAATTTATAAATTTTAATAAAAATTAATTTTTTTAACAATTTTCATTTTATTTTCAACGAGAAAATTTTCTACTTTTTGTAATATTATTTGATTTTTAAAAATAAAAATTTCTAATACCTATATTTTAAATATTCTTCAAAAATTTTATAAGAAAAAACAAAAAAATAATTATTTTTTGAAATAAAATGCGATTAAGTAATAATTTTACGATAACTTTTAAAGTAAAGATCTACTTCATTCTTACGCTCAAGTTCATATAGTATCTATCGTTAATGTCGATTTCTTCATTAAAAATACAGTATACTCCTGATACTCATCTCGATTCTTCTCGTTACTCCGTTTTGATAAAAATCTAAAAAAAAATTTAAAAAGCACATTTTTATGTCTGTTTCTACATTATCAAAGAATTTTATTTCAGTAATTACGCTAAAATTAAGTTAATGAATGAGTCAAGCTTAAGGTAGAGCAATAGAGATGTCTGTCGTCGGCGATGTATGATAAATGAAAAATTATTACGCTGTTAAATAGATTTTAAACTAAAAACACGAGTCAAGGTTAAGCCTTTATTTGTGTTACACATTAATACGTATGAGATAATTAATTGTTGTCTCCAGGTAAGACTCACGATTTTGTTTTTGCGCCAAACATTCTCAAAGTTTCGACTTTCTTCTTCAAACCCATTCAAGTCAATGAATCTTTAACCTTTAAAAAACTCCGAATTTTTATCTGTTGTCTGGACATTAATATTTATGACAAGAAAAAAATAAATTAAACTTGCTTGTTTTCAATGATGATAGAAGTCTCCGAGCTACATAAAAGCAATTGTTTCGCTGCGCAGCGACTTTAGTCGGTTGCTTGTATCTTTTCATAAAACACGTCGTGTTAAACACACTTTTTTTAATGGTTTATCCGTACAGCCCGAAATGATAATAAATACAAAGAGTAAATATAGCACCGCATTGTCATAGTCATGGTAGCAGTTGGATCAGCGTAAAGCTATAAATTAATCTGTAAGTCACACAAGGAGAATCAGTAATACAACAATTATCGTATAGAATTCATCTTTTTTGCAAAGATCGCAATTTGACTACTATATTAGATCAGCAAACAATCAACATAATACTTCATTGTTGGACATTCCTGAGAAATCTATACTATTAATAATAAATCAATCGGGTGCTGATATGGTCGATATGAAATAATAGTGTAATAAATTTTGAATTTTATTTGAATATTTTGACATTTATGAGTGACAATTCCAGTAAAAAAGTATATAAAAAAATAAATAAAAATAAATTAAATTAAAATTTAAAAGAAAAATCAATTAAAAAGTGAAAAAACAAGAAATTTAAAATTTATTAAATAAAAAAAATGATATAAAAATAATAATTAATTAATTAAAAACTGTAATTGAAAAGTTGAAAAAAACTCTTAAAAATATAATTTGAAAAGTGCAATAAATAATGATAAATTAAATAAAATAAAAAAAAAATAATTTAATTTTTTTCATACTTTTGAATAAATAATATTTTAAACAAAATACTTAGAGTGCTTAAAATAATAATTGCATTAAGAATTTATGAATGTTTGGTCGATTTTAAATTTAAAAAAAATATTATTTTTAAAAAGATTTTTGGCATTCAAGTTTTTTTTTAAATTTCATAGGGAAAAACATCGATTTAGTAAAATTGTTAAAACCCTAAATTAAAACTTTTGACATAGAAAAAATTTATAATTTCAATTTTGACGTCGAACTTAGTGAATATTTTATAAAATAAATTAAAAATTTTAAAATAAAATTTAAAATTAATTAAAACTAATAAATAATATATTTTAATGAATAAAAAAATAAAATTTTAATTAAATTAATATTAGACGTTAAACGAAATTTAAATTTAATACATATTATTTTTTTATTTATTTAATTTTATTATTTTTTTTTTTTTGAAAAAAATCTCACCGTCATCTTAATTCATTATTATTCCTACCTTGTATTTCTCGCAAAAGTAACGTAAAATATTATTTTAAAATGCACTTGTCCTATTTTATCTCTTTTATATTTAAACCCAATTGCGTAAGAGTTACTCAAGTCTTTGTAACCTTGAGTTGTCCTTGAAACAATTTAGCACGTCCAGCTAAATTAAATGTTGATGACAAGAAAATTAGATTAATCTTCGTGTTAACTTCTTCGTATGTTAGTTAATGTTAGTGTTAGGATCTGTTGATTGGATGACGTGATGTATTATTTAGTGTGACATTGTTTGAACAATGGAAAACAAACTTTCACGTTAATTGTGACTTTGAATATTAATTAAAGAATTACTATTTTTGGAAATTATTTATTTATTCTTTTATTGTTAATTGTAGTTTTTTTAATAATTAAAAAAAATAATATTTAAGGTTGTTTTTATATATTATTTTTTGTTTTTCACTTTTTAGTTCGAATTTAACCTCAAATTATTTTTTTTAATTAAATTTTTTTTTATTTTTTTTAGGTCTTGGAAAAAAAATAAAATAAAATGCAGTCATATTTAGTGTTAATTCTGTTTGCCATAACGTTGGTAGTTGCCCAACGAAGACCCAAAATCGATCCCGAAAGACAATTTCGAGTGGTTTACGAATGGAAAGTCTTGGATTTCGCTTATCCCTCAGAAAGTGCTCGTGTTGCTGCTTTATACGAAGGCGCTTATATCCCACAAAATAATATCATCTCCGACGTGAAGCCTTTCGCAAACCGATTATATGTCACCGTGCCTCGAATGTTGAATGGCGTTCCTGCTACTTTGGGTTATATCGTCAGTCCTCACAACAACGGCAGAACTGATCCCGAAATTGAACCGTTTCCTTCATGGGAAATGAACGAAGAGGGAAATTGCTCCGCTTTTCAATTCGTTCAAGGAATTGCGATCGATGCTGATGGCGTAATGTGGGTCGTAGACTCGGGCGCGGTATCTACACTCATTCCGGAACGTCGTCGACACACGTGTCCTCCAAAAATCGTCTTACTCGACTTGAAAAGAAACGGCTCCGTGATCTCGAGATATGAATTTCCAACCGAAGTTGCATCACACGACGGAAATTATTTGAATAAAATCGTTGTTGACGACGCCGAGGGCGGTTTTGCTTACATCACAGACAACAGTGGCGCTGATCCGGGTATCGTTGTTTATTCCCGCCGACAGATGGCGTCATGGAAAGTGCGCGAATCGAATAGTATGCGAGCTGCCTTGAACGCTGTCTCCTTTGCCATAAACAATGTAAATTTAAATTTTTCCATTCACATCGACGGGATTGCACTTGGTCCGTATTTCGCTGTTAACAATGATCGTAATAACGTCGTTTTGGAGCGAAATGTTTATTATTCGCCACTTTCGAGTTACCATCTTTACTCGTTACCGGCAACACTTTTGCGAGATCCCAACTTTGCTCGGGCTTCACCGCGCCAAAAATACGAGGCTGTCACGGATTACGGACTGAAAGTGTCTCAAACCGACGGAATGATCATGGACAATCAGGGAATTTTGTATTTTAGTCTTTTGAAAGAACACGCGATTGCTCAATGGGACTCTTTTCGCCCATTTACTTTGGAAAATCAACCGATAATTGCCAAAGATGAGACGCACATTCAATGGACCGACGGATTTGGCTTCGATGAAGAAGGTTATTTGTATGTCGTGATCAATCGATTGCATAATTTTGTTGCGGGACGATTAAATGTCAATGAAGTTAATTATCGGATATTGCGTTCGAAGGTTGGAGCGTTGAGTTATGTCTACACAGGAAGGAGAGGTCCCGAAGATGCGCCAGAATTGGTTCATTTGTACAATAAAACGCAATATGAGCCAGCTTACATCGTGGGAAATAGTGTTACAGCAAGCGCGCCAAAGTTTTGTTCGGGATCATCGCTGATAGCAATTATTTCTATCTTTTTCTTGGTTTTTTCAATGAAATAAGGCATTTCTAAATAAAGCTAAAAAAAATTTGTCTCAAAAAAAAAAAAATAAAATAAAATAAAAAAAATTTCAAAGCAAATTTTAATGGTTTTTGTCCCATTTTGAAATAAAAAAAAAAATTAAAAATTTCTCAAAATTTAAAAAAAAATGATTTAATTTGAATTTTTTCAAAGAATTTTTTTAAAAAAGACGAATAAAGTCAAATATTTAAATTAGATTTTTAATTTAATGCAATTTTTTTTAATAAATATTTTCATTTTTGTCGTCTTCTTACGATTTTTTCGAAAAAATTAAGGGGGAAAAATATAAATTTAATATAAAAAGTCATAAAAATTTCAATTTCATTAAAATTATAAAAATAACGAACTAAATTTTTTTTTTAAATAAAATGTCTTTTTGGATTTTTTTTACTTGAATTCTTTGAAAATTCATAAACAAAGCAAAAAGAGACATTTTTAGTAGAAAATTTTAAAAACAATTCTCATGTTTCACAAAAATATCTTCATAAAACATTTTTTTTCCACCGATCCAAAAATTTTGAAAATTTTTTGAAAAATTTTGAGAGAATTTGAATAATTTTAAGCTGAAATTATAAATTTTTTTAAAATTAAAAATGAATTTGGCATAGAAAAAATTAAATTTAAAGAAAATTATAAAAAAACAATCAACTTTTGAACAATTTAAAGAAAAAAAATTCGTATTTTGAGCTATCATTTTTGGAAAAAAATTAATATTGTGAAAAATTTCTCAATAAACTAAGATTTTTCTAATTTTTTGATAAAACTTTTAAATTTTAACGCAATTTTTAAGAATAATATTTGATTTTTACGTCAACTCCGCCTTTATGAGAAAATAAATCAACAATTTTTTCTGATTTTTTATTGCAGTTCGAACTTTTGCATCACAAAAATCCAAAAATCCTCACATGTAGCGATGAAATAAAACTACTATATCGTAATATACAACAACGGGGGCGCCCTTTAGTCTCCAAGCATATTCTTTTCTTGGTTCTCCGTAACCTTCTTCTGGAATCTGAGGTACTTGGCAGTCACAGGTCTGTAGTAATAAGCTTCATAATCTTGATATTCCTTCATTTTTTCCTTGACTTGCTGCTCCAACTTGCGCATTTGCATCTTTTCGTCTTCCTCGAAGATGGCATGACACATTTTCTCGTATTCCTGTTGCGGCGACGAGTAAAGGTAGCGGGCCAAGAAACGCGAAATGGGATGACGATGGTATTCCCAATGCTTTGGTTCGTAGTCTGGAGGAATTTCCGTCAATGTAGCGGGCCCAATAAAGACGTTTGTGTAGAAAATGATGGCGCCGACGGGAATTGCACCTACCATGAAGTAGTAATGACACATATCCTTGAATTTGTCCCATTGGAAACGACTGGGCTTGATTTCCATGTGATGGTGATGCCCGGACATTTCGCGAATTTGTTGCAAGCCTAAAAATAAACAAAAGTCAGATACGGATAGAAGCACAAGTTGCATAATCAGTCGAATGGCAACCAATAACAAAGCTTATTTTCGCATTTTTCGAACGAAATTCGAGGTGACAAAAGTTAAAATCGACGCCTGAGTGAAAACTTACCATTTTTCAAGGCTTGTTTGTTGCTGAAAAGCCTCGAAAAGGCGTTTGCAGCGTTAATTTTGCTACCGAAAACTCTGCTGAGGACGACCATTTTCACGGCAATGACAGCAATGAGCGACAATTTCTTGACAGTTCATCGATTTTTACAGGCGACTCGCTTTTTAACGTCATTTTCAGCTGTTTTACACGAAAATTCAAAACACATTTTCTCAAATTGAGAAAATTATCAAAAAAATCGCTATAAAATCGCTGATTTAGGATGTTGAGAGCTCTAGCGAGGACAGGTAAGATTGCTAATTGTTAAAAATTCAAAATTTTTATTAAATTTCCTCATTTTAGCTGCCAATGTAGCTGTTCAAACTCTCACGAAGAAACCTTTTGCGGTGTCGCTTGTGCCTCAACAACGCCAATTCAGCGTTTTATCGTCCTTCATTTCTTCAAATCCCGCATCTTCGTTGCTCAGCAAGACTTCTCTGCCGCTTCAGGATCAATCGCGCACCGTAACGAAGTTTTCGCGCACGCATGGCAAGCGGAAAACCATTAGAGCTGTCGTAAAACGTTTCAAACGTCTCGACTGGGGCATCTGGATTCGCACGAGAACAGGACGCTTCAATAGTTTGTGGAAAAAATCGTGGAATCGTCGTGCCCGCTTGAAGCAACATTGCTTCGTTAATGGCACGCAATCGTACTTTTTGGACAAATGTGTGACAAAATTCTGGCGCCGACCGAAATACTACGTCGATGACATTTATGCGCCGTATCACCAACGACCCGAGTTCTTTGTCACGAACAAATCGAAAATTATCAAGTAGTTTCGTTAAAATTTTGCAAATTTATTAGGGTATTCACAATAAAAAGTACATTTTAGTCCGAAATATGGCAGTTTAGTGTTTATCGGCGACGACTCTGTTGATTAGCTTGCCAACATTTTGAATTTCGCTCTCGACCACATCGCCGGGCTTCAAGAATTCAGAAGGTTTGCGATGCATTCCGACCTGTTTGGGAAGAAAAAAATTATTTTTTCACCGAAATTTTTAATTTTTAGAAATTTTTTACCCCAGCAGGAGTTCCGGTCAACAAAATATCTCCCGGCTTCAATGTAATCGACTGCGTTAATCTCTCAATTATGTCATCAATCCTGAAAATTAACTCTGAAGTGCTTCCACATTGCTTCTGGACCCCATTCACGGAGCATTTGATCGCCAAATTATGCGGATCTGGAATCAGCGATTTATGCACGATCGCCGATCCAAGAGGACAAAAAGTGTCCATGCCCTTCCCGATGGTGAATTGTCCCCCATTTTTAGTCTTTTGCCAGTCACGAGCCGAAATGTCTTGGGCAACAGTATATCCGAAGACGTAATCCATGGCATTAGCACGCGTCACGTGACTTGCTTCCTTGCCAATAACCACCGCAAGTTCGACTTCCCAGTCAATTTGTTGCGTTATCTTGTGCGCGATGATGTCATCTGTGGGTCCAACGATGCAACTGGGGAATTTCGTGAAGAACATTGGTTCCGTTGGCGGTTCCTTGTTTTGTTCTTCGCAGTGACCGCGGTAATTCAAGCCGATACAGATGATTTTTTCGGGATTTAGGATGGGAGCGAGGAGACAAACGTCTTTTGTATCCATTTTCGGTGAGGAATTCACTTTTTGCTTAACGTCTTCCAACGAAACGTTCGCTTTTATGAAACTTTTCATGTCCGTGGGGAAGCAAGATGTCTCACTGAGGTCCGTGACGCAAGCTCCATCGTCAGAAACGACTCCGATACGGACTTTTTGCTCGTTTTTACGTTGAAATTGGATAAAACGCATCTTGCTACTTTCACAAATAGTGGCAAAAGACCTCGAACTGCAAAGAAAAATTAAATTTAATTAGAATTTCACTTCAAAAAATTATTAAAAAGCACCTTTTATTAACAGTTGATAGGCAAAAACTGATGTTTTTCAATAAATTTGACCTTCGTGTCGGTGTTTGACACAATACTGATGATACGCTTCTACTCCACATCGTTTATCGCTTCTCCTTATTCTGTGTGTTGACTAAAAATATACGAAATATTATGTAGGAATGTATAAATTATTGGAGAGAATGCGTTTGGAGACAAATATTTACTTCTTACTGTGACGTAATTTTCTTTTAATACTCGAAACCGGCAATTTTTTCGACTTGACAGTCACAAATTTGACTCTTAAAGTTCAATTTTGACAAAATTTCGAACAAAAATTAAAAGTTTTTCGTGAAAAATTGATAAAAATTGTAAAATTTTGATACAAAGTTGTTTATTCGAACAAAAAAATTTATAAATAAAGAGCTTGTGACACGTACGTTTATGCGCAATGTACAGAAAAATGAGAGACTACTGCGTTTCTCTCGTATTTTTCAAAAATTTACGGCTTTAATCGACGCTTATTCTAATATCACTCGGTTTTCGGTTCTGATAAAATTTGCTCCAGACGCAATCTCTGCCGTTATACGGGATTCCAGCTTTTTTGTACATCTCGTTCATCGTCATTTTGTGTACTTTTTTCGCGTGAGATCTCATCGAGTGTTTGCTTTTCAAGATTTTTTGGCACAAAATGCATTCCGCTTCAACGTTTTCCGTGTGATTTTTTTCTACGTGTGCAGTCAGGTGATTTCTCCGTTTAAAAGCCATCGGGCACTGGTCGCATTGGAATGGAGTGGCATCCGAATGCGAAATTTCGTGAGATTTCAAGTCCGAGAGCTTGGCAAAGCCTTTGTTGCATGTCACACAGACAAAAGGCTTCTCGCCGAGACCGTGAACGTTGATTTGATGCACTTCGCATTTGTATTTTTGATTAAAAGCTTTTTCGCAGACGACACATTTGAACTTTTTCTGCAGTTCGGACATGTGTTTGTGCAACAAGTGCTTGCCGTTGAAGGATTTGCCGCAATGTGAACAAAGAATCGTTTCGTTTTGGTGTTCTTGTGAAATATGTCGTTCCAGGTCTTCGGTTGTTTTGAATTTATTTGAGCAATATTTGCAAAAAGTTGGTTTTTTCTCGTGAATTCGACGAACATGGCTGACCAACTGAAATTTGTTCGTGAAAAGTGTCGGGCATAAGTGACATTCGAGCATTTCGGAGGATTGGATGTGAAATTCTTGCAAATGTAACTCCTTCTCCAGCTCGTCATTGAAAATTATTTCACATAATTTACAGCCTAAATTCTTATTTTCAAGTTTTTCGAGTTTGTGCGTGAAAAAGTGACTTTCCAACTTATTTTTCTTGAAAAATTTTTTGTCACAAAAGTCGCAAATGTAGTAACCGCTGTGCCGTTTCTCGTGTCTTTGGAATATTTCGTAACCAATGAAGACTTTTCCACATTTGTTGCATTCAAAACGACGAGCATCCGGAGGATCTTTTTTCTTTTTCACACGACTTCGTTTTGGGAGATTAAATTCAATTTTTTCCTCTTCACTTGATTCGGTTAATGGACTTGGAATTTGTTCAATTTTTGGTTTTTCTTCAGGAATTTTTTCTATGACTGCTTCTGGTTGCTCTTCAGGTACTTCAGATTCCTCAGTTTTGATAAATTTTTCCTCAAATTCTTCGTCATTTAAGCATCGGAGGAACAAATTCTGTCGTTTTCGAACAATTTCTTTGAGAATTGAATAATGATGGAGCTCAAAATGATCCAGTAACGATTCCAACGAAGAAAAGTACTTTCCACAACAGGAGCTGGTGACTTCAGGTTCCTTCAGAACTCCAAAATCGATTGGATTTACTGTTAAGAACTCGATTTCCATGATTTTTGTCGCATTTGATAAGCGATAACAAATGTTTGTTTTTGTTTTGATTAAAAATAAAGTTTGCCTTCTGTTGATTCAAATACTCACAGTAACTCATTGTCACTCATGGCGCTCACAGCACTCGGTGATAATTTTTTTTTTCATCAAAAATCGAGGAGATTTGAATGGAAATCATCTTTAGAATGAATATTAATTCAATTTTAGCTTTGAAATCGATCAAAAGTTGATTAAAACTTGACTTGAAAAATTTCATGACCGTTTTTATTTTTTTTCGAAAAAACGGTCAAGGAAATTTTTTTTTTTTTATTTCTTCAAAAATCGATGAGATTTGAATGGAAATCATCTTTTGAATGAATATTAATTCAATTTTAGCTTTGACTTGACTTGAAAAATTTCATGACCGTTTTTATTTTTTTTCGAAAAAACGGTCAAGGAAAAAATTTTTTTTTTTATTTCTTCAAAAATCGATGAGATTTGCATGGAAATCATCTTTAGAATGAATATTTATTCAATTTTAGCTTTGAAATCGATCAAAAATGGGTTGAAAATTGACTTGAAAAATTTATCACCATTCGTGTGTCAAAAAAAATTAATTAAAAAATTCTCAATTTTATTGGAGATAACATAAAATTTTTATTTAAAAAGCTAAAAATATTCAACAATATTAATTATTATTTTTGTACGTATTTTTCCATATTTCGAAGAAACAAATAGACGCATGAAATCTATAGAAAATCGACAACGGCATCGAAACATGCACAATTATCGTCCATGCCCAAACTCCAAAATAATCAAAATGTTTCGGGCGAAATTGCGCCCTTCCCTTGATCAGCGTATTGATGAGCCACATGCACATGTTCACAATCAGCAAAAAAGTAACCGTCTCTCTTCCCGGCTTCTTGCGTTTCTGCGTCGCTCCTCGACATCGTCTCCAACTGCTGTTCAGAATAAATAACGTTTGCAACGACGTTTGAAAAATTCCCATGAGTTCCGTGACAAATCCCACTCGACCTCCGTAAATTTCATCCTCAATCGCGAAATAATTCCCAATAATACTGAAAATCGAGTAAATATAGGCGCCAAATTGAGCGACCACGAGTAACGTACAATCCAAGTTCGCTTTGCTCGAATGATGTCCCGTTAATTTGAGGTAATATTTAACATCACGCATCGAATACATCGCCAAACCGATCGCTGCTATTGTGATAATGTAAATTATAAGTTCACAAATCGACACTTCTTGAATGGCATCTGCTTCGTAACCGGGCATGTCGTAAAGCACAAAATACATGATCATCGAAATTATTGTAAGGACGAAAATTATGACGCCAGCGAAGATGCCACGATGCGAATGGGAACAATCAACCGAGAGAACAATGCCTTTGGGTCGCACTTCAACAGGTTTCATGGAATCACGTCTTGTTCGCTCGATATCCGGTAAACTTTTAACTTTTTTCCACATTTCGTACAGAATTACGGCACAAATGAGCGAATATTCGATGGTACAAGGATAGAGAAATGGAGAAACATCCTGAACAAGCCTTCCCATGATTTTGGTACGACCACAACCTTCGTTCGAATGCGGAAGATCAGTTACATTTTCCATTTTGTGCAGCGTTATGTGATGAATTTCGTGTTTTGTCTCTTCCACGAGGATGAAAAGCCATTCGCAAATGTTGGTAGCTACAAGATGCATCAAGCCAAAGCGTGAAATGACCTTGTGGTTGCCCATGTCAAAGTCACTTGTGTTCAAAAAGATGAATTGCATCTGGGTGAGAGTCAGGATCATCCGCATGCCAGGTATGAGAGCCACAAATATGCTATCACAGTTGGAATCAGCTGTAAAATTAAAGAAAAAATAATTTTTTCATTAAAAAGCCAATTTTTTTTTAAATTTTGTCTCTTTTTTAAAAGTCGAGTATCCAAAGGGGCCTAAAAGTTCAAAATTTTATAAAAAAAATTACAAATTTCGAATTTGTTTCAGGTATTTTAAAAAGAAATTATTTATTTTTAAGAAAAAACAATTTTGTAATAAAATCGAAATTTTAATCGATTTCTTCAAAAAAATAAATAAAAAAAAATCACAAAATTACTTAACATTTTTTTCAATATTTTATTAATATTTTTCTGAAGATTTTTTAAAAATAATTTTAATTAAATTAAACAATTTAAAAATTAAAATTATTTAATTAATCAATTAAAAATTAATTTTAAAAATAATTTAATAAATTTTGAAAAATATGTTGAGCAATTTTGTGAAATTTTTTGTTTATTTAATTTTTTAATTTTATTTATTGATTAATTTTTTTTTTAAAGAAAATTATTGTTAAAATTCTACAATATTCACTAAAACTGCCAAATTTGTGGAATTATTTATTTAATTTTTGTTTTAATTTAATATTATTTATTTATATTTAATTTAATTTAATTTTTTTTAGAAAAAAATTATTTTTAAATATCTAGAAGAATTACTAACACTGCTAAAAATATTAAAATTTCTTGAAAAAGCTGTAATTTTTGATAAAATTTCCAAACATTTTTTATGTTTCCTTGAGTTTTTATACTGAATTCTCGATTTTTCATATTTGGCGATAACAAAAAATTCCAAAATAAATAAAATTAAAAAAAAAATTACTCACATTTCGTTTCAAAATACTGCCCAAACTCCAATCCCGAATAAACCATCACTCCGATCCCGAACGCCATTGCGCCAACTCTCAAATAAAACGACCCAAATCTCTCATGCGTCTTCGAATTAGCTCCCGACTCAATTGGTATCCTCGATTTCATGCGAATCCGCGAAAAGTAAACAAACCCGACGAAACAACAACTTCCCACGTACAAAAACAGATAAAAAAGTTGATAAAACACCGACGACAAGCGATGAGACAAGATCTGCGTTAACGGCAATGAAATGCCCAAGATAACGATGAATTTAGCATATAACGCGGATAGCGCCGTGGATAACGCATCATTTGCATTTCTCCGATTTTTGCGTCTTGCTTCGATGGCAGCTGGTTCTTTGTTCTTGCGATCTGTGTAATAAGCACTTGCATCACTAGGCCGATGGTTTCCGTCATGTTTGAAGGCGAAAAGTTTGTGGAACGACGGAAGAGATGGCAATAAATGAGATCCTCGACGAGATCCAGAAGTTTCATGATGCGTGACATCGGGCTTGTTTATTGTGATTGAATTATTTTCAAGATTTTTGTGGTTGTGGCTTTCCTCGGGAATCGTCAAGAGTGTCGATGATGAACTAACTTGCGGTAATTTTGGCACCATTTGAAGCGGAGACGACTCTTCTGATGATTCTTTCAAAGTAATACTGTTTCCGGTGTCACTAAAAATAAAAAAAAATAAAAAATTTTAATTTTTTTGAAAAAAATATTTTTTTTACGTAATTGTAATTGGACTAAAAGTAATTATTGATTGTTTTCGTCGCTTATTAATATCAGACGGCATTTTGTGCACTGACTGATTTTTATGGCAAATATTTTTCATAAGCCCAGATAAATATAAATATCAACAAAATACGGTAGCTAATCTGAGTGCTGATAAGAATAAGTGATAGGTATGTTTTCATTTTTTACTTTTGATTCATCGCAGACCTAATTTTAGACTTGCACACACACACTCACAAGCTAACAGATGATAAATTTTTAATAATTCCGCGCGGTTTTTTCTCATGGTCTTCGGTAAATCGAAAATTTTGTCTCTCCAATTCGGGTGAATCGATGCTCCAATGGACCAAACGTTGTACCATGATGAGAAGTACTGCAACTGACAAGAGAGTGTGACAAACTAAACTTGGAAAAAAAGTTACAAATTGTCTACGGAACCCAGTTAATCGTAATAAAAGCATTAATTAGCATCGGAGTGATAATCATTTGCAATAAGTATGTGAAGAATCTGCTGTAGATCCATAAATGAGTCAGAAAATGTGTTTATTGCAATAAAAAAATGATTGAAAAATTTACACAAATTTCTTAAAAAGATTATAAATTTATTTTTTTTAAATATCTAAAAGAAAATATTTATTTTTTTTAAATATTTAGGCAACTCAAAGAAATTTTATTAATTTTTAAAAATAATAAAATAGACACACAAGTTTGAGAAAAATTCTAAGAAAACACTTGACATTCCTAAGGAAATTGATGATATTGACTGCTTATCTGATGCTCAATAGTTGGAAAAAAATTAAAAGTTTTCTATAGCAAACATCTTTAGAAAAAAAAATAAATTTTTACAGAATGCATGTCAAAAATGGCAAAAACAAAAAAGTTTAAAAATTGCACTCAAAAATAACGAAAAAAAAATTTTAAAATAAATTTTATAAAAATATTAAATATTAATTTGTGGGAAATATTAAGCAAAAATTGTTTTATTTAATTAAGAAACGAAAATAAAAATTTGTTGAATTTTTTAACAAAAAATATTAAATTTTTTTTTCTTCACTATGTTTTATTTCCCATATTACTACAATAAAATAATAATTTAATGTTCAAATTAATAATAAATTAAATTCAAACTGGGGAACTAAAATTCCTACAATTATTGAATGAATTTAAATTTATTTAATTATTAAAATAACTCAACCTCCAGCGCTAATGAAAAATTCAAATAATAAAATCTTACCCAAACGTCACGGATTGTCGTCGTTTCTGCATTGTATTCTGCCTGGACCAGCTGACTAACACGCGAAAATATTTATTTTACACTTTTTATTTATTTTGTGATACAAAATTGATTTATTTTCAATTTATCTTTATTTTTTGCGTTCATTAAAGGGAAGCCAAATAATTATAATAATTTTTTAATAAATGTCTCATATGAGAAAAAATCAATCAAATTATTTTTAATTAAGAAAAATTAGCAAAAATGTCACGTTAAATTAAACCATTCAATATCGCGTTAAAACATGCACTAAACACAGTATTTAGTAGACATTAATATTTTGTGTCGGATATTATTATGGGACATTATGGAACTGGTTTTGACGCGCGGCAATTTGTCGTATCTCCCATGCATTGAGAGAGCGCAAAAAAAAACTCCAGTACATAATTCACAGATTTTACAGCTGGTTGCTAATGTTGAAAAAGGAAAACAAGTGTAAAAGCACTTTGCATTAAGTTTTGTGATTTATGCACGAAAATGAGGAATTTTAAGAGAATTGTCATAACAAAGTATTTTAAAAAATAAATTGAATACTTCAAGTCCAAAAGAAAAAGTTTTGATACAAAATATGTGCTTTTCATTAAAAAAAATTATTAATTTTATTTTTCATTAATTAATTTAAATTTTTATATTTAATTAATTAATATATTATTAAAAAAATAATTTAAATGCAAATTATTGAACTGAAAATAAATTCAAATGATTCATTAGTTTTAATTTTTAAATAATTTAATTTTTCTTTTTTTTTAATTAAATAAGGTTATGATTTTTTTTTTTGATTTCTAATAAATTTTGAAAGTTTTTTTTTATAAACTAGAATCATTTTTTTAAACAAAAATATTTAATCTTGAAATATATTTATCTTAACGAGCCAAAATAAAAAAAAAATCATTAATCAATACAAATTATCCCATCCTACGTGACACCTCTTAAAACGATCAACAAGAGGCTTGGTATCAATTTTCGCACAAAAATAAACATGCAAGCATAATTATATGCTTCGTAAATTTAAATGATGCAATTATCATTGTCTTGTCATCGAATGCATTGCGTATACGTACAGCCTCAACTTGACACTGATAATGAAGCGCGCGCGCCCGTCTTTATAAATGCATTATCAAATTTGCACTAACTCATAACAACACACTTGAGCTTCAGCTTTACAAGTATGAATAACGCGATAATTATTGTGTTTTCAAATATTTTTCAATCATCATGTAACGAAACGAAGTTTGTAGAAACGAGCTTTGATGTGAGTAAAGGAGGAATCATTTCAGCTATGTAAATATTATTGCAAGGTGCATCAAAGGAATTTTTGCTTTTATAACTGAAAAAAACTCGTGATTGACAAGTGACGCAACTTTCTGCAACTTGAACCGTTAAATTTGCATTAATTGAGCGTTAAATTAATCTACAAAATTTCTAACACTTGCAGATATGTGAGAAAATACTCAAGTGACAAATTGCTCGAGTTTATTCAATTGGCTTGATCGAGAGTATATGACACTAATTACGAGTCTCTTAAAACCAAAAACTGACTACGAGCAAAAAAAAAAGTTGATTTGACTAATCAATGAAATCAAATAAAGCATTTTATCGTAAATTTTATATCAGAAAAATGCACTCGATTTGTGAAGATAACGGACAAAGTCGTTATTTTTTTCTGCTTTTTATTTATATGGAAATGTGGAATGTTAATACATGCATTTTTGCAAGTAATGTTTCTTAATCTGTCTCGTCTCCGAGAAATACGAGGCGGTGACGTTTATTGTGCAAATAAGGACTTTTAATGAAACGTGTGTGGTCAAATAAAGTGTACGTGAGAAATTTTCATTCATAAAATCAGTTCGAGTAAAGTACCAGACGTTCCCATGAGTTTCAATAAAAATGTATAACAAACAAAAATTTATAACACTCGATTCGAAATCGATGAACGTTGAGCTGTTATAATTGCCTTTAGGCAAAAAAGACATTTTAAAACGTTTTTTCGCACGAGATAACTTGAGGTAAGGTTCATGACTGTTAAAGAGCATGACTAGCAACAATTAACCTAACAAAATATCTCCATTAAATTAACAATTACAAGAATTGCAATAATGATTTATTAGATAATCAACATGATTTCTTCGGTATTCTCTCTAGAATTAAATCTAGTTCTAAGGTCATTTTGCATGATTTAATGATTAATTATAAATAAAACATCAGTAATCACTTAATTATCACTTTTGCTCTTTTTCAGAGATTTATAGCATTTCAGTGCGATTGATTCCATGCTGAACTAAATCACACGTTAAGCAACATGACTTGACTGTGAAATGAACGCCGTGTCGTTGTACGTCGAACAATAATAAGTAAACAATTAAATTTGAATAAATCACACAGAGGAAGCAAGTTGTAATGCATTTCAATGTTATTCTACAGTTCTTTGTCGATTTTGATCACATACCACGTACCGCTTCAGCTAAATTTAATTCCCGCAATCCAAGAAAGAATAATAAACGTGACTTCAAACTGTCTTTTTGAGGAATTAGAAACATACGTCTTCAATTCGCAAGTATGTTGATTGAATAAAATTAATTATTTTTGCGACAAGAACGTCTTTCTTCCATATCCAGATTCAATTTGTTTTTGTTTTTAAATCGTTATCTTTTTTTTAAATTTTATTGGAAGTGCGTCAAACTTAAATCTTGTTTTCTCTTCTAGCTGGTGCTGCAACTTTGATATCAGCTGTGCGTGTATGCATCTTATAAGTATGTCCATCGGCATCAATTCGTACCGATTCTGTAAGTAGTTGAACGACCTTATTAAATATTCAAATTAGTTGTTGATATAGTATTCTTTTTTTTTTTTTAATTTTACTGTAAAATAAAATGCTTTTCTCGTAAAAATAAAGATACATAAATGGTGTCGATCAGAATTGGTGATAGTGATCATTAAAAAGTGTGGCACAAAAAATGTAAATTTTTGGAGGTAAAAATTGCGTGAAACTGATGAACAACAGAATATGGATAAAGGAAATAAAGAGTGATCTTTTACTTTTACATTTCATTCACTTTATTGGAATCGTATATTTATAAAGTTAGGCGCATGTTGTTTTACGAATCAAAAACATGAGGAACTGAAATATCAAGAGACATGTTTTGCTATTGTATGCTATTACGAAATAATAGATCAAAGTGATTTCATCTCCATATGATGCGTTGGTCCTGCAGCAAGCTATCGTTAGTACCGATGATTGGTGTCGGAAAAACTCGATGGTTCTTAACGTTGGTAAATGTTGCTTTATTAGCTTTTCGCGATCTAAGGAGAAGATGATTAACGACTATCAAATATCTGGAACTACTCTTGAAAGAGTTTTGGTAGTTAAGGATCTGGGAATCTGGCTCGACGAGAAATTGACCTTTAGCAAACATGTTGACATTATCGTCAGAAAGGCTAATTCAACTTTCGGACTCATCAAGCGATTTGGAAAAGAGTTTGAAGACATATTAGCAATCAAATCGTTCTTTGTTTCTCTTGTTCTCTCAGTTATTGATTACGGAAGCTTGATTTGGATGCCTTTTCAACAATCAAACATCAAACGACTAGAATCTGTGCAAAAACAGTTCCTCATTTTTTGTCTCCGAAATTTGGGCTGGAAAAAGAACCAACTGCCTTCCTATAAACATCGCTTGAATTTAATTCATATGCTGACTGTGAGGGACCATCAAGTGTCTGTTGTATGTTCGTTCATGATGTCCTAAACGATAAAATTAATTCTAGTCATATTTGCAATGCTTTTGAATTACGCCCCATAACCTACAACTTAAGAAAACAACGTCATTTTGTTGAAAAGAGAGCTAAGACTAATTTTGAGGCAAATTCCACTTTAAACCGTTGCATCAGCATCTTTAATTCAACCTGTGATATGAGTGACATTGACTTACCAAAGATTAGCTTTAAGAAGAAATTGAAGCTACTCTTTGCACCTTACAGGCGAGAGAGAAATTTTTAATCTGAATGGGCCCAATCACTGTGTGTTTCTCGTTTTTTATTTTTCGTTTCATGCTTCTTGTTTCATTCTGTGATCACTCTAACCAAATATAACACTCCAACTGGGCCTGAGGAGGGACTGTGATATTATCAATGTCAACGGATCAAATGGCGCACGACCAACAAAATTAAAATGTGAACGAAAAAATGAGGTTTTTTAAGCTTTATGCTTTTTCCTCCAACTACAATGCTGTAATCTTAATTTGATGAAATGAATACATAAATAATCGGCTATTCAATATTTTTTTTTCGAATCATAATCGAATCCTCAACATTCGCAAGGTTGCTTGATAGTTTTTAAATTTATTTTGTTACACAAGTATTGCTAAAAAAATTACTAAAATTTGAAGAATTTTTTTCTTTTTAGATATTTGGTATCACAACTAAAATTATTTTCTAAAAGTTAAGGGGAATTATTTCGAGTGGCAATATACTTACACTTGATATGTTCGTTCCCTTTGCTAAATACTACACTTTAAATGCTTTTACAACTTAAATAACATTAACATTTCACATATCACTATAACATGAATTCTATCGAGTTATGATTCAGAAGTTGTATTACTATCACGTACTTAGCTGAATCTGTATATCGGACAGGTGTGTAATTAAATAACAAGTGTCACCGTATCACGTATAAACAACAAAGAAAGAAGAATTCTGATAATAAATAAATAAATAATTTTTTATTATATTATACATATGTAGCGAATGCTTGTATAAAAAGCATCACCATAAGAATCATTTCTTTTATTTACAGTTTGAATTTCGTAGTGTTAAGATGGGTAAGTAGCTCGCTCAGTGGATTAAATTAAGCGAATTGGAAGTGAATTAAATTTATAAAAAAAAGAGATAAAAAGTGAAAATAAAATAAAATTTAAAAGGAAGAGAGAATGTGAAACAAAAATAATAATTAAGAAAAATTCTTTCGTCTTTTTGCAGCGACTTACCTGAACAGTGCCATTTTCTTGTTGATTTTTACTACCTCAGTGATCATTAGTGTAAATTCCGACAAATCAGCAAAAATAGTATGTTACTTTAGTAACTGGGCAGTTTACAGGTAAATATAGAAAAACAAAATAGAAGAAAGTAGAATTTCGTTTTCATTTCGTTTTGTGCAAAATTAATTACCATAGATTAGAAACTTTCGCGAAAAGAATTAACATAAAATAAATTTTTAGACCAGGTATCGGTCGATATGGCATCGAAGATATTCCCGTTGAGATGTGTACGCATCACATCTACTCGTTCATCGGCATTGACGAACAAACGGGACAAGTGCTTGTGATCGACCCAGAATTGGATATCGATCAAAATGGCTTCCGGAATTTTACGGGCTTGAAAAAGCGGTATCCCGATAAGAAATTTATGATTGCTGTTGGCGGATGGGCTGAAGGCGGAAAGAAATACTCGAGAATGGTCGCTCAAAAGAATACGCGACAAATTTTCATCAAGAGTGTCATTGGTGAGTAAAGCTTAAAATTAATTTTGAATAAAATTTCAATATTTTTACCTGTTTTTTAGAGTTCATGAAAGAATACAACTTTGACGGATTTGATCTTGATTGGGAATATCCAGGAGCTGCTGATCGTGGAGGCAGTTATTCCGACAGAGATAAGTTCTATTACTTTGTAGATGAGCTGAAACGTGCTTTTGACAAAGAAAATCGCGGATGGGAAATTACAATGGCGGTTCCAGTTGCTAAATTCAGACTTCAAGAAGGTTATCATGTTCCACAATTATGCGAGTAAGTAAATTTTTTGCTTTGTTAAGTAAAAAAATAAAATAAAAAATTATTTTTTTAGACTTTTGGATGCTATTCACTGTATGACTTACGATTTACGTGGAAACTGGGCAGGATTTGCTGATGTTCATAGTCCCTTGAATAAACGTCCTCACGATCAATATGCTTACGAAAAGTTGAATGTTGCTGATGGTGTTCAATTGTGGGTTGATATGGGATGTTCTCCCGATAAACTTGTCGGTAAGTAAACATTTTCTTGATTTTCAAAAGATTTTTGTTTAAAAAAAATATTTTTTTTAGTTGGTGTTCCATTCTACGGACGTACTTTTACCTTAAGTTCAAGCAATAAAAACTACAAACCAGGTACTTATATCAACAAAGAAGCTGGCGGAGGTGCTCCAGGTCCTTATACAAACGCAACAGGCTTCATGGCTTACTACGAGTTGTGTACCGAAGTTCAAGATCCCGAAAAGGGATGGACTAAAGAATGGAATGCTGGCGGCGAATGCCCTTACATGTACAAAGGCACCCAATGGATCGGCTATGAAGACGAAAAATCACTCCAAATTAAGATGGATTTCATCAAACAAAAGGGATATGCTGGCGCCATGACATGGGCTATCGACATGGATGACTTCCACGGTTTATGCGGCGAAGAAAATGCTCTCACCAAAATTATGTACAAGAACATGAAGGATTATCGCGTTCCAAAACCCAATGTAATGACCACGGAACAACCTGAATGGGCTCGTCCCAAGCCAACGCCATCCGATCCAAAAGAAGGCGAGGGAATCGTATTACGACCAACGACAAGAGCTCCAACCACAACTACGGAAAAAGGTGTCGTTGCTACGAGTAAGAAACCCGTAGGAACCACAACTCGCAAAACGAGAAAGACAACAACAACAACGACAACAACTCAAGCTCCAAATGCTGAAGAATCTGTGGAATATGAGTCAGATGAAGAAAATGCTGTTAGTTCTGAGGAAGTTGAAGAAGTTGTTACGCCATCGACTACAACGACAACGACAACAAAAAAGCCTCCAAGGAAGTCAACTTCCAAAACTTCAACAACTACGACGACGACAACAACTACTACGAAGAAACCTGTGTCCGTTGTGCCAAATGATGTTGGAGTCAATGAAGCTGAGGGCAGTGATGAGTATGAATATTATGACGATGAAGAGGTCCCAACTTGTTCAGAAAGTGACGAATTCCTTGCTCATCCAACCGATTGCAATACCGTAAGTTGACTTTAAAACCTCTTGAAGCTATTAAAAAAATAGTTGAAATTAATTTTAAATTTTTTTACAAAAAATTTTGGTTTTAAAAATTAAAAATTTGAAAAAGTCAAATTTTGATATTTAAAAAAAAATGGTTAAACATGAGGTTCAAAAATGTACCAAAAATGTTAAATTTACACTTTTTCGGTAAAATGTGAAAAAATCGGAAAAAATATAAAAAAATGAATTTTGAAAAAGAAAAATTTTGTGAGAAAAATTAACCGAAAATTTTATATTTTTTTAACAAATTGACATTTTTTAAATTAAATTTTGAAAAAAAAATAAATAATTATCTATCTAACCTTGAACTTATTTTAAAAAAAAATTTTAACTTTTCAAAAAAAAATTTATTAAAAAATTTAATTTATTTTAGAACATTAAATATTTTCTTATAAAATTAAAAAATTTAAAAAAAAAATTAGCTAAATTTAAATAAATTTTACGACAATTTATTGTCTTTTTAGAATAATTTTTGGACAAAATTAAAAAAAAAATTAATTTTTTTATAAAATAGATATGTTATTTCTAAAAAATTTAAGAAAGTTTGAATTTTAAACGAATTTTTAATAAATATAATTTTTGAACATGATCTTCAAAACCTTCAAAACCTTTTAAAAGTTCAACCAAAATCAAAATTTAAAAAAAAAATTCTAAAAAAATTAAATTAAAATTTTAATTAAAAATAAAAAAAAATAAATTAATATTATTATTAAATTAATTTTTTAATTATTAATTTATTTTTAATTTTTTATTTTTTTTAGTATTACCAATGCAACCACGGAGAAGCAGTTGAATTCCATTGCAAAGAAGGTCTCGCATTCGATACCGTTAAGCACATCTGCGATTGGCCCGACAACGTCGATCGTCCCGAATGCAAAACCGCAAGTCTCCGCATCCAAAAGAAAAAGGTCAAGAAAGAATCGTTAAAGGAATAAGTTAGACTGAATGTTACTCGTTAAATTATTATTTTAAATTATTTAAGTAAATAAAAGACATTTTTTATAAAAAAATTCCCATCTCAACAAACAATGGTCATCCTAAATCTACTACATTCACCCACATTCGATGAATGAATGTAAAACTATGCGATTTTGCGCCTTGTTTTTCCTCCTTAGCGATACACAGACATTCGCACCGAGTCGACACCAATACCACGAAAAAACTTGTTGTTTTCCCTCCTGCACAGGTATTTGTGTGTGGGTTGCTAGCTTTTCAACTGGCTTCACCCGAGAAACGATCGCTATTTTGTTTATCCGACGAAAACAAACAAGTTAGTTTATGTTTCGACGAAATTTTGGCGTGTCTCAAAACTAAAAAAAAAATTTCTAAACAACATTTCAGTAACTTTTTCAAAAGTCGTCTGTGTGTAACGGAAGCCGGTTGTAACGCAAAAATTTCCCTTGTGAAAATCTCGCGAATGACCAACCCTTGAATGTGTGTAATTTTAACTGTGCAAAAATATTTTTTTTTGTAGTAAGAAAATGTGTCGTGAGTAAATATTTAAATTATACGCGATTGTTGTAAAGGCAGGAGAGACATTTGTATGTCGCACACAAAGCCGTAGAAGGATACGTGAGTACGACGACACACAACAAAGTAAAAGGAAAATTGTTACAATCAACTTGTACTTGTCCGTGCAGAAATGTTATACTTTTTTTGAGTTGAGAAAATTGAAACCTCTCGGCCAACCGCACACGAGTGAATGTCATACACACGCAACAATGTACTCCGTGCCTTTTTTTGTGAGAAGTTGAACGATTGCAAAGTAAAATTTTACAGACATTCGTGAGACTCGGTCGACATCGGACCCGCTGAAATTTTAGTCCGAGTTTATTTTTTATACATGTAAAAAATAATAATTTTTCCTTTTTAAAGAGAACCGGATTTTTTTTCAACGAATTTAGTGATTTTATAGAAAAAAAATTTTTTTCGTTGAAAATTTAACATTTTTTGTGTGAATAAAAATTAAAGTGAAAGAAATGTGATTTTTTTTAATAAATAAAAAAATTAAATTTAATAAAAATGGAAAATATAAAAACGAAAAGGCGAAAAATTACGAAATAAAAAAATTTAAATAATTTCGTAAAAATGCAATAAATTCGGAATACACCAAAAAAAAAGTGAAAAAAAACAATTAAATTAATTAAAATTTAATTATTTAAAAAAAAGTAGGAAAAAAATAAATTTTCCATCATGTCCACTGCTAAGCGTGGCGGAGGAGCCAAGAAAAAGAGCTCCGACGAGTCAAAAGCAGTGGATGATCCTCGTAGCGAGGAAATCTCCGGCACAGGTGACAAAACGTCATCTCGCGGCGAGGAAGTTACGCCTCCAAAGCCACCAAGTGCGGGATTTACGGCACGCGAAGGCGCCAATAAGTTACTGAATCTCGCGCTAAAGGGCGAATGGCAAGGTGTCGAAGCTGTCGTGAAACAACTGGAGAAAGCTGTCGCGAATGCAAATGACGATGCAAAGCAGCCACTCGCAAATGTGCTCGATTTCGTAAGTATTTCAAAAAAAAAAAAATATTATCGAGGAGAGACATGAAAAATGGAAATTTTGTCCCAATTTTCACCTCGTAAATGTCTCTCATCGCATCGTAAAAAATAACACATTCATTACTTTGACAACAACAAGTCGTTCTCCCCCAACCGTAAAGCAACACGTAGTAACTGATACTGAAAAATTCCAGGTTTTATCGATAAAAAAAGAATTTACAATGTCGTCGAATGCATTTGACGCCCCTCCAATGTCCCTCTCCCCCCTCGCAAAAGTGTGTGGCGTGTTATCGGGACATCTTCCATTATTTATTGGAATTTTTACCAATCGGGACTACAAACCAATCAGTAATAGATCAAACAATGATACGAGTGAAGTGGTGATAAAACAAAAATAAAAAGGGAATTGTGTCAAACGGAAGTCAGTAACCAATGATAGACAAGTTGATAAATGTTCGTGCGTACGAAAGAATGTCTCAATTGGACAGCGGCATGTGATGATGAGTGTTTTGTCTATGGACAGATGTTGTCATTAACGAGCGCAAGCGCGTGTCTTTTTTTTCTCGTCATCTTTCGGAGATTTCATCTGATGTGGGAAACCTCTCTTTGATAGATTTTTACTTAAAAATACTAATTTTCGAACTTTTTTTTCCTTCTTATATAAAAATCTCATACCGTCATAAAAGATATCAAAAGTCATAAATTTAACAATTTTTAATTCATTAAAAATTAATTTGAATTAAAATATTTATTTATTGAAATTAGAAAAATATTTATATTTAAAAAAAATAAATTATCGTAATTTTATGTTTAATAATTTTTTTTAAATTATTTTAAATTATTTTAAAATTATTAATACCTAATTTTATTAAAATTATTTCAGAAGAAAAAATTTTTCGAAATGGTTAAAAATAAATGTCTTTTAATTTTTTTAGCGATTTGAGGATTTTGAAAGTACCTTATCTTGTATAAATTTTCTCTCAAAATGTTCATATTAACCCAAAAATTGACAATTTAAAACAATTTAGCAAAAGAAAAAATATTAAATAATTAAAAAATTTAAACTTTTGAGTTATAAAATTGCGGTTCATATTGACATTAACAGACATTAATTTTTAACCATTTCGAAAAATTTTTTCTTCTGAAATAATTTAAAAAAAAATTATTAAACGTAAAATTAAGATAAATTTAATTTTTTTTTAATATAAATTTTTAATTTCAATAAATTCAAAATATTTTAATTCAAATTAATTTTTAATGAATTAAAAATTGTAAAATTTATGACTTTTGATGTTTTTTATGACGTTTTAATTATTTTTATGAGATTTTTATAATAGAAGAAAAAAAAGTTTCAGCCTTTGATCATTTTAGCTAACTTTTTACATTTTTTGATTAATTTCGAAATTTTATCAATTTATCTAAAAATACTCGAAAATTTGCCTTAAATTAAGATAAAAATTTAAAAGTAAAATCAATATAATAAAAATTTATCCTTTTGACCCTTTAAACATTATTTAAAAAAAAACATTGAATTCGTCTCACTTTTCACCGAAAATAAATAAAAAAAAAATAAATCCACACGGAAAAAGATCCTTCAACATGACCGTGTCTGCACAACGAACTCGTGACTCGTACAAACGGGGTTATTTTCATGGTTAAAAGCGTTTAGATAGCAGGGTTTCGTTGCAACTTCAAAAAAAAGGCACAAAATTAATTTGTTAAATCAACAAACAAAAATGCCTTCAATATTTCATCGACATAAAAAAAAATAAAAAAAAAATGTTGACATGAAATTTTCAACACGGACTCGCATCGCAAGCAACGCAAAGTACGTCGCAACAAAACAATGACGAAAAATTTCATTTTATAGAAATCAAAATATATAGAAAATAGCGGCAAATAATAGCAAGAAATACCTAATGTGGTTGTTGACCCAGTTACCTTTTCACTGCTTTTGTTTTATGCGCGTTCTGTGTAGGTGTTTTTTCGGTGTATTTATGTCCCGCGACCGTTTTTTGTGTGTTTTATTTTCTTCCTGCTTAATTTTTTTTTCCGTTGCTGTGTAGGTGAGAGAGCGCAAAAATGTCCATTTTTGACGTCACGAATCCAGGTCTCATATCCTGTCCATTTGAAACGCTCCGTGTTTTTGGGATCTCCTGACAGAATTCTCGTGAGAAATATTTCACTCGACACTAATTATGGAAATAATTAACCTTACGCGAGATAATTGATAACAATTAATATGAGTTATTATATCATTATTTTCGCAGATTTAATACAAAATAATAATGTAATAATAGAATAATGGAAGGAAAAACACACAAAAGTGATGCAAAAGTTCTCGTTTTTGTGTGTTGTGAAAACAGAAAACTTTGCATAATAATTTCCTTGTTATAATAGTACTTCCGGAACAGAAAAAGACCCATATATAGAACGAGCGGTATTTTTCCATTCATAGACTTTGGTGTAGGTGTGCGATGGAATTTTTAGGGGAAAGGGTAGTTTTTAGCTTACTTTTTTTTTTTGAACCGCATATGTGTGAGAAAGTGTGACAAAAAGTTTGTGTGGGAAATGTTAGAATATGGAAAAGTTACAGAAAGTTATGTAAAGTGAAAGTTTCTCAAAATGTTTTAAAGAATTTCCCGATTAAAAAATTCAAAACTATTTTGAGAAAAAAATAATTTAAAAAAAATATAATAATAAACATAATAAAAATAGCACAAAAAAAATATTTTAATGTTTGAATGAAAATTATTTTTAAATTATTTATTGCTCAAAATTAAAAATATTTTAATTAAAATTAAAAAATATTAATTTGACAATATTATTTGAAAATATTAATATTAATTTAAATTCATGAAGTTTAAAAAAAAATTATAAAATAATTTTAAAATAAAAAGAATTAAACTAATTTTTTTTAAAGTCATTTTAGTCATTTTATTTCTCACGAAAATAATTTTTTTATAAATTTTAATTTTAAATAACAAATTTATTAATAAAAATGAAAACTAGATATAGCTTTAAAATCTTCTAGGAGTAATATTTTTTTTAAATTTTTAAAAATAATAAAAAAAAAATAAAAATAAATAAAATAAAATTTTAACAAAATGAACGAATTTTATATAAAATTTCAGTTTTTTATGGCTTTTAGGGAGTTTTCCTTCATATTCGCTTAAAACTTCATATTCTAAGCTAAAAATAATTTATAAATAATTAATAATAAATTAAATTAAATTTTTATAATTATTTTAACTAATAAATTAATTCAAATAGTTTACTCAAAATTTGAAATAAAAAAAAAGTTACATTATTCTCAAAAAAAAAAAAAAACAATCCATAAAAAACTTTCATTGCTTAATTTTCATGGTAATCGATTTAACCTTATTGCCGAAAAATAAAATCTCACATAAAATTTCAATTTCATCCTTCACCCTTGCCTCGAAGTGTTGTCATTGATTTTGTTAGCCGCTTTTTCTTCTTCTTCATTTCGCCCAAATATCACGATTAAAACAAATAATAACAGTATAATATTGCACAAAAATAAACGCTCAAGTGATTGTTGCCGCATAGTATGCCGTGTTAATTACTCATTTGAATATTTATGATTCTTGACCTGTAGTACACGAACCACTCAAGCACGACATACCCTCGACCAAATGTAGGCTACTGGAGAAAAATTCAGATTTTTTTTCGTTCGCCTACTTTTCGGACTGAACATGAACAAAAAGAAAAGCCCGAAAAAAGAAACGAATTTTTCACGTACAGAAATGCGGTGCGAGTGAGTTATTATGCTTGATATTGTTGTTCAGATTAGATTTTTACACTTACCGCGTGGTGTGTGTGTGTGGAAAGTCAAGTCCAGGCGTGTTGCTCTACATTTACGCGTCTTGCTATCGATTTATTTTAATCAGGCACATCATTTCGTATTACTTGCTTGTTGTCGGTGTTCGATGGATTATTTTGTATACCTGAGATTATAATTATCGTTCGGCGCGGCGGCGTTTATTGGTGAAATTTGGTTTTTTTCGAGGACGAAGAGTCCTTCGCAACGCAAAATTGTAAAGGTTCAGGGACATTGTTAATGAGAAGAATCCTTTCGTTTTGTTTGGCGATGATGATGATGAAAATTTTTATGGTTTATGGCATACAGAGAGGAAATTGCGGAAGTGAAGGTCGAAATGTGGGTTAAACTGTGTTTGTTAAGCAAATATTTGATGAAAAAATAGATTTTTTTATGTTTTTGTAAGTTTTACTAGGGAAGTCGTAAAAAAATAAAGTTGAGTCAGACAAAGATAAATAAATTTTTATTTTTTATTTACTTTTGGGAAGTTTTGAGATTTTTTTTTTAATTAATAAATTATTATTGATTTTTTTTATTATTTTTAATTTAGATAAAAAGATTTTTTAAGCAAAAAATCTTTTCATTTTAATTTTTTTTTTCTTAAAATAGAAAAATTCAAGCAATTTTAGTCAATACTTAATTTTAAACTTTTTTTCATAAATTATTTTAAAATTTAAAAAAATAATAATTAATTTAATAAATTTATCCAAAAAAATATTTTTTAATTTTTAATAAATTTCGATTGAACATAATTAAAATGTTAATTAAATTTTTTTAAGATTTTTTTCAATTAAATAATTTCAATAATTTAATAATTTGGTTATTTCATTATTTTTTTGTTATTCATTCAAACATTAATTAAAAATTAATTAAATTAAAAATTAATTAAATTAAGTTTAAAATATTATTTAACATAATTTCATGCATAATTATTTTTATGATTTATTTTTTTTATAAATTAAAAAGAATTTTCAAGATTGAAATAAATAATTAATTTCCAAATTTTTTTTTTATTATTTTTACATTGATAAATTATTTAAAATGCAAATTATTTAATATTTTTTATGCGTTTAATAATTTTAATTTAATTAATTTTTTAACTTAATTTATAATCAAAAAATAAATAATTACAAGCCCATATAGTATTAAAATTTTTAATTAATTAATTGTTTATTTATATTTGGAAATTATTATTATTTTCATAAAAATTATTTTTTTTAATTTTCAATCAATATCACCAAAAGCTCCAAATTAGTAATAATTTCTTTTTTTAGAAATCAGGATATTTTTTTTAAATCTTACATGTAAAATAATTTTCTTTAATAAAATTGTTTAAGGTTAACCTGACAACTTTACCTCCGAATTATAATTTAAAATATCAATTTTTCCTTATTTTATCACAATGACCCCGAATTCAAGGCAAAAATCTTTTTCACCTCACAAGGCAAAGTTATTCTGAGCAACATTTATCCATCACATCACATTCGAAAAATCAATCAAACATCCATCGATTCGATTTCCGTTGCACGTTCGTTGCTGTACATGTTCAAACTTCTTCACATCCATCCAAATCAATCAGCTGTCTAACATCATAAATGCTCGCAAGTAGTTCCTAAATCCGTGCATGCCACATAAAGTTTTCGTTACACGCTTCGGGCTCAACAAAGTGTCAGGTCGCACGAGAACTGCTAAGACTTTGTTTAGCATGGCACACAATTTCCACGCCTACGGAAGAAAAAGAAAACTTCAACAACTGACTTGATATGATTTATTTAAAAATTACAAAAATCAGTCTAATCTACGCAGTCTAGGCGTTAGCGTTAACGAAGCAAATCGTGCGGCGGCGACGGCGGCAATAAAAATAAATATTCGATAGCTATAAAAAAAAAAGTATCTGTTACTGTAGTAACTGGCAGTTTTGCGAGCTCTATTTGCGGCAAAGCAACATTTTTGTATTCAGTCGCACTTCTGACAGTTCCCCGTTAAAATAGCATCGCCCGCGACACGGATGGCGTTTGTGCTGCGATGATAGTCGTCACACTATGCATAGCCTTCGCCAATGTTACAACGATCGAAAGTGACTCGAGTGGCGGCGCTGAAAAAAACAAAAAAACGATGAGTGAAAAGGAGTCTGGCGGCAGTAGTAGCACCGCAGAGCAACAACCGGTCAAGACGAAGGGAATTCTCGGGGTTGCGGAGGACTATGTGAAGGATCCGACGACAGCTGATGCGGATTTTCGTGACAAGTGGCGCCCGAAACGCACACCCACGTCGCGCGAAATCAAAGAAATTGAAGAACGAGCGAAAGTAAGAACGAAAAAAGTTTCCCCTTCTTTAAAAAAAAACTAAAAATAGGAACACTTTCGTTTAAATTTTGTGTCTTTTGGAGGCGCAGACAATCAGCTGTATGCCTAACAACTACTCGGTTTCGAGTCCACGATGTTATAATTGATGTCAAACAAATTTGTTTGTTTGTTTCTAATGTCTTGTTTTACGACCCTTTCTTTTTAATGTTCTTTCTCAAGGAGTTTGCCGTGAGAAAGAAAGAAAGAAAACATCGAAAATTACGACTACCCCCAAAAATAGATCGGAAGCACGATTGTATTGGTTCTATAATTCGAAATTTGCTTGAAATTAGTCTCTTTTTGGTTCTCGGTCGATTAAAACAAACGAAAGAAAGAATGCTTAGAAACGGTTTCTTTGAAGAAAAAACGAGAAAATTACAAAAAATTGTCTTTAAAATCGAAAATTAATCAAAAAACTTAAAAATCATCACGAAAATCAACATAAATCAACCAAATAATTAAGAAAATTTATTAAAATTTGCATTAATTAAGAAAAAAAATCAATTACACAACATCTGCCATGATTACATAACCACCTCCTACAAAAAAAAAATCAATCAAGAAAAAATAATTTAAATAAAAAATCAACGAAAAATAATTTATGCAATGCAATGTTTTACAAATTCCTGTTAATCTTCGCTAATATTGCATCAGGAGACACAAACGACATGGCCGACAAGAAAAAATCTGACCCAAAAAAGGCAAAAAGTGAAAAAATAAAAATTCTTCCCGCAAGTGAAATCGCCGTAAATAATGACGAAACGGAAGAACCTGACGTTATCACGTCCTTCACGGGACTCAAAAAGAAAAAAACCGAAGTGCTCGGCAAAAAGGGACAAAATCAAGAACCCACCATCGACTTGGCGAAAGAACTTATCGAATTGCAAGCAGGAGCTGAAGTAATTTCCAAATATTTAATTAATTTTTTTTTTCATCGAGACCTCGATTCGATTCGTGTGTGTGGCGAAAAATCTCCTTTTCGAATAAATAGAAATTGATTAACCTTGAAAAAAATATTTACCATGGCTTCTAAATAAATAAATGCTCGACGGATGACGTCTTGAAAAAAGAGCGTTTTATATTAAATGTTTGTGAATTTTCTGAATGTCGAGCCTTGTGAGCCATGACTTCTTGTCGAGTAGGTGAGTGTGTGTGTGAGCTGGTTCAATAAAAGTTGTTGAATCTATTATTATTATTGCTTTTCTATCGTTAATGTGTAGAATGGATATTGTTACGGGCGTTAAATGTATGAAAATGATACTTTTTGTTGTGAATGATGATCGAAATTTGTATTTATTTTCTTTTGGGCGCCAAATTGATTTCTTGTGAGAATGTGTTGGAAATTATGTCTGTAAATGTTATTTATTATTTTATTTTTTATCGAAAATTGTACTTTTCATATTTTCGATTTTAATCGATTTTTATCTATTATTGGAAGATGCAAAAAAAAAATTTTTCAGCAATTTTTTTTCATTTTTTTATATTATAAAATTAATCAAAATTTTTTATTTGAAAAAATATATTTTTTATAATTTTAATTTTATGAATTTTCAGTCCATTTGTTTAATTTTTAATTAATTTAATTTAAATAATTAATTTAATAATCAAAAATAAATTATTTAAATCAAATTAAAATATTTTTTTTTTGTATTCAATAGAATTTAAAGGTTAATTAATTTTTAATATAAAATTTTGATATCGCTTGAAAAATATTTAGGAAAATAATAAAAATCGACATAAAATTATAAAAATATTTTTTTAAATAAAAAAATTTAATTAATTTTATAATTTTTATAAAAAATTTAAAAATTAAAAAATTTAAAATTAAAATTAAAAAAAAATAAATTTTTATTGTAAAAAAATAAAAGGACAAATAAAAATTTGAAAAAAATACTTAAAAAAAAATCTTCACAAATTTCAAATGAATGAAAAACATTTTCTGAAAATTGTTGAATTTTTTTTTGCATTTTCCAATAAATAAAAATTGAAAAAAATATATCAAGTATAATTTTCAATACAAAATTAAAATAAATAAAATTTACTTAACATTAAATTAATAATTTTTAGATTCTATTGAAAACAAGAAAAAAAATTAAAAGGATAAGAAAATAGATTTTTTTTTATTTTCAATTAGTTTAATTAAATTTCATAATAAAAAATTCATTTGATTTTGACAAAACAAAATTCTTGACAAAATTTTAGTTCAAAAAATCTCATTGCCAAAAAAAAATATTTTTATATATTTTAACAAAAGCCAAAAATACATGGAATGAATTTCTCTCAACTTGATAAAAATTCATTGAACCTGTTTAATTAACGTACCTTAAAAGCTTGTAATTTCAAGAAAATAATTAATAAAAGTGACTTTTAATTTATTTTTCGTTGCATGTCTCATAAATTCCTCCTAAAATCTGCCAAAAATTAATGATTTCATGCAAGTTCAACCTAAACTATAATTACATTCGTTTCACTTCTAAATTGACTTCATGAATCATTTCGTTGATGAATCACTCACACAAAATTTTCCGTCTGTGTCTCATCAAGATTTCACCATTTTTCATTATTTTACTGCATTTCACAAAAATTGTTCACCAAATGGAAACGCCTGGTTTTTTTGCTCTTTTCCGAAAAAAAAAATGCCTACGTGATCTCGTAAAAAATGAGGAATTTTTTAATTAACCTTGCAATTAATTGCACACAATTACTCCAGCTTACACGTGTAAGCGCAATTTTCCTTCTGTTTTGCCTGATTTTGCTCTAAAACAGCAAAAAACATAAACAAATGCTGAAATCGATGCCAAAGGCACGAATTACTTAATCTCACGCACGGATTTTCTTATGTTTTTCGCCATTTATACTTCCTTGTAGCGATTTTTCTTTGAACATAATAAATAACCTACTAACAAGGTGAGAGACGACAAACTGGCAAAAATATTGATTGATGGTGATGGATGATAACAATTGTTTTCACGAAATTATATAAATAACTGAAATTGCAACTTTTGTTCAAAAAGAAAGAAAATAAATAGAAAAAAAACGAGGAAATGCCACAAACTTAGTTTCGTCCAATAAATTGTTTGCTTGGCCTCCGTCCATCGCGCAATATTCGTGTATGATGTGCAGGAAAAAGTTATAATAATAAAATAATTGTTGCAATCTAGCAACGAATAATGAGCAAGTACGGACTTTACTGCCTCCTGAATTGTTTTATGACGTTTGCTTTGTTCGAAAATGTGCCGCGAAAGTATTTTAAGCCTTCAAACTTTATTGTCAAAGTTCCATAAAACAACAGAATGTCCTAAATTTCAGCGATTTCCTGTTATTTTTAAACCTTTTTCTCATTTTACGATTTTTTTTCCTTGCAGGGCACGGGCATGACGCCACTCATGATGGCTGTGAAGGAAAACAAGACAAGCATAATTGATCGTCTAATCGAGCTTGGATCAGATGTCGGTGCCAGAAGTAATGTAAGTATTCGTTCGTCTTTATTTTTTGCTCATTTGATGAGTCACAAAAATCATCATCATCAAAGCGTTATCGAACTCCTTATCGTCTACCGGCCGCAATTTAATTGGTTCAATCTCCAAAAAAAAAAAAACACAAAACGATTATTTTGACATGAAAAAACACATGTCGTCATGCATGATCGTAAAAAAAAGTGGTGAAACACGAAATTCACGACCTACATTACTTTTCGCGTCGACACGCAGCGAAAGGAAAAACGTCGAAACAGAAATACAAAAATTACCTGCTGTCTGAAATGAAAGAGGAATGATAAAAATTTTTCGGGGTTTTTTGTATGGTTTGGGTAATTAAAGAAAAAAAAATGTGGAAAAAAATACGAAATGAGCTCAGCCAGGCGTGTTTTTGTTTATTTATAAGAATGTTTTACAACGAGAAAATTGCTCGGGAGAGTTTTTTCTTTTGTTTATTTATTTGAATAAAATCACAAAGAAAAAGTTTTTAGGCAAATCGATAGTCTGTCTAGTCGAAAATTGTGTTAACATTCAATTATTTTGCGCAGTTTTTAAACTTTTATGATTTTTTAATGGCAATTAATTAATTAGGAAAAAATTACTTACTAAGAATTTAAGTTAATGTTTGCTTTTTTAAAACATTTTGTTATCTTCTTGGATTGTCAAGTTTTTTTTCTGATACTCCACGTTGAGTCATTTCACTTTTTTTAAAATGTTTTCACATTTTATAAGTTTTTACAGTTCAAATTAAATATTTAGAAGAAATTAACACAAAATATTTATTTTTTAATTTTTACATAATTGAAAATTTCTCAAAAATTTGTTAATTCATTAAAAATTTTAAATTATTTTTAGTTAAAAAAATTTTTTTCGAGTCAAACTATTTCATAACTAAGTCAAAACTTCTTACACAAACTAATAAAAATTTTTATATTTTTTTTTTTAATTTTTCTCTTTTAAAAATTAAAAAAAAAAATTATTTTATTATTTAAAAGTAAAAAATATTTATTTTTTAAATTATTTAGAGCAATTTATAAGACGAAGAAGCAAAAAAAATTTTTTTTTTGTTATTTTCGCCTTAAAATATTTTTAAAAAATTAATTTATGAATTTCCTTTTAAAAACCTACAACTGAAAAAAAAATTATATATGTTTGAGATATTACAAAAGAAATAAATTTCATCAAATAATAAGCTAAAAAACTAAAACATGAAGAAAAAAAAATTAGTCCGATAAAATTAAAAAAAGATTTCTAAAAATACTTTTTCACGTTTTCTCCGTGCATAACTTTAAGTGCAACTAGAACATCAACAAACTTTAATGTCAGTACATTGCGCACAGACATTTCCAAAGGTTGATGTATATTTATCGCCTTTAATTGTAGCACACGTATTGTTATGTGATTTGAAAGGTCAAGCAACAACGAGGTAATTAATGAATGTCTCTTATCTGAAAAAGGCACTTTAGCGGACATGTGAGGGAAAAATAAACGAAAGGAAAACAAATAAATAGTTTCCTTGAATGTCAAGGTCTCTTGTTATCGAAAAAAAATATTTAAAAATTAATTTAAAGGAATTATTTTAATGGAACACTCCTTTTTCCTGCAAATCAGGTTAAAATCATTAAAATCCAATCGAAAAATAATTTATTTTAAATTAAAGCCAATCCCTTAATTATAAAGTACTTTTTTTTGTTGCTCCAATTTTTTTATTATTTTTTTTTTGTGAACGTAAAAATTACATAAATGTAAATCCTTTTAATCTATATTTCATGGAAAAGAATTGGAGCAAAAACGTGAAACGTTATCAAGATACGAAAAAAATAAAAATAATTTTTCATTCATGCAACATACTCGTCTCCTGCTCCTTCACTTTGGATATTAAAAATTTTTCAGTTACATGCAAACATGTTACATGAGTAAACAAGTTTCAAGGTTAATTCTACTCCAGCTTTTGTGTTTACATGAAAATTTTTTATTATTTATAGCTCGTTTAGGGTAATAAAAATATTAAAATCGAAATCTGGCTCATGATTTTTTTGTCTCTATTGAGGCGATATCTTGTAAAAAAATAGATTTTTTGTCTGTCTGTCGCCGAAAATTATTTTTTTTATTTTTTTATTTAATATGTATTAATATTTTTAATATAATTATTAATTTTGTATTTAATTTAGCTTTTTAATTTATTTTTATTAAATTTATTATTATTTATTTTTTATGTTTTTATTTTTTAATATTTTGAATAAAACTATTAATTAATTATTAAAATTATAATTAAATTAGATTTTCATTTAATTTAATATGTAATTAAAATTCGTTTATTTAAATTTTTAATTAAAAATTGTCAATAATTTTTAATTAATTTTAATTTTTTTAATTTTAAAAATTTTAATCATTTTTATTTTTTAGTATACCTAAAAAATATTTTTGATAATTTTATTAATTTAGTTTTGTTTTAATTTTCATTTAAAATCATGAAATTTACGAATTATTAATTTAATTTAATTAAATTTAAATTAAAATGTAATTTAATAAATTAATAATAAAAAAAATAATTTCATAATAATAAAATTTTTCTAACGATAAAATTTACAAAAATAACAATAAAAGGTATGAAAAGTCGAAAATTTAAAATGCGCCTTAAGAGTTCGTTTTAAACTTCAATTTGACCGAATAATTATTAAGCTACATGCAAAAATAACAATCAAATGAGCATTTTTTGCACAAGACCACAACCTTCTCATGTCTCACTAACTTACTGAACTTTATTTTTACTTTTTTTTTCTTGCACTAATTATATTTCAGCGAGAACAGAAAAACTTTTCATGTCTTTTAAAGTTTATTCTCCGAACTGAATTAAATTCACTCAAGACCAGCACTTAATTGTGCAATAAATTTCTACACAGAATAACGTGCCTTTTGCACAACAACAACAACAACAATAATATTTAGAAACACCCTTTTTCCGTTTTTCTCTCTCGCCCGTATATTTGTTCTATTTGCCGATTTTTTTTTCCGTGTTCCGTGCATGTGATGTAACATTTCTTCAAGCAGCAAAAATATGCATAATAATTATGTGAGTTTGTGCATGCAATAATCCAATATAATGAGTATGTTATGAGGAAGTTTACGGATTTTTCCTATGAATATGTAGGCTTTATTTTATTGTTTCGAGCAAAATTTGCTTAATTTGGCGACGACGATAAATTCGTATGGTAATTAAGAGCCTTCAAGAAGGGCAAGCTTAATTCATTTTTACGAATTTATCACTTTTTTGTCGCGTGATAATCGATAAAAAATTCTTTTGAAGAGTCAATTGTGTTACAATAATTCATTAAAGATGTTTCCGGACCTTATCTTTGTTGTTTGATAAGGTTCATTCATTAGAAAAAGTCTATTTCTGATAAAATTTTTAGTTTAAAAGTATAAAAAGCGAAGAATTTTTTAAAAAATCATCAATTCCTATTAAATTGCCAACATGAATTGTGCCAAAGTGGTAAGAAATTCTTCAAATTATCATCAAATTTGCAATTTTTCATCAAAATTCATCCTTCAGATCATCATTTTATTCGGTTTTATCTGTTTTGGTGCCGCCGTGCCCGTAAAAGAGCACTTTAACTACACCTCAGATGGCGTCAATGTCGAAATCGAACTCGCTCTTGATCTGAATTTGATCGTCAATGTCAATGGAGAAAGTGTTTTCCCGCCAAATGTGACGGAAACACCTCCAACGAACATCACAACGACAACTCCTTTCCCCACGACGTCAGGAAATTGGACGACACCGAGCAACACAACCATACCACCACATTGGAATACAACCGCAAATTGGAATTCAACTACAACCTGGTCGACAGGAAATTGGTCTTCAACAACGCCTCTTCCAACATGGTCCACGAGCAATGGCACTGCTCCGGGAAATATTACGACAACAACTCCTCAAACGACGACAAATCGATCCGCAGAAGCTGAACCTTCGTTCATGGGACGTGTTTTTAGATTATTCTAAAAAAAAATATGAAAAAATAAATTATTAAAATTTTCTTTTACGTCACATGAAATGCGATTAAAAACTTTTTTTTAACATTGGCGGTCATTACCGAATGACGATAAACTTGCATGTGTGCATGTAGAGAGCGATAAAAGTCTAACAAGAATTATTTTCAACAAGAAAAACAAGGTTAAGTAAAAGTGTGGTTGGTAGAGATAAGGAGTTTTTCGATCGATTTTCCGAGTTTTGTATTCAATGGACGTCATTTTTCACAATTTTTTACGATTTTCTTTAATATTTTAGGACAATTATAATGTACTGCATATTGCGGCAATGTTCTCAAGGGAGGATGTCGTCAAACTACTGCTGACGAAACGTGGCGTGGATCCTTATTCAACTGGCGGAGTAAGTTTTTTGAAAAATTATTTAATATTTTAAGGGCTTTTTATCATGAAAAATTTCATCAATAAAATAATTGAAAAAATATTTTTTTTTTTTTACAATTTAATTAAAATTTTAATTTTTCTTTTAAATAATAAAAAAAAATATTTTTTTTAAAAAAATTTTGCAAAAAAAAATTTAAATTTATTTTTTTAAAAACAATTTAATTTTATTTAATTTTTCATTTTTTTAAAAATTAAATTGAAAAAAAATTAAATTTTAATAAATATTTTTTTAAAAAATTTTTATAAAATTAAATTTTCATCAATTTTATTTTTAAAAATATTTTTTTTATTTATTTTTTTTATAAAAAATATTTTTCTTACAAAAAATTATTGCACAATTAATTAAATTAATTTTATTATTTTTTCACAATTTTATTAGAAGCTTTAAATATTTTAAAAATAAAAAATGATCAATTTTTGTCAAAATATTTTTTTTTAATATTTAAATTTTTTTAAAATATTTATTTTAATTTTTCAAATTTTTTTTTTTTAATTAAAATTTATTTTTTAAATTATTAAAAATATTTTGTTTAAATTTTTTTTTTATTTTATTTTAAATATTTTTTTAAAATATTTTTTAATTTAATTTAACTGAAAAAAAATAATTTTATTTAAAAAAAATCTTTTTGAAAGAATTAGTATTTAAAATAAAATCTTTATTTCATCATTTTTTCAATTTAATTCATTCAATATAAAAAGAACTGAAGAATTCTTTAAAAAATATTTAAATAAAAAAAACATTTTTAATTATTGCACAGACAATTTTTTTCAATTTTTGCTTCTTTTATTTGTCTTATTTTTGGAAAAAATTTCTAGAAATGATGACGTCTCGTCTCACAAATTTATTTATTTTTAATTTTAAAAAATCTAGAATTCTCATAGAAAATTCCTTAGCACCGGAAGGGGTAGCGAGACAATCAATTTATTTATTGACAACCACAAACAAGCATATAGCATGCACAAAATAATAATAAACATTATTTTTTTTTTGAAAAAGAGGGGAGACAGACGCCACTAATACAATTGTAAAATTTTACAATAATTTTATTGACACCTTTGATTTTTCTGTGTGACTGCAGTTGTTTATTATTATTATTTATTGCCTATTTATTGTTGCTGCTGCACTTTTTTTCTCCAGCACGATTTTTTTTTTAATTTCATTGAACTTTCGAATTTCGAGTTTAGTATGAATTTTGCAGTGCATCTAACTACATCGCAATTTAATTTCAGACGCGACTTCAAACGCCAGTGCATTTGGTAGCAAGTCGTCAAACAGGAACTGCTACCTCGATTCTGCGAACGCTTCTTGCGGCCGCTGGAAAGGATATCCGTTTAAAAACAGACGCTGTAAGTACTTGAAAAAATTTTTTTTGTCGCGCCTCGAGTCATTTGCTGGTTGATCATCGCAAAAACGTGTGAGAAAAAGAAATTTGTTCGAAAAACGATACAACCGGAGTTGTACTATAACTCATTTGCATTTGATATTCCATTTCAATCACATTCCGTTTTATGTTTTTATTTTACTACCAACTTTGTGTGTTGCCACACATGTGTGAGTTTACCAAAAAAATGCGACCAAATGCAAAATAATAATAACAACTGCGTGCGATAAGTAGGTGACGACGACGTGACAGGACGTGGTGGTACAACTATCATACATCGGAATTAGTCATACATTGTTAGAAATCGCGTCGTATCCAAGGGTGTAAGGATTGTTGTTCACACTTCATTGGAATCTCCCGCGAAAAAAAAAATTTTTTTTTTGAATCAGTGACCTACAAAAATATTTTTTTCCTACCCACAATTTAATTCCAATTAGATTTTTTTTACGAATGTCATGCTCTTTTGTTGTTTTTCAATCAATCCAGTCCATCATAAGTTTTATTAAACGATTTCGTTTTATTTCAAATTAAATCCTTAATTTAGTTTGACGTGAAATTGCTTTTCGCTGGAAAATAATTGTCTTGCACAAAAAGTTAATTTCACACCTTCATGATTTTTTTTATGTCTTAATTGAATATTTTGCCTTGATAAAATTTTTCACCTTCCGACCTGACCCAAAATTGGCGCCACTTCAACGAAAGACAATGAAAGTCTTGTCACTTTTACTTTTTACAAAAGGAAAATATTTAACAAACAACGCACTTATCAAGACAATCGCTTTACAATTTATTTTCTGTTCCATTTCGCGCATCGTACGTCGCCCGTACATTGCCATCATTTTCATTTCTATATTCAATAAATTTCCATTTTTCCAGATATTTATCGCAACTTTTTTGCATTTCATGCACTTTTATTGCAATACCATGCGAACCAACGCCCTTTTATGTCTCCTTGCTGCTGTCGTTGTTTGTGTAATAAATTGATTCTTTCTTTTGTTGCAAGTCCATTTAAAAGAATTTAAAAAAAAAAAATTCTAATCAAAAAATAATGAAAAAATAAATAAATAAAAAAATATCTGAGAGAGAAGAGGCTACAAAGTTCGATTTTTTTATGCATGAAAATAGTTAGATCAATAACTTTGTTATTTTTTTCTTTTACATTGCGTTCGTCGTCGTCGTCGTTGTGAGCTGCACCTTTTCCATGCATAGCGATGCAATAAAATAAACATTTTTATTCGAACATGACAATTTTTGGGGTGATTTATTGTATTCAAATAGGCAACATTTTTTGTAAATTGAAAAATTCAGACAGACATCGTATGAAAAAAAAATGAAATATTTCAAAACAAACAAAATCTAGAGGATTATGGAAATATTTAAGCTGCACAGAAAGTAAAAGTGCATCAACCGTCCTCGAGACAATGTCCTTCTAAAGAGCTTATTTTTTCAGATTTCTTCAGAGGTATTTAAAAAAATGTCTTGAAACGATAAATAAATAATAATTTTACCACAAAATTTACTGGTAAATTATGTTTAGACTATAAATAGATTGTTTTGTATTTTCAACGATTGGCCTATTTATATAAATATTTCCTTTTTTGCCATGCATCGTTATTTAACTTGTAGTATGGAGCTAAATAATATTAATAAAATGTATTCCGTCAACGAAAAGCATTATTTTATGATTTGTAATTTACATAAACATTTACTAAATGAGGATATTTTATGTGTTTTATCGTACAAGAAAATCTAATCGAGTGGAAAATTTTTTTTTTTGCTAGCTTAATTAATATTTTTGTCGCATTATTTTTTAAATTATGTGCTACGAGCGGGTTTTAGAATGTCTGTCTGTTATTAGTTAAGAATAATATAAACTTCAAAGTTATATAAAATAAACTGGATAATATTAATTTGCTCGTTAATGTAGATTTAAAATGGCTGTGCTAAATTTATCGTGATTATGTTTAAGAAGAAAATGTAGATTTTTTAATAAAAAATTAAATCAAGAAGCTAAGATTTAAAACAATATCCTCAAAATTGATCATTTTTAGCAAAATTTAGGTACTTAGGTAAAAGAGCTTTTCTACTATTTTCGTATTACTATTCCATAAATATTACTTGTGTTCACATTGGTGCCGTCTACCCCTATTAGATATGTATTTGCTATTTTTAATTCTTGTAATTCTCGATGTGATAAAGAGTTGATAATCATATTAGCAGATGAGGTGGCGTCTTCGCCGCCAGTTATATCTGAACATATAAACTTTCCGTTTTCCTCAACAAAAACGTACATGGTTTGTTTTCGCTCACTCATTAAAAGATCTTTTTTATTTGGATTGGTTCTTGTCTTCTTTCCATAGGCTATGACACGTCTTCTAGTTTCTTGACTATCCTAATTGACTTAAGTTATACATTCGTTCGACCCCTTGCCCCATTCGTTCAGTAAAGTTATTTTTGTGTATTCGCCTTCATGATTTTTTTAGAAGGTCCAGGTACTTTAATTGGAAGATTCTCTTCAGATCAGATCAGATCTGGTGCCAAGGAGGCTTCAGATTGGTGTAAAATAATGGATTCTCACTGGATTTTTCGCGTTGAAAAAAAGGTTTGTTTTTGCGCTTAATACACAACGATGTGCACGGTGCGAAAGTTAGTATAGAACTAACAGAAGATTCTCTTAATAAGACATCATTAAATTGGCGAGTGGCCTGTCACATTTTTAAAAATGATGTTTTTAGGTCTTATATTTTCTTAAAAAAAATAATTTTATTAAATCCTTACAAAAGTTGTTAGCTAAGTTTACTTACCTGCATATCGATTATCATTGCAATAAATTTCCCTACCAAAAATGCGCTTAAGTGTATTTTCCATTATAAGTTTCTCTTCCTTAAATTTATTCGACACAATTTTGTCTTGTACGCCTTTGAAGTCGATCCCTCTTTTCATGAGTAACGGTCGTATCTACGCTAAAAAAAAATCCACCTGTACACCTCTCGCTATGTAAAAGAACAAATAGAACTATAATAAACAATAAATTGAAATAAATAATCATAAAAATATGGAAAACAAAAGAAAAAGCAGAAAAAAACAATTGAAGTTAGGTAATACGTTTAGTTTTTTGATAGTTCAGACAGACAAATAACAGAAATATAGAACAAACGCCTGATGTTTCGTTGTTGTACATAAACAATAATCGCATGTATATCTCTAAGGGAATGTGCCATCACCCCGTAATCTATGCGAGGTGTGTTTGCGTAGTCAAAATTCTACAGTTAACAGTAAAACAATACAATACAAACAACACAAACAAACAAAAAAATATGAAAAATTGCAAGCAAATATCTATTTGGAAGGTATCGATGGCAGCCAAAGAAAGTTAGTTTGAAAATGCTCCTCAATTCAGTTAGACATGTCTTTGCGACCTAGTAATAGTAATAGCAGTAGAAGAAGTAGTGTGATGCCGCCAGCAAATGATCAGACGACGGGCAGTAATCGTGCGTCGGTGTCAACGTCGAAAGCGTCGCTCGCCAAGTTGGCGAAGAGTTTTGCGCGCAAAAATGCGGAAAAGCGCGCCAATGACTCGTGGAGTAATCTCATTAAAAACGCTCTTATTTTGCAGCGCGGAAAAATCCCGTTACTCCTGGCTGTGGAAGCTGGCAACCAGTCTATGGTCAGAGAGCTGCTCTCAGCTCAAACGGCGGATCAATTGAAAGTAAGTAGCAACCTTTTTTTTCCGTTTCAGCCTCTAAAAATAGACAAAACAAAAGGCAAATTAATAGAAAACACTGCAGATAATCAATAAACCCTTGTCGCGACTCATTCATTTTTCGAAAAAGAAACAAAAGAAACGCAAAACGTCATAAATTGCTTACTCAGTTAAATAAAACACAGCTATAGTGCAAAAAAAGTCAAACAATCAAAAAAAGAAACAAGTTCAAGGAAAATACGGTGTTTATGGAGGCAAAGTTTTTGCAAATAAAATTCGTTACTTCTTAAAAATTTCCAACGAACTTCTCAACAATTTCTCCGAAAAACAAAATTTTTTTATTAAAAACCATCAATAAATCGCGAAAAAAATCAGTTACTGAAGAAAAAGTCAATATTCGCTCATATTTTAGCTATTGTGCAATGTTCGTGTCAAAAGATGTAAAATAAGGTACTTAATCATAATAATTCGTAATGTGTTATGAAATATAAACAAGTGGTGCTGTAATAATATGAATTTCTGCAGAAAATCCAAGAAATTCATAGAAAGTCTTTAAAATGCAATTTACCTGAACAAACAAACATGTTTGCCTGATTTTCCTTTCCATGTGAGGAATCAAAGTGATGGTATCAAAGTAATTATTCGTTCCATGCAAGCAACTATAATGATAAGAATACAAATATTATTTCAAGAAACTTCAATTATTGCCGCGGAAATGAAAATTTTTTTTAATTTTCGACAGTCTTTGTTCAGATTTTGACTTTAGTAGAAGACTTTCTTTTTATGTCGCGTCGTAAATGGGGAATATTGATTGATGCGGTGATTTTTTATTTAATTTAAAAAAAATATTTTTAAATGTTTTAAAATAATTTTTATTTTTTTAAAAATGTTTAAAAATATTTTTGAAATGTTTTAAAATTTATTTTAAAATTTTTCTAAGTATTTTAAAATTTTATTTTTATAAAATATTAAAAAAAAAATTTTAAATAAATTTTTTAATTTTTTTTTAAATATTTTTTGTATTTTTTATATTGTTAAAATTAATTAATTTTTTTAATCTTTTAGGCAACAGATGCGAATGGCGACACACCATTACATTTGGCAGCACGTCGACGAGATGTCGATATGGTACGGATATTGGTCGACTATGGCACGAATGTGGATTCACAAAATGGAGAGGGTCAAACGGCGTTGCATATAGCAGCGTCTGAAGGAGATGAGCAGTTAGTCAAGTATTTCTATGGGGTGAGGGCTTCTGCGGCGATTGCTGATAATCAAGGTGAATTTTTTTTTTAAATTATTGATCGAAAATTTAAATTTTATGTTAAAACTTAAAGATCTTAAGTTATTTAAGTCATAGAAAAAATTAAATTTTTTTTTTTTTTAGAAAAATAAGCAAATTTCATTGAAAATCCTCAATTATTGTATTGAAATTTGCTTTAAAATATGAAAAATTTAATTTTTTAAAAATAATTTTAATTAACTTGAGTAAAAATCCGTAATTACATATTTGAAAAAACTTTTTTTTTAATAAGATTTTTAATTTCCTCATATATTTTATTTTTTTTTTTTAATTTTGAAACTTTTTCATTTTCTTGTAGATCGTACTGCAATGCATTTGGCAGCGGAAAATGGTCATGCAACGATCATTGAAATCTTAGCGGATAAATTTAAAGCAAGTATTTTCGAACGTACCAAAGATGGAAGTACCCTCATGCATATCGCTTCGCTCAACGGTCACGCGGATTGTGCCATGATGTTGTTCAAGAAGGGCGTTTATCTGCACATGCCGAACAAAGGAGGCGCCAGAAGTATTCACACTGCTGCACGATACGGTCACGTTGGCATCATTAACACGCTGCTGCAACGAGGCGAAAAAGTTGATGTGACGACAAACGTAAGTAGCTTTTTTTCTTTTGCACAATTGATTGCGAAATAATTACATGTCCCATATTCGGATCGCCTGCAGGATAATTACACTGCCCTACATATTGCCGTGGAATCGTGCAAACCGGGTGTGGTTGAGACGTTGCTCGGTTTTGGAGCGGAAGTGCATGTCAGGGGTGGCGACAAGAAGGAAACTCCGTTGCACATTGGGGCGCGTGTCAAGGAAGGGGCTCGGTGTGCTCTTATGTTACTCAAATCAGGTGCCAATCCAAATATTGTTACCGAAGACGGGCAATCGCCGTTGCATGTCGCCGCGAAATACGGTAACGATGAGACATTAGACTTGTTGCTCGAAGATGGCGGAGACGCCTTGTTACAATCAAATGTAAGTACGTTTTTTTTTTTTTTTTTTTTTTTTTGAAAGAATAATATTTAACTTTTTGTCCCTTGCTTGATTTGAATCTTTTTTTTTTGTAATTTTGTAAAGATTTTTTTTTAAATATTGTTCAATTTTTTCTATACATTTTGTTAAATTTTAAATTAAGCCCAAAAAATGTTTAAATTAGAAAAAAAAATTTTTATTTACAAAATATTAAAAAATAGAAAATTTTATCATAAATTAGCGGATTTTTAATTTTTTTCACAATTTTTTTTCAAATTTCGTTTTTAAATATTTTTTATATAAAACATTTTGTTTAAAAATTTGTTCTACAAAATTTAAAAATAATTTTATTTTTTATGATTTTTTTTCTATTTTTTTTTTAATTTATTTTTTTTTAATTTGTTTTTTTAAATTATTTCAAAGGCTAAATATTATCGGATAAATTTTAAAAAATCAAAATAATTTTTTTAAATAAAATAAATTTTACTTTTAGATCGGTGAAACGCCCCTCCATCTCGCATGTCGTCGATGTCAGCCAATAATTGTAGAAAAGTTGATCGAATGGGTCAAAGACAAGCATGGACCGGAAGTTGCGGCGCAATATATCAACACCGTCAACGAAGATGGAGCAACAGCTCTTCATTACGCGTGTCACGTTGTCAAAGATGAAGTTGTTGTCCCCAACTCTGATCGCGAAATCGTCAAAAAACTGCTTCAAAATGGCGCCGATGTCTCACTCCAGACAAAAACCACGGCAGAAACGTGTTTCCATTATTGTGCTGTTGCCGGCAACAACGACATCCTCACAGAAATGTTATCACACATGACAGCAACCGACATCCAGAAAGCAATGAATCGTCAATCGGGCGTCGGATGGACCCCACTACTGATCGCTTGTAATCGAGGGCATATGGAGTTCGTCAATAATCTGCTGGCAAATCATGCAAGAGTTGACGTGTTCGATAACGAGGGTCGATCCGCTTTGCATTTGGCTGCCGAACATGGTTTCCTGCAAGTTTGCGACGCACTTCTCACCAACAAAGCATTTATTAATTCCAAATCTCGCGTTGGGCGAACAGCACTTCACTTGGCTGCGATGAACGGTTTTACGCATCTCGTTAAATTCTTGATTCGAGACCATAATGCCGTTATAGATATTTTAACGCTGCGCAAACAGACACCTTTGCACTTGGCAGCTGCAAGTGGGCAAATGGAAGTTTGTCGATTACTGCTGGAACTTGGTGCGAATATTGATGCCACTGACGATTTGGGCCAGAAACCCATTCATGTCGCTGCTCAAAATAACTATTCCGATGTGGCGAAGCTTTTTTTGACGCAACATCCGAATTTGGTAATGGCGACGAGTAAAGATGGCAACACTTGTGCTCATATTGCTGCCATGCAAGGTTCCGTCAAAGTAGTTGAGGAGCTTATGAAGTTCGATAGGAATGGCGTGATATCAACAAGGAACAAATTAACGGATTCGACGCCCTTGCAACTTGCTGCGGAAGGCGGGCATGCGGATGTCGTCAAAGCTTTGGTGCGTGCGGGAGCCTCCTGTACGGAAGAAAACAAATCTGGCATGACCGCCGTGCATTTGGCTGCTCAAAACGGACATGGACAAGTCTTGGAAGTCATGCGCAGCTCAAATTCGCTTCGAATCTCGAGCAAAAAACTCGGATTGACACCTTTGCATATCGCCGCGTACTACGGACAAACAGATACGGTGCGCGAATTGCTCGTTAATGTACCTGCCACAGTGAAATCTGATCCACCAAGCGGAATGTCTCTCGTACCTGAGCTGGGAACAGAGTCGGGAATGACGCCGTTGCATCTCGCTGCCTATTCGGGAAACGAAAATGTCGTCAGGCTGTTACTTAACTCGCCTGGCGTTCAAGTTGATGCGGCAACAACCGAAAATGGCTTCAATTCGTTGCATTTGGCGTGTTACGGAGGTCATGTTTCGATCGTCGGATTGCTTCTGAGTCGTTCTTCGGAACTTTTACACAGCGTGGATCGACATGGGAAAACCGGTTTGCATATCGCTTCGATGCACGGACATTTTCAGATGGTTGAAGTCCTGTTGGGACAAGGTGCGGAAATCAATGCGACAGACAAAAATGGATGGACTTCGTTGCATTGCGCTGCGAAAGCGGGTCACTTGGATGTTGTGAAGCTTCTGACGGAATCCGGGGCTCAACCAAAGTCCGAAACGAATTACGGTTGTGCTCCAATTTGGTTTGCGGCATCCGAGGGGCATTACGATGTCCTGAAATATCTCATGCATCGCGAACACGACACCTATTCCCTGATGGAGGACAAACGTTTTGTATATAATCTCATGGTTGTCTCGAAAAATCACAACAACAAGCCGATACAGGAGTTTGTATTGGTGTCGCCAGCTCCCGTGGATTGTGCTGCAAAGTTGTCCAATATTTATATTATTCTGTCAACGAAGGTTTGTACCTTAAATTTTAAAAAATTTGCTTAAAAGTGTAAAAAATTTATTTTTCTTGTAGGAAAAAGAGCGTGCGAAAGATCTTGTTGCTGCTGGAAAACAATGTGAAGCAATGGCAACTGAACTTCTGGCATTAGCAGCTGGAGCAGATTCCGCAGGACGCATCTTGACAGCCACCGATCGTCGAAATATGGAATTTCTCGACGTTCTGATAGAGAATGAGCAGAAAGAGGTTATTGCACACACAGTCGTACAAAGATATCTTCAGGTTCGTAAACTCGAAGGACGAATTTTTCATAAAATTTTATAGGAAATTGCACTTTTTTGGTTTTTTTTTTATTGAACGGGTTGTTGAAAATATTTAAAAATTTGTTTAAATTGTTAAAATTAATTATTCAAAACTGTTTTAATACGACATTTTTAAGCAAATTTTCATAAAAATTTCTATGCCGAATATTTAAAATGTAGTACTTTACATTTTTTTTATTTTAATTTTTTTTTAATATTTTAACATTTTTAGCTCAAATAGTTAAAAAATTGAAACTGAAAAAAAATTTCTCTCTTAAAATCACAAACATTTGAAACTGGAAAAAAATTAAATATAAAATTATTTCTTCTGCTCAAATTATTGAGAATTTTCGTTTATTCTTTTTAAAATTTTTATTTATTTTTTTTTATATTTTTTTACATCTTTGACAATTTTTTTTATAACCTTTAATTTTTTTAAAATTCTTTCTTAATGTTTTTTTTTATTTTTTTCTTAATTTTTTTCATTCACAAATTAGATAATTTAATGAACTTAAGGGTGTTCCAAGACCGTTTTCTGTTTCGCGTTTCCTCCCCCATCATTTTTATCAAAAATCACCATGGGGATATAGAAATTTTATATAGATTTTGAAATACTTTTTCATATTAAATGACTTAAGAAATCAAGTTTTTCTAGCTTTTTTTTAGCGATATTTAAGCTGTTTTTCAACAAGTTTGACATTTTGCACTATTTAAGAGGTTATTTCGATTAAGAAATCAAGAATTAATTTTTTACAAAAAATAACGATCAAAAACTGTGTCAAAGCAATTTTTGTCAAATCTTGCTCCAAATGGATAAAAATTTATCAGAGGGGCTCTAATTTATCATTTTTAATCATTTTGCAACTCAAAACTGCCAAAAAATTGAAACTGAAAAAAAAATTTTTCTTTGACATGGTTTTGATTTGAAAACTAAATCAAGAGAAAAACTAAATCAAAAACTGTGTCAAAGCAATTTTTGTCAAATCTTGCTCCAAATGGATAAAAATTTGTTAGAGGGCTCTAATTTATCAAAAAAAAAATTGAAACTGAAAAAAAAATTTTTTTTTGACATAGTTTTGTTTTGAAAACTAAATCAAGAGCAAAACTAAATCAAAAACTGTGTCAAAGCCATTTTTGTCAAATCATGCTCCAAATGGATAAAAATTTGTCAGAGGGCTCTAATTTATCATTTTTAATCATTTTGCAACTCAAAACTGCCAAAAAATTGAAACTGAAAAAAAAATTTTTTTTGACAAGTTTTGTTTTGAAAACTAAATCAAGTCAAAACTAAATCAAAAACTCAAAAACTGTGTCAAAGCAATCAAATCTTTCTCCAAATGGATAAAAATTTATCAGAGGGGCTCTAATTTATCATTTTTAATCATTTTATAACTCAAAACTTCCAAAAAATTGAAACTGAAAAAAAAATTTTTCTTTGACATAGTTTTGTTTTGAAAACTAAATCAAGAGAAAAACTAAATCAAAAACTGTGTCAAAGCCATTTTTTGTTAAATTTTGCTCCAAATGCATAAAAATTTATCAGAGGGCTCTAATTTATCATTTTTAATCATTTTATAACCAAAAACTGCCAAAAAATTGAAACTGAAAAAAATTTTTTTCTTTGACATAGTTTTGTTTTGAAAACTAGGTAAATGAAGAGCAAAACTAAATCAAAAACTGTGTCAAAGCCATTTTGAAAACTTTTTTAGATTAGATTATTTTTTTTAGAAAAATTTTTCAAAATAGTTTTTGGAAAGGAAAAATTAAGTCAAAACGCTAATTTTATAGCAATATCATAGAAAATATCTCAAAATTGAGCAATTTTATTACTTTTCCATACTAAATGGTACTAAAAACGAAAATCTATATAAAATTTCTATATCCCCCATGGATTTTTTTTCAAGCATGTAACGCGAAACAGAAAACGGTTTTGGAACACCCTAAAATATTTGAAACAATTTTTAACCAAAATCCTTTTAATTTATTTTTAGGAATTATGGCGCGGTAGCTTAACATGGCCTGCTTGGAAACTCATGCTACTTTTCATCAGTTTCATCCTCTGCCCGCCCGTTTGGATCGTCTTCACGCTTCCCTTAGGTCATAAGTACAACAAAGTCCCAATCATTAAATTTATGTCGTACCTCACCTCACACATCTACCTAATGTTGCATCTCATGATTGTCGGCATCACCCCAATTTACGCCGTCGTTCGTCCCAGCTTGCTGCCATATTGGTACGAATGGGGCCTTCTCGTGTGGCTTAGCGGATTACTTCTCTTCGAACTGACAAATCCGAGCGATAAATCCGGTTTGGGCAGCATAAAATTACTCGTGTTGCTGTTTGGCATCGCTGGCGTCGGCGTGCACGTTTGCGGAATGGTTTTTGTCGAGAAAAAGTACTGGCCAACGTTACTTTACTGCCGCAACCAATGCTTCGCTCTGTCCTTCCTGCTGGCTTGCGTACAAATTTTGGACTTTTTGTCGTTCCATCACCTGTTCGGACCGTGGGCCATCATCATTGGCAATCTCCTGAAGGATTTGGCGAGATTTTTGGCTGTTTTGGCCATCTTCGTGTTCGGTTTCTCGATGCACATTGTCGCGCTGAATCAATCTTTCAAGAATTTGAGTCCTGATGACATACGACGATTGTCGAGAACAGCAGCGGGAGCTCCTTACTTCTCCGATGGTGAGTACAAACATTCCAAAAAAATGTTTTTTCAACCTTGACTAACTAATTAACCCTTTAACTAAGAAAATTCTTATAAATAAACCTTCGTGTCATATCATAGCTAATAGGAATAAATAGCGATTAGTGAATTTTTCGTTAAAAAAAAAACGGAAAAAAATGTAAAAAAATTTTGTAAAATTGTAAATAATTAATTTCTGAATATTGCGTTAGAACACAATAACATCACAACGACACGGGTGAAACGAGCGGCAGCAGCTGCCATTACAGACTACCGTAGAAAACACAAAACCGATGGTATGTCCAATCAAATTCTGATATCAAAAAAAATGTCTGCTGCTTCCTGCCAATAAATGTGAATCAAATACGTTTGTCTATACCTACATTCGTGTCTCTTGTCATTAATTATTAATTTTGTCCTTGCGCATTTCTCGTCAATATTTCAGTTTTCATTAACATTTTTTGTACGCCCACATTTTTTGTACATTTTTGGGCTCCTTTTTTGAAAAAAAGCATGAATTGTTGCTTCCTGTAAAAAAAATGTCTCTCGCGCGGAATGTTTTTATGGCAGAATTTTTGCGGCATGCCCGAAATTTTTGTGTATTTTATTTTTTGTACAAAACCATTTGCACGTTTTGTGAATAATTAACTCACTTTTTGTACAGAATTTTTTGTCTAATAACATTTCAAAAATAAAAAAGGCTCCCGATCAACTTCTGATGCTCTGTGCTGCGCTGAAAAACGCTGGCTGATGTTTGAATGTTTGTCCTCGTCCCGAAAGTAAAAAGTGTTCAATGTAATTTGTGTCCAAATGTTTTGTGTCATTGTGATTTTTTTCTAATCTCGATTATTTTACGTTGAAAAATCGCGTTTGAACAGTTCCAATGACACCCATTATCGCATTTGAGCGTCTCTTTTTCGCCGTTTTTGGACAAACGTCGCCCGATGACATTAACTCGCAGCGCCATTTGCGTCCCGATTGGACCGAAAATTTATTTAAAATCGTTTATGGCGTTTACATGCTGGTCTCCGTCGTTGTACTAATCAATTTACTTATTGCTATGATGTCGGACACGTACCAACGTATTCAGGTAATTTACTTTTAAGCCATTATTAATATTTTTTCTTTTTTTTTCTCGCTCTCTTTTTGGCTCCGGCGATGTGCGATGATTAAAAATAATTTTTTTTTGCGTGACAATTCGCACAATCGCTCTCGTCCTTTGTTCCGTCGACAGTCCGTATGAATCCCATTTCATCGTTCGAGCTGTTGTTCTTCGCCGTGTTTGGTCAGACGACAACCGAACAAACGCAAACCGACAAAATCCTTAATTTACCCACCAAGACACAACCTTATTGGACAGAGTATTTGTTCAAAATTGTCTTTGGTATTTACATGTTGGTGTCTGTGGTTGTCCTTATCAATTTACTTATTGCTATGATGTCTGATACGTATCAAAGGATTCAGGTACTGGGTTGTTGTCTTAAACAAAAATTAATGTAGAGCACTTGTGACTTAATCAAGAAATTTTCCACTTTTTTTTTTAGAGAAAATCCTTTCTTCTTCTATCTCTTGAGTGTTTTATAGAAAAATTAAAAATTTTCTCACGTAATTTCTTCTATAAGGCACTTTTCTTCGAAACGTCTTTTATTTATGCGATTCTAATGGGAGTTTTTGTATTTTATTAGGCTCAATCAGATATCGAGTGGAAATTCGGATTATCGAAGCTGATTCGGAACATGCATAGAACGACGACAGCTCCCGCTCCTCTCAATCTCATCACTACTTGGCTCATGTGGATCATCGAGGTTTGCAAGGTAAGTTTTTTTTTAATTTTAATTTTAATTTTAATTTTAATTTTAATTTTAATTTTAATTTTAATTTTAATTTTAATTTTAATTTTAATTTTAATTTTAATTTTAATTTTAATTTTAATTTTAATTTTAATTTTAATTTTAATTTTAATTTTAATTTTAATTTTAATTTTAATTTTAATTTTAATTTTAATTTTAATTTTAATTTTAATTTTAATTTTAATTTTAATTTTAATTTTAATTTTAATTTTAATTTTAATTTTAATTTTAATTTTAATTTTAATTTTAATTTTAATTTTAATTTTAATTTTAATTTTAATTTTAATTTTAATTTTAATTTTAATTTTAATTTTAATTTTAATTTTAATTTTAATTTTAATTTTAATTTTAATTTTAATTTTAATTTTAATTTTAATTTTAATTTTAATTTTAATTTTAATTTTAATTTTAATTTTAATTTTAATTTTAATTTTAATTTTAATTTTAATTTTAATTTTAATTTTAATTTTAATTTTAATTTTAATTTTAATTTTAATTTTAATTTTAATTTTAATTTTAAAATACTTTAACACCAAATTTTTAATTTTAATTTTAATTTAATTTAATTTTAATTTTAATTGAAAATAAAAAAAAATACTTTAACACCAACTTTTTATCATTTTAGGCTCGGATAGCAAAGAAGAAACGCCCCAGTTTGATGCAAATGATGCATCTACAGCAAGGTAGACAAAGTCCCCGTTCTAAAGCAGGTGCTAAATGGTTATCTAAGATAAAGAAAGGTCAGGTGGCACCAAAAGGTTCGCATGTTTGCTTCTTATTAACTGTAATTTTATAATTTTGTTGTTGTAATTCCATGAAAAAAAGTTTTCTGATTGGTAAAAATTACGAGAAAAGGTCTTAAATTAATCAAATTTTTCAAAAAATTTAATACCTTTACTCTCAAAAACGAAGAATTTTAGGCTTGGCTATCAAAATATTTGCGAGCTCAGTGTTTAAAAAGGTTGTATTTTGAAAAAAGTTAAAATTTTTGTTGCTCCGAGTAATCAGTAACGGTATTTAGTCTCTCTTCTTCCGTAGTCTTCTATCTCTATTTAGTCTTTCTTTTAGAATAGTAACTAAAATTATTTTAGATTTAATTTTTTTTAGTGAGATCGTAAGTAAAATAAAAAATAGTTTATAGAGTTTCTTGAATGTTTAAAAAAAACAAATGCTTTTGACGCTTTGCTTGGTGTTTGTCAATGTCTTGAAGTGTTTGTTTGTTAAATTGTTCTAAAAATGAATTTTTGTCTGCAGATCTCTGTGATGATTATTTTCTAAAATTTATCGTATGTACCTACGTCCAATCGCATGATCGCGCTCGAATCACTCAAGTAACTTAAAAAAAAAATAAAATTATAAAAAAAATCATGATTGAAGTAATATTAGATAGCCTTCCTATCACTAAATCATAAAACTAGTTTGGTAAAAATGCATGTGGAATAAAAAAATTAGAACTAAAAGTAGATTTTTGCACGAATCGAGTAATTTTCTTAAATTTCTTCAACTATTAGAGTACTTTTAAAACTAAATTTTAGACATTTTTGGTACTGAATCTTCGTAGTTTCATTAGAAAAAATCAAATGACTTACAAAAAAGTCCACAAAAAGGTTCCACCTGTATTTTTCTGACCCGAAATTCGATAATTTCTCAAAAAAAAAAAAATTATCAAAATTATTTTCCTTAAAAAAAAAACTTGAAACCTCAACTTTTTTAGAACAATTCCTAACAAAACCTAATTGTCGTTTTTTTTACAAATTTTTTACGTGTTCAATGGCGATTCAAAAAAAAAATTAGACTCGTCCACTGCTTTATCAGTTGTACATTTGTCGCCTCTAGGATCGCAAGTTAGTTTTTCGGCAGCAGCAACGACGCGCATCGAAAATGTCGTGGATTGGGTGCAAATTGCCAACAAATATCGCGCACTGATGGGCGACGAGGAAGATCGCAGCAGCATGAGTCACGCCGACACGGATCAGGAATCGGGACACGCTGATGGCGCCGCTCAAGTTGGTAATAATGTGAATGCGGGCGTTGGCGGAGCGAATGCTCTAACGACTGCCGCCGCGAATCAGGTTTAAATCTCCCGCTAAATTTGGTGGCGGAGCGTAAAAAAGTTCTGTAAATAGAAATTTTTTTTAGGTTTAAGTAAATTTTTAGCGTAAAATTGGCACAAAATTGAAATAAAAAGAGCAATTAGAGGCGTCGATTCGCCTTTTTAACATGAAATAAGTTACCATTAAGAATTAGCAATGAAGAAAATTTTTCTATCAAGTACTTTTGTACGAGTTAGGTTGTTAGCGTTTTACTTTAGATACGTAATAAAAACAAATAACGAGTAAAAATTGTAAATAACTCGAAAAATTACAACTGTAAATAAAGCGCTTCCGGTATGAAAAGTTAGATTTTTAAGGAAATCAGTGTTAAAATGTAAATTTATTTGTAAAAAATCTAGTTTCGAATTGCAATAGTGAGTAAGGCTTAGTTTTAGATTTAATATAAAAATATAAATTATTAATAAAGATTCGAAAAAATGTTTGAATTTTTCAAATTTAAGACTTTAACAGGAGAAATTTGTAAATTTTTTTAACAAAAATTGTAAAAAATCACTTTTAGCTTTAATTTTAGGAAAGGTGCAAAGTCCGTCCTGTCTTTTGTAAATTAAATATTTAATGAACAAAACATCGTCAGTCAGTCGAGTGAGTATGATTTGTACAAATTTTGTAAAAAAAATTTTTTTTTCAGGTCAATCTAAAATTTTTCATGAAAAAAAAATATTTTTCAAAAAAATTTTCATTTTTTAATTTTTTTTTTCAGTTCGATTAAATCCAATCACGTCATTTGAATTACTCTTCTTTGCTGTATTTGGTCACGTGGTTACCGATCAAACGATTGTCGATAAATTTGATGAAAACAGCAAGAACGATCGAACGCAACCCGAGTGGTGTGACTACTTTTTCAAGCTGATCTTCGGTATTTACATGTTGGTGTCGGTAATTGTCTTGATCAATCTCCTCATTGCTATGATGTCGGACACGTACCAACGAATTCAAGCCCAATCGGATATTGAATGGAAATTTGGATTGTCCAAGTTGATCAGAAACATGTTTCGAACGACGACTGAAGCACCTCCGCTGAATTTAGTCACGACATGGGTCAAGTGGATTTTCTATAATTGCAGCTCGTTTCAGCGGTATCACGGAAAGAATAAGAGAGTGAGACAAATTGAGGTTACGCGGTACTTTGGAAAACCTGAGTAAGAAATTTTATGGATTTTTTAACAATTTCAGAAATTAAAAAAAAATTTTTTTTAGTCCAAAAACAAAAGCAGCTGCTAAGTGGCTCAAAACTACGGAACAAGCAGCAAAAGCACGTCAAGAATGTAATTTTATCAAAATTTTTCAATAAAACTTTAATTAATAAAAATTTTTAAACAGCTGTCGACGGTTCTACTGTCAATGTAAAAGGCAAACCCAATCGTTTTTCCGAGCCAGAAGCCAAAAAAGTCTCAATTGAAAAAGTAATCGATTGGCTAATGATCGCCAACAAGTTCCGCGAGATCTCCGGCGATGAAGAATATCTCGAAAACATGCAGAACCAAGAAACGGAAAACGATGAAAACGTAGAAGCTAGAGTAGCAGCTGCCGCCGCCGCTGCAGCAGTTGGAGCTGTTGTCTAAAAAAAATGCTCAATTTGCTTTAAAAAAAAGTTTATTTTCGATACATTAGAAATAAATTAGTTCTAAAAATATTTTTGTGTGACTTTCATGTTCAGACAGGCTTCTCTTTGTGCGTTTTCATGTGAAGCTTAACGTGGTAATTGCGATTGAACATTTTTCCACAGATCGGACACGCATGAGATCTTCCGACGGTGTGGAGTTTTTGATGCGATTTCATGACTCGTTCAGATTTGAAGAAATTCTGGCAAATGTCGCATTGGTACTTGTTTTCCGTGTTGTGAGTATTTTCGTGGTCCGTTCGATGACTTGGAGTGCGAAAGCGTTTGGGGCAGTAGTTGCATTTGTACATTTTACTAAAATCAAAAAAGAAAATTGTTGAATTTTTAAAAATTCTAAATTTTTTTAATGAAATTTTTTACTTGTTGTCTGCATGATCCATTCTGATGTGATTTCGCAGGTCAGCTAAAAAAAAGAAAAATTAATTATTGACTTTTAAAAGAATTTAAAAAAAAATAATTAGGTAGTTATATTTAAAAATAATTAAATTTAAACATTAACTTTTAAATTTAACTTAATTAATTCTATTACAAAAAATTAATTAAAAATTAAAGAAAAAAAAAATAAAAAATAAATAAAAATTTTAAAAACATATAAATAAAATTTCTAAACAAAATTGATTTTTTAAAATTAATTATTTTTATTAAAATTAGATAATTCTTTAAATTAAATTAAATTTTAAATAAAAATTATATTTTTTAATCAATTATTTTTATAATTAAAATTTAATTTTAAATTAAATAATTTAATTTAATTTAATTGATTATTTATTTTAAATTTAATTTTTAATTAATTTAAATTGAAGTTTATATTTAAAAAAAAAAATTAAATAATTTTTATTATCAAAATATTAATTAATTAATGATTTAATTAATTTTTTTTTCAAAAATTTAATTAACTATTTTTTTTTAATTTAAAAAAAAACAAATAAAAAAAATATAAAAATAAAAAAAAAATTAAAATAAATACTCACAAGGTGACAAATAAGTTTCTCCACACTCCTCACATTTCTGCTCGTCATGCACTTTAAGATGATTTTTCAGCGCTGCCTGATTCACAAACTTCTTCGAACAAATATTGCACGAAAGAACTCTTTTTTTGCAACTATCTCTCACATGCGTGCCATATTCCTTCTTGGTCTTAAACTGCTCTTTGCAATACGGACACGTCAATTCGATAATTTTCTCCTTGTAATGCGAATACCTGATGTGCCCGAGTAATTTGTAGAAAAAATCAAAACTTGTCTCGCAATCACGCAACGGACAATCGAAATTTTTGGTGTGACTGAAGCTGTGATACTTCACGGACTCGATATTTTTGTAGGATTTTTGACAAACGCCACAAATGAGCGGCGAATCGTTTTTCAGTTCGAACGTTTCAAACATTTCGAGATATCCTGTTTCATCTAATTCACTTTGGTCCTTGAAAAGAAAGATTTTTTTACTAATCGCTGGCAACGTTTGAAATTCACGATCGTTTCCAGATTTTTTGGGATCCAAAATTTCATGTCCGTTTTTCAGATGATTTTTTATTTGATCGTACGAGACAAAAACGGCTTTGCAAACTTCGCAGCAGTAAAATTCAGTGTTGTCAAATAACACGGGCAGCACAATTTCATGTAAAATTCGATGTTTTTCGATATCTTCCGGTCCTTGATACAATTTATGGCAAATTGGACAATGATATGCTACATTTGTGATTTCTACAATTTTATCTTCTTCCGAATCCGAATCTTTTTTCGCATCTTCCGTGATTTCTTCTTCGATAAATTGATCATCATCGTCGTCAATTTCGGCAATTTGGATTAATTCCGTGTTTTCTGGCAGTGAAAATGGTTCTTGGGACGACTGTGATGGCTCTTCAGTGTAAATTTGCATTGGTTCGGCTTCCTTTTCTTCACTTTTTTGAAGCATCAAGTCCAAATTTTGAATGAAATCCGAAAGAATCTTGGAATGTTTTGTTCTCATGTGACTTTGTAAGACTTGGGCAGTTGAAAGACGTTCATAGCATCCGGGAATGACACAAAAATTGCCGTCTGCGTCTCGATCGAAGCAGGAATATAAATTGTAAAGTTCGTCAAACTCATCCCCGATGTCACCAAAAGCTTTTTCAACTTTTTCTTGGATTTTTGAATACTGTATCCCGTCTTCGAAAGCATCTTCGTTGACATTTTCATCAAATTTTGCAGTAATTTCGTCGTCTGTTTGGCAAGAAAAGTCATTTGTACTCGTTTTTTCAGGTTTTGGAAGGACCTCGTAAAAAGTGTAATCGTATCCAGGCTCCAATAAGTCGTGCAACACCTTGTTTGAGCTCTCACATTTCCGTTTGAACTTTATCGACTCAATTAGCTTCTTTTTACATTCGATACAGATCTTTTGTGGGAGTTTATCGTTGTGAACAATCTAAAAAAGAGACTTTTACAATGAAATTTCATTAAAAATTCAACAAAAACTTACTTTAATTCGAAAAAACTGCTGAAATACTGTCGGTAACGTAACTAAATTTCCATCGATAATCTCTTTTACGAACAAATTCGTCAAGGGCTTGGATTCCAGACAAATTCTACAAATCACTTCAGGATCCAAATTGACTGGACAATCAAAATCATCCATTCTGAAGGTTTTAATTCATGAATTTTCTATTTTTTGGAGCGATTTTTGCCCGCCCGATGCTCGAACGCGCGATGTAAACAAACATTTTCTTACTCCTCACGGAATTTATCGAATTAGCAGAATGGCGATTTTAATTTTATCACTTTTATTCGTCTCACGAAATTCTCAAAATCAAATCAAAACAATGAGAATTTTTCACAGTCACATATTTCATTGAATTAAAGACGAAATCTGCCAAAATCGAGTGAAAATCAGTAAATTAAAGGATATATCGAGCACTCTCCTGGCCAGTAACGGTGTGAAAATGAGGTAAATTAGATGAAAAATTAAAATAATTCAAAATTAATTGGGTGCTCTTGAAAAATTAGGCCAATTCTTATCACGTTTTGCGTATAGACGTCGCAGAGAAATCGTAAAACTGCACTTATCTCACAAACCCCTTTGATTCTCATACAAATGTGATGACTAATTACATGTTTTTTTTGTCTCGCCCACAGCAGAAATGACTGATCGTCCCAGATGTTTAGATTGGGTGCCTCTTGCGACCCACAATTGCCTCCGTTTACGCAATCTCATCCAAATTATTGGTCAAAACATCGATTGCAAGCACGATGATACAACGCATTTGTATTTTACGCTGCACACGACGCCCATGTCGTCGCCCTTTTACAAAAGTAACGCCGTGGAAATGACTCGCGATGGCACTTGTCGCTGGCCCGAGATCCATTTGCCCGACAAAATGGGAAAATCCTCGGCGACTTGTGTTTGTGTTCGGGTTTGGGAGCAAAGAGCACCGCGAAACAACAACAACAACAGTAGTTTAGGAGATTTAATGAGCAATCACGATGACCCCCCAACTGACACCGTTCTCATGTTTTGGGGCATTTATTTCTCAGGACTCGTGCCTGTGCTGAAGCGAACCGAAGCACGATACCGCAAAAATACGCTGGTCTTTCAGATGCATGGGGGACTTTTTGCTTCCGCAGACACCTTTGACCCGAATTACATCTCGAAAGCGGCATTTCCGTCGTGCCTGCCCAACTTTCAGGCCAGCATGGGAAGCCAATCGTCGCTCGGGTCGTCGTCATACGGCAAAAAATCGCTCGATCCGTATGACAGAACGCAAAACTGTGATGAAAATAAATTATTTTCTAAGGTAAAACGACTCAGTTCGACGCCAAATAAGGGAATGTTACCGATAAAAAGTAGTCCGGATCTCACATCGCTTCTCTGGAATGGAAGTCCGTCGAAATTTTCACCACTCAACGACAACAATTCCAGTTTTTCGAGCAGTTTCGGCAATGCTAATGACCTGGGCGAGACTTTTTCGCAAAGCGGCGGCGAGAGTTTAGTGAAATTCCGGTATCTCAAGATGGAATTTAAGGAAACGGATGTGCGACGCTCGTATTCCGTGAATAAACTCCTTTTGCTGCAGGAGAAACAACGTCGAATCAAGAACCAAATGGAAGAATGTGCGGAATTGCGTGAAAGAATCTACACCAAAAGTGCATATTGCTTGAATTTGGACATGATAGCGAATCATGCGTCGTTACTCTACAAGCAACCGAAAGTTTTGCCGGGCATGGGTCGTCAACTAAGTCGTTTGTTGTACCAAGAAGAGGCACCGCAAAAGCCCGAAGACATTCTCAAAGGGCAAGAGTTGCGGCGACAAATAGAAGTAGCGAAATTTAGGTGTAAGGGACTCCGTGACGAACGAGATCGCATGAAAATCGAATTGAGACACACGAACGAGCGACTAACTAAAATTTCGGATCGCAATATTTTGCTGGAATCGGAAACGATGTCGCGTTACCGAGGTTTGAGCAAGGAAACGGACCAATTGATGCAGAAAAGGATGGCATTTGCGAGTCAACGTGATATTTTGGAGAGACTGAGGCATGATCTGTTCGAGAAACGGAAACGATTAATCAGGGATTTGCAAGAAATTTATCCAATTGCACAGGTAAAAATTTAAATTTTGATGAAAACTTACCAAAAATTGATGAATTTCTTAATTTTTAGGTACACAATGAACTTTTTACGATCCAAAAAGTTCCATTGCCAAACGCTGAAGCATATCGCCTTTATACTGTATCGCCTATGGAACTCAGTATCGCCTTGGGATTCACGTCTCATGTAATAATTCTATGTTCCAGAATTCTAAATGTTCCTTTAAGGTAATTTTCTATTAAATTTTTCACCTAAATTTACTAATTTTGTTGATTTTTTGCAGAAATAACGTTATTCACGAAGGATCCCGATCACGCATCGAAGACAATATAAAGCCAATTGCGAAACAAGATAGAATGTAAGTCCCCAAAACTTCAAAAATTTCCATAAAAAACATAAATTTTAATTTTTGTCGTAGATTTCCGTTATTTTGTCGTTCAAATCCTCCTCCGCAAAATCTCCTCTACGGCGTTTTCCTGCTGAATCAAAATATACTCCAAATCAAACATTATCTCGGCATGAAAATAACCGATACACGTGCCACACTTCCCAATCTCCTCAATATCCTGGATGGCGTGCCTGTGGATACAACAGTCTTTAGTTTGTATCAGAATCCGGCGGCGCCAGCATCTTCAGTCAGTGGCTCGTCTTCTGTGGATCTGAATTCGAGCATTAGTAACATTTTGGGCGACCTCAAATCGTCACCCATTGAAATTAATGGAACAAAATCCAAAAATCGGTGAGTTTTTAGCAAAATTTTATGTGAAAAAATTTTAATTTAATTTTTTTTCTTGTAGAATCTGTCGTTCCTTGACTGATAGTGAGCACCAACACATTCCAACGCGTCCCTTATTGCGTAAAAGCATGCGACTTTCGGGTTCCGAACCGAGTTTGTGTGAAATTGAAACGTCATCGTACGATGGACAACATGAACGGCCCATGCTAATCTCCGCGGCGATGCCACAAAGCAAAATCCAGATGGGCAAAAGTAATACAACGTCAAATTTTATAAGTGAACGTGATGAAAATCTGTAACAATACAAATTTAACTTATTTGAATTTATTTCGAGTGTAAAGAAAAATTACAAAAAAAAATTATTTATAATCGAGAAAAAATGTGTAATCGCAGTTCGTATCGTTTGTTGTTATAATTTAGGACGGAAAAAGTATTCAGATTTATTTAATTATTTTACCAAATAAATAAAATAAAATTTAATCAAAGCCTTTAATTTAAAATTTTAATTTGAAAAAAAAAATAAATTAAAAATTCAAACTGATTTTTCATAAAAAATTAAAAAATATAAAATATTAAATTAAAATTATTTTTTTTTAAATTCAAATTTAAATTATTTTTTAATTTTTAGGTAAATTTAAATTAATTTTTTTTTTTTTAAAATTTTAATTATTTTTTAAAAAATAATTTAAAATTATTTTTTTATTATTTTTAAAATATTTTAAAATTAATTTTAATTTTTAAATGTTTTAAAATTAATTTTGATTTTGTGATTTTTTTAATTTTTCACGAAAAATCAGTCTCTCACCCCAACACTCAGACATAAATTGATCAAAATTTGTTTATTTTCAACGAAATGTACACAGAGAGAAATTTACGAGTATTTTTTCACACACACATCTCGCACAATTTATTACCTCAGATATTTACAAGTCGTCTCCTCCTCATTGACGCTAAACGTGCCGCGCGTATTATGAAAATTTTTCCCGGTAACAAGTGTACAGAATGCAACATGTGGCAACAGTTGTGTGTTTGTTTCTCCCAATTCCAATCCAATAATAATTTCACTCGTAAAGCACAAATTTTTCTCAGTCCGTTAGTTGAGAAATGACCGGCGAGGCGTAAAGTCGCAATTTATTTAAAAAAAAAAAAGTATTTTTATCGTGAACTCGTTATTTTTTTTTTATTTTGGAAAATTTAACGAAAAAAAAATTGTTAGAAAAAAAATTTAAAATATTTTTTGCGCAACATCCAAGTGTTTCTTCTTGAGAAAAAAATGTAAAAATGTAAAATTCGTGATGTTTCTTACTTTTTTTCCTCATAAAAATCCGTAAAAAGTGCATAATTAGTCATTTTAATACTATCACACACGTGAGCAAAACAATTATGTCATTTGACAAACAGCGGTATTTTTTTTGACGATTGTCTCGAATGTTTCGAAAGAAAAGTGCAGGAAATTATAATAAGATACAATAATTGCGTTTTTTATGGTACTTTTGACGTCTCTTATAAAAAAAATGTGTAATTAAACAAAAAACCGAGCGTTTAGGCATGCTATTTAAATATTGCCGTAAAGTTAAAACAAAAAGTCAATAAAAAGAAATCATTGAGTAATGAATTTTTTTTTTGTTTTTCTCATAAACTTAAGTGGATTAGGCATGGAAGTGTGGTGCAAAGCGATCATAGTTCATTTGATAGCAAATTTACGAAAAAAGAGTAATGAAGTGACTCAATTGCGATGAATTATTGCTTTTGTTTGGAAAATTACTGATTTGACGGGTGTTTTCAACGAAATTATCGATAAATAAAAAAAAATAATGAAAAAATATTTTTAAAAAATTTTTATATTAAGAAGTCATGTGAAGTTTTAAAAATATTAAAAAAATAAAAATTAAAAAAATTTTTTTTTTGAAATGAAATTAAAAGATTTTAATAAAAAGGACTTTAAATTAAAAAAAAATATTTTAAAATTTAATTTTTTTAATTTTTCAAAATTTTTTATGGACAATTTATTAGAATTTGAGTGAAAATCAGAATAAAAAAGTTCTAAATAATTTTTTTTTCTCAATGATTTTGATGACTTTTTATAAAAAAAAATCAATAAAACTTTGAAAGGCATAATACAAAACTTTTATTTTGGAAAATTATTTAATTAAAAATTTAAAAAAACTTATTTGATTTGACTTCACTCGATCTATGATATTTCATTAAAAAAAAATATTAATTAAAAAATTTAAAAATTAAAATAATTTTTTTTATTTAAAATTCATTTAAAAATTAAGAAAAATTTATTAAAATTTTTAATTTTTTATCCCAAGTTTCTTGTAATTTTTTAAAAATTTTGAAATTTTATCATGAAATTTAATAAAAATGTAAAAATTGAAAAATTTAAGTCAAAAAAATCATCACAAAGTTCGTTGAAACCATCAGTAAACTTCACTAAATTTACCTTTTACGCAAAATTCAGTGTCGGCAGATCACTTGTCAAGTGCAATTTTCATCACGATTGATGTTAACAGCCATGGGGTCAATTAATAATTTATTTTTCGCACCAAAAAGGGGATTCCACTCATTCCGTTCTGGCGTGTCGTGACATTCGGTCGCTTTTTTGTTGCTATCTTATTTTTTTAAGCGTTAATAAAGAAAAAAATTCAATCCAGATCACGCATAAAAGAAGGCACCATAGTGCGTCTAACGCTAAATATAGACGAATCGTGTCTGTTCCATGTCACTCTGTGTTGTGTTGTAAAACTCAATCGTAAAATAAACAAAAGCATCAAATTAATAAAGTCGACAAATAAACCCCGTAATTGGTTTGATTAAACGGAGAAAATTAATTTTCGTTTTTTTTTCTTCAACGAAACACGAGGAAGTGAAAAAAGTGAGAAAAATCAGAACAACACCAAGTCGCTAATGGCTTCATCATCATCAGCACCGTCAACAAGAACATATGTTCTTCATGTATTCAAATTGCAATAACGCATCAAATAATGCACTGAACAAACAAATAAGAGCGACATGTAAAAATAACACACAAGTGAGAGTGTAAAAAAAACTAAAAAAAAATGTTATTTAATAAATGTGATTCATTCGTAATAAAAAATAAACAAATCTTACCAACAACGTCATGGCACGGAAATGTGACCAGAAATTTTCAATATTTGAAAATGCTGAAATTTACGCAGGAAACATGCCATTTGGATTATTTCATCGGATTGATTTCGGTGACCTCAATCGCTTGCATTTGTTTAATTGCCGTTGTTTATTTGTGGAAATATAATTATTTTTGGAATTTCACACAAGCAAATCGGCAGCAGCACAAGAACACGAGTGGCAACGGTAATAAAAGCAACGAAACGCAAGGAAATAACGACGTTGAAAATGGATTCGCGCAAACATGCAAGTAAGTCCACTTTCACTTCTTTTAGGGCTTCTTCTAAACATACTTTACTAATTTTTTATCGTCTTTTGTGTTTTTTTTTTCTTTTGTTCAACTTGACTCACATGTCAGGTTGGAAAAATAATTTTTACGAAAAAAGACTTAAGCGTATTTATTTTTTTTACATTTTTTTTTGTAAAAAAAATCTTTTTTAAATAATTAAAAAAAATTATTTAATTTAAAAATAAAGTTTTTAAATTTTTATTAAAATTAAATAAAAAAAATTGTTTATTTATTTAAAAATAAATTCAATTTAATTTTTTTTTTAAATTAAGTTAATGAAATTTAATAATAATTTTTAATTTAATTAAATTAATTTAAGATATTTTAATCTTCATAAAAAATAAAAAAAATATTTAAAAGAAATGTTAAAAAATTTTATTTTTAATAATTTAATTTTCTTATTTATTTATTTTTTTTTTAAATATATTTTAAATATTATTTAATTTAATTTAAATTTTTTTTTCAATAATTTTTTTTTAATTATTTTTTTTTTTGCCTTAATGACAAATATTTATTTTTAAACGAAAAAAATCTCTAAAAACAATTTTTCTTGCCTCGAAAATTTTTTCTTTGAATAAAAAATTATTTAAACTGTCCTTTAAATTGAATTTTCATTGAATACTCAACACAAATCCGTCAAAAATCACACATTTTTCCAAAATTCTTCTGAAATGCGATAAAAAAAAATAAAACAAATATTTAATAAATAATATGTCACACACACTCACATATGAGGGAAACCCCATTCGCGATATACACAAAGAATGGTCAAGGCCGCCCATAATAATCAAAATGCATCGCGGCAATGGCCGTTAGGCAAAAATAGAGAACGAGAGAAAATGCCATTAAAATAAATAAACAAAAAATCAGAGCTACTCGCGTGTTTTTTTTAAACGACGTCTGTTAATTTTTATTGACATGTAAAATATCTCGAGATTTGTAAAGTTATTCAATATTTGTAAGGAAATGGTTCATTTATTTTAACGCTAATGTAATTATAAATATTTCTCGTTTATTTAAAAAAAAACAGCAAAAAAACCGAAGAAACCACAAAATCAATATTTGAGCTGATTGTATCTCTAACAAGTGTTTACCCAAAAAAAAATCGATTATTCAACACGTTTTTTAGCAAAACAAAAAAAAAATAGAAAATTAATTGATCAATTTTTGCAAAAATGTGACTTTTATGGGTTCATGGTCATCCTATTCACTTGTTCCAATATTTATTTTCCAGATCTGAGCCGCACATTTTCAGACTGCACGACCTTCGATTCACATTACTGCTGATACTTTTGTTTATAAATATATGTCAAGTCTGTCAATCAGGTCTTATTGCAACGAAAGTCGACTCAATTTGGCCCCTGATGTACACAACGACACTTTTTCTGGCGAATATTTTACTTGGAATTTTCGTGAGGTTCATCGAAATTTGTGATAAATCGAGTGAGTAAAATTTTTTATTAAAAAAAAAAAAATATTTAAATTTTTATTTTTTTTATTTATTTAAAATTTAAATAATTAAATTTAATTTTAATAAAAAAAAATAATTTAATAATTTTAAACAAAATTAATAATTTAATTTAATTAATTAAAAATTATTTTAATTTAAAAATTTAATTAAATAAATATTTATAAAAAAAATAATTTAAAATTATTAAATAATTATTTTTTTAATTTAATTTTTATTTATTTAATTAATTTATTAAAATAAAACAATTTTTAATAAAATTTAATATTTTTTTTAGAATTACTGTACCTTCCTATACTGATACAATCAATCCAAGTCATACCTGTTGTGTGGAAATATCATCATTTAACCAACGAGCTGCCAGTATGGAGTTTACAGGCATTTACCACATTGATCCATTTCATGATTTTACTTGCACTGATTGTCACGGATGCTGTTACGCGATATTTGGAGGTTTGTTTTTCTATATTTTTCAAGTTTCTGCATAAAAACTAAAAATTTTGTGTATTTTCAGTACTTGAAACCAAAAGTTCTCGCTGAATCAGGAGATAATGAAACAAAATCCGAGGGATTTTCCAAGAAAAAAAGCACATTACTCTCGAAATTGACCTTTTGGTGGCTAACACCGTTACTGTGGCAAGGATTTTGGGAGCCCTTAGAGCTGGAAGACCTTGGAAAATTGCCGGAAAAGGAAACTGCCCGTTTTCATTACGATCAATTTTTGTTCATTTATCACAAATATTCAAAGGTAAATTAAAAATTAAACTTTTTAAACAATTTTTTTAATTAAAATAATTTTTTAGATCAACAAATCGTCACTTTGGTCCTGTTACTTCCACAATTGTTGGCAAATGTTTTGTTTCGGAGGCATTTTAAAATTATTTGGGGATCTTTCGGGACTTGTTGGACCTTTATCGATATCATACATTGTTAATTACATCGAAATGGAGTCTCTTGCGAGGAATTTTACGACAAATTCAGGAAATTTCACACAAATTAAAGTTACTTCAATGGATTTTGTGGCGTTAGATTTCCCAAATTGGAATGATTTCATGTACAACGGATGGATAATTGCGTTAATGGTGTTGATTTTTTCCATTTTGCAAGGAACTTTATCGCAAGCTTCCACGCATTTCGTCAATATGGAAGGAATTAAGTTGAAAAATGCTCTTCAAGGATTAATTTACCGCAAAACGATGCTTTTAACGTCAAAATGCATCTCAAATGGAATTTCATCGGGATCAAAAGACTCGTCGGAGCCAAAACCGAAACCGGATCTCTTGTCACGAAAGAGTTTCAGTCAAGATTTGTTCGACGATGACAAAGCGAACAATATTGGGAACATCACGAACCTCATGTCGGAAGATACCTTCAACGTTATGTCCTTTTTTTGGATCGCGCATTATGTTTGGGCGATCCCTTTGAAGATTTCCGTCGTCATTTATTTACTTTATCGTCAATTGGGAGCAAGTGCAATTTATGGATCGCTCATTTGTATCATGACAATGACTCCGATGCAATTTCTCATTGGCAAGATGATGTCGAATAACATGAAAAAAGGCACCGAATGCACCGATGAGCGACTAAAGAAAATTAATGAAGTGTTAATTGGCATTAAATTGATCAAATTAAATGCGTGGGAGAAGTTGTTCAAGGAAAAAATTACAACTCTGAGGAATAAAGAGTTGGTTTACTTGGACAAAGATTCCATTTATTGGTCTTTGATGAGTAAGTTTTCATTAGTTTTTGTCTTAAAACTGATTTTTCATGAAAATTTTTTAATTTTAGCGTTCCTGACTTACGTTTCTTCGATTCTAATTACTTTCGTAACTCTCCTAATCTACTTCAACATTTCCCATGAAGACATTCCTTTCACCGCAAGTCGCCTTTTTACCGCTCTCGCACTCTTCAATCAACTCACCGTTCCTTTGTTCATCTTTCCGATCACGATTCCCATCATAATTAGTGCCATCGTGAGCACCAAACGTCTCGAAACATTCCTCGGGCAACCTGAAGTGGAAAAAGAACTCGAAGGAGTTAAAAATATGGCAAGATTCTTGAGTCAAAGTGACGCTTCTCTGGATATTTTGGAACAAAAAAACGGAGAAATCTCCGAAAAATCTGAATTTGCACCAGTTTCACCGCCGGAAGACTCGTCACTGACACCTTGCAACACCCTGCCCCGCATCCGGATGAAGGAAAATACCCAAGATTTGGTTTCGTGTCTCAGTAACAGCCTGGATCGGAAGAAGGTAAACCTGAAAAAAGGAGGTCCCGTAACAAAAACTGTCAAATACGGCAAGCAATCGTCGAAAAGTCAACGAAATTCAGCGGATTTATCGAAAAAATTATCGGAAGAATTTGTGGCGTCCATCAACGATGCCGTTTTTTCGTGGAATAAGGAAGATTTTGTGAGTACCGTGACTGTTCCGTGCCGAGTAACGATCCCCAAGGGCAAATTAACGTTAATTGTGGGAAGAAATGGAAGCGGAAAGAGTTCCCTGTTGTCAGCGCTGTTGCATGAGATGTTCAAACTCGATGGCGGGACCTTGTTATGGGATAAATATGCGACAATTGCGTATTTGCCGCAAACGCCGTGGCTGTTAAACGCAACAATACGAGAAAATGTGCTTTTTGGCGAGTCATATAGGCCTCGCAGATACCAAAAAGTGCTTGAAGCATGTTCGCTTTTGCCCGATCTTGAACTTTTACCAAGCGGAGATCTCACGGAAATTGGCGAGCGCGGCATAAATTTGTCTGGGGGACAACGTCAACGCATTTGTCTTGCTCGGGCCTTGTATTCTTCCGCTAATGTGGTGCTCCTTGACGATCCACTGTCATCGCTGGATAACGAAGTCGGCAAATCCATCATAGAAAATTGCATAAAAAAACTTCTACTTCGCTATAATCGAACAACGATCTTGGTAACGCAAAAAATTCAACTTGTCTATAACGCCGACGTCATCATAGCAATGGACCAGAATCGTGTTCTTGCCGCAGGAACCTTGCAAGAAATAGAAAAAGATCATCCTGAGCTTTGGCAGGAATGGAATGCCTCGATAAGTAAGGAAAATGACGTCAGTCCGGGCAAAACAGCGCACGAGAGATGGAGATTGTTCAAAAATATCGCAAAATTGGGACTTCAAAAGACGAATATTTTGGAAGAAGACTCGTTCGCAGGCAACAATCGGTTGTCGTTGTTCTCGTCGTTTCGCAAACGGACTGGATCGATCAGAACTCGGTTGCTGACGCATGATTTGCCTCTTCCGATTGACGAATGTAATGATGGCGAAGTGGTTCTGCGTCGCAAAGGCACCCAAAGAAAACGGAATTGTACGTCGTTGGAGCTGCGATATCCGATGGGGAACGCGATTCATGAGAATATCAATGAAAAGACGCCCGTTACGCGACACGTTTCGTCGCCAATACCGATGCAGTACACAAATAGCTCGAGCAATAATTTGACAGCGGCGGATTTGGAGGCATTCGATAAAAGTCGGAAAGTGAGTTTGAGACAATTTATTCGACGGATGTCATCGAGGAGGAAGAGAACGCAGTCAATTAACGAACAAACGGGATTTTTGCGTGGAAAATGGAAGAATAATGGATCGATTCAGTAAGTATTTTTGATTTTTTCAACTGAGATTCTAAAAAAACTTAAAATTTTTACCAAAAAAATAAAAAATTGTAAAAAAAAAATTAAAACAGAAATTTTAGAGATTTTTTTTTTTAAATTTTCTTTCAAAAAATTGTTTGTTTGTTCTGTTTTAAAGTTGAACTTGGTACAAATTTTAATTTTTAAATTGACAAAAAATTATTAAAAATGTCAGTTCTAAGTCTCTAAAAGAAATTTTTAAAGAATTTTCGTCTTAAATTTATCGAAAATTATTAAAAAATTTCAATTTTGGTCTCTTTTAGAACATTTTTGTCTCAAATTGATCAAAAAAACTTTAATTTTTAAACTGTTTCGAACAATTTTGCCTAGATATTTACAAAAAAAAAAATATTTTGAGACTTGAAGAACTTTTTGAATAATTTTTGACACAAAATCCAAAAAATGTAACGAAAAATGATACGAAAACATAAAATTTGGGCTTTTTAAAAAATTTACTGAACAATTTTTGTCGCAAAAAGGATCGAAAGTTGTCTGAAAAGCAAAAATTTTTAATCATTTGAAAAATTGTTGTCTTTGATTGGTCAAAAATCTCAAAAAAAAAAATTATTTCGATTCTCTTTGAGACACTTGAAGAACTTTTTGAGTAATTTTTTTCATAAAATCATTGAAAAATGTAAAAAAAAAATTTTAAAGACTCGTAAGAAGCTTTTTTGAACAATTTATATCTCAAATTGATAAAAGTTTTGATTCATTTTATCTTTCTGTATGCTAAAATATCAATTTTAGGGTCAAAACTATTAAATTTCATTGAAATCTCTCTAAAATTCATTAAAACCCATTTTTTCGTATTACAGAAGCATCAACGAGGAACAACCCCCGCCGCCATTACAACGTCTCATGTCAACCATCAGTCGTCACAGCGACGAGCCCGAAGAAGAAGCTGTTGCCGCCAAAGATCTCGCTACAATCAGCGAACGCTTAGTTAGTGACGAGGAACGTAAATACGGAGAAATCCCTCGTCACATCTATCAACTTTATCTCAAGTCATGCGGCATCAAATTCGTTTGTATTTTCTTCTTCAGTGCCTTGGGATGGCAATTGTTGCGTGTCTACACTGACGTTTGGCTCCAAAATTGGACCAACGACGACAATAATTCGTCTGACGTGCAATATTACTTCAAAATTTACACAATTTTGTCGGTTATTTGTCTGTTGATGGCAATTATCACCACTCCATCGGGACAATTGGCAGGCTCCAAGGCAAGAAAAGTGCTGCATGAACAACTCACGGACGCGATTTTACGAAATTCGTTATATTACTTCCAAACTACTCCGATTGGGAGGATATTGAATCGTTTTAGTAATGATGTGGCAGTGGTTGATAAGGTAAAAAATTTGATTTTAACTGAATTTTAATTGATTTTCATTGAAAATTTTCAGAAAATCGCAGCTACAATCCAAAGATTGTTTCAATTTGTGCTCCTGTGTGTTTGTGCCATCCTAATTAACGCTGCGATCACTCCTTGGTTCCTTTTAATTACAATTCCAATTTGCATTTTATACCATGTCGTACAAAAATTCTACAGATGTTCGTCACGGTAAGCTTTAATTTCAACAAAATTTTAAATTTTTATTAATTTTTGTGATTTTAGGGAACTTCAACGCTTGGACAGCATAACAAGTTCACCCGTTTTGTCCCATTTTGCTGAAACAATCGCTGGAGTCGTCACAATTCGAGCTTACAATCAAGAATCTCGTTTCATGGAGATGTTATTTCGCAAAATTGAGGCCAATAATGTTGCTTTTAACATCATGAACTCGAGTAATCGATGGTTGGGAATCGCTTTGGTAAGAAAAATTCAGTATTTCAAAACAATTTTTATGAAAAAACTTTTTTTTTAGGATTATCTCGGAGGAATTATCGTCTTTTTAGCCATTCTAACGTCGTTAATAACCGCATCTGTGTATCCTGAGAGCACTTCTTCGTCGTTAGTTGGTCTCGCCATCAATTACACCTTGTTAATTCCAATTTACCTAAATTGGGTCGTCAAACTTTTCGCCGATATGGAAATGCAAATAGGAGCTGTTGAGAGATTACAATATTATATCGATAATGGAAAAAACGATCGTGAGTGTGAAGAAAATGAAATTGAAGCAAAAAAGTCTGTTCCCATTTCGTGGCCACAAAAAGGCGATATTTCATTCGAAAATGTGACAATTCGATACGAAAGAGGCAAGGATTGTGTTATTAAAGGATTAAATCTTGTCATTCCAGCGGGACAAAAGGTAAAAAAAAATATTTTTTAATGAAATTTTTTTAAAAATTTAAATTTTAGATCGGAATTTGTGGGCGAACAGGAAGCGGAAAGTCAACTTTAGCAATGGCTCTGTTCCGAACAGTTCAAATAACAGCAGGAACTGTCACCATTGACGACGTCGATATCTCCCACGTTAATTTGGAGGATCTTAGATCACGTTTGTCGATCATTCCGCAAGACGTTTTCTTGTTCAGCGGGACTTTGCGTGAAAATTTAGACCCGAGAGGATATTTTTTGGATCATGAATTGTGGAATGCACTCGAAATCGCACAATTAAAGGCTTTTGTGAACGCACAACCAAAGGGATTGAGTAAGTTTTCCCTTATTTTCAACAATATTTTCAATAAAACAAAAAAATTTCTAGATTTTGAAGTCAAAGAAGGCGGTTTGAACTTCAGTGCAGGTGAACGACAACTATTTTGTCTCGCAAGAGCGATTCTTCGTGGTTCCATTTGTCTGATACTTGATGAGGCAACTAGCAGTTTAGATTCTTATCGCGAGCAACAATTACTGAAAGCCGTAAATAAAGCATTTAATGGACGTACAATCATCAATATTGCGGTAAAAAATTATTTTTTGTGAATTTTTTGAGTTAATTTGAATTTTTAACAATTTTTTTAGCATCGTGTACACACATTGCTGGACTATGATCGAGTAATTGTACTTGAAAATGGCAAAATTATCGAAGATGGAGATCCAAGAGCCTTAAAATTGGATCCTGAAAGTAAATTTGCAGCATTATTAAAGGCGTCGGATATCCAACAACCGGAGACAAGAACAACAAAACTATAAAAAAAAACTTCTAAGAGCAGTTTCTGTGTCAAATTAAAAGCTACAACTAATAAGACTGAATTGCGAAAATCTTCCTAACCCATAAAAAACCTAATCTAAAGATATTTTATAACTTTGTTGAAGAAAAATGTCAAATTTGAAATAAATGTGGTAAAAATCAATTATTTTTTTAAAATTTCAGGCCTCAGTACTTTTTCAAGTGTCAATTTGATACAAAAATTTAAATTTAAATAATTTTTAAGTCTGATGTCACTCAAGCAAATAAATTTGCAAAATTAGTCTTCAGCAGAATTTCAGTGGAAAAACACAAAAATGCTGAAAATAATTTTATTTTTAAATTTTTTAGCAGCTGCAGATGTGGTTTTTGGAATAAAAATGCCAGTGAGATTTAAAAAAAATATTTAAAAAAGTTTTAAAATATTTATTAATTTAATTTATCATCAAAGGGCATTAAATTTAATTATTTCACTACATCTTCGATTTTGTCGAAATATTTCAGGCAAAAAAAATATAAAAAAAAAATAATAAAAAGGCTAAAAAAATAATAAAATTTTTAACATATTTTGGTACTTTTTGGTTGAAATACGATTAAAAATAATAAAATTTCAATTTTTTTAATTTATATTTTTTTTAATTAAAATTTAAATTCGAGAAAAAATTAAAATATTTAAAAATTTATTTTTTTTTAAATGTTTTTAAGTTTCCATACACTTTGACATCAATCAGCATGGATTGTTTCAACGTTAATCCAAATCTCGTTGAAGTCGTGAGATGTGATGTAACCACAATGAATAAAGGAAAACGACGATTATTGAATTTACAAGTCGTTTTTAAGGAAAAACTTTCCGATTTATTTGTAAGAAATTTATTTTAAAAAATATTTTATTTTTTTCTAGTTCATTTTTTTTAGGATAACGTGCGAATATTTTACAAATCAGGAAATGGAAAATTTTTACCTCATGTTGTCAATTTAAACTTAGATGGTGATTTTTTTTTTAATTAGGCGAATAAATTTAATATATCCATTTTTTGTCTCCCCCCCCTCGGATTTTGTCGAAAAAATTCAGGGGGAAAAATAAAAATTAAATATAAAATACAAATATTTTTGACATATTTTGGAATTTTTATATTAAAAAATCATGAAAATTACTGTTTATGGTAAAATTATACAAAAAACTAAAGAAATTTGCTTAATTACGACATTTTTTATTGAAATGTTGAAAAAAATTTTTTTGAAAGTCACGTGACCAAAATTATTTTTTTTTTTTAAATTTTTATTTTGGGAGATTTTGTTGATTTTTCTTTACTTTTAAGTTCAAATTTTAAAATAATATAAACTAAAATTAAATAAATTTTAAGAATCAACGTTTAACGTCTAAAAACGTTAAAAAATTACAAACAAAAAATTCGAAAATATTTATTTTTTTATTTCCCCCCCCCCCTCGAGAAAATCCTCATGGGACAAAAAATGAAAATATTAAATTTATTCGCCTTATTTTTAAAAAAATATTTTTTTCTTTTAAATTTTAGCCTGCAAAGCAACTGAAGTCTTCGATAGCAAAAATCCAATAATAAGTCGTATTGGCATCTTTTTTGAGCGATATTTGCCTGAATTGCGTAACGGATGTCCCTTCAAGGGAGTTTTCAATGTCTCGGATTTTGATATTTCCAAAGAGGTAGAAGACTATTTTCCTCCCGCTATGCTTGCGGGCACCTATAAATTCTACAACAGAGTCTATTTTGGCAGCACAAATGCCACAATTGGCGAGACCAGTTTTGTCTTCGACGTTAAAGTGAATAAACCAACTTTGACAATGTCAAAATAATCAAAAAAAATAAAATTATTTCATCAATTAAGGAAAATTTCAAAATAATTGTTTTTGACTATTTTAATAATTTGCTTCAAATAAGTCAACAATTTTTTATCTTATCAGTCTTCAGAGAGGGTTTCGGTCAAAAACATGACGAAATTTTATTTTTTCTTGACTTTTTTGGAAGTTTTCCATAATTCAAATGGATTTAAAGTTACGGTAAAAATTCGAAAAAATAAAATTTTAAGTCAAAAATAATTTAAAACATTTTTTTAGTATCCATTTCTCATAACTTCAGTAAATTTGGAATGCTTCAACTTTAATCCTCAGTACCTGAAAGTCCTAAAATGTGAAGTGATTGTTGTGGATAAAGGCAAACGTCGAATTGCAAACTTTGAAGTTACGACTTTAAAAGCCTTAGATGATTTTTATGTAAAAATTCTTCAATTTTTTGCTTAAAATATTTTTGAAGTTTAAAAATTTTAAGGATCACATTCGATTGTTCTCGAAATCTTCAAATGGAAAATTTTTGCCTCATGTCGTGAACCTCGATTTAGATGGTAAGTTACATTTAAATTTCGAAACAAATTTTTTTTTAAATTTTTTTCACAGCTTGCAAGGCTCCCGAAGTATTTAACAGCGACAATCCAATAATAAGTCGTTTTGGAGCCTTTTTTGAACGATTTATTCCAGAATTACGAGACGGATGTCCCTTTCAAGGAGCTTTTAACATCACAGATTTTGACATGACAGCAGAAGCACCACAGTATTTTCCTCCTGCATTGATAACCGGAATTTATAAATTGCACCATAGACTTCATTTTGGAGGCACAAATCGAACAATTGGCGAAATAAATTACATTTTTGAGGTGAAATTGAATAACAAGGCGTTTATGAAGTCACGTGCATAGAAAAAATCACTGTGAAAAATATTTTTGGATTAAATTTCATCAGATAAATATTTAATAAACAATTAAAATTATTTTTTTATCTAAATTTCGGAAGTAGGTAAAAATTTTTGTTTTGTTTTTGTCAAAAATCATTGTTGAATAAAATTCCAAAGTGATCAGTCGATGATGAATTTTTTAAAAATTTTAATTTTTCTGATGCTTAGTTGTTATGTGGAGTCGGTAAGGCTTAAAAACTCATTAAATCATCGAAAATTAATTTTTAAGACATTTTTAGAGTTTATATACTGTAACCTCATTAAGCGCTGAGTGTTTCAATATTCACCCAAAATACGCGGAAATTCATAGATGTGAAGTGACGGCTGTCGATCGCGGAAAGAGGCGACTTTTGAACATTCGAGCTCAAATTAAGTCTCCCATAAGTGACTTTTTTGTAAGAAATTTCCTTCAAAAATAATTTTTCATTAAATTTTAATTGATTTTTAGGACCACATTCGACTTTATTACAAATCGGGAAATGGAAAATTTGTACCTCACATACTTAATCTCGATCTGGATGGTAAAATTATTTAATTTGCTTTCAAAAAAATAATTTTCTTTCCATTTTTTTTTCTTTTTTAGCATGCAAAGCAAAAGACGTCTTTGACAGTACAAATCCCATAATTGGTCGGTTCGGAGCTTTTTTTGAGAGAATAATGCCTGATTTACGTGAAGGCTGTCCTTTTATCGGTTGGTACAACGTAACTGACTTTGATTTATCAAAAGAATCTGAGAAACTAATTCCTCCGGGGATGTTCACGGGAGTTTATAAGCTTCACAGTAGAGTTCACTTTGGTAGCATGAATCGAACTATCGCCGAGTCAAATTATATTTTTGAGGTAAAAATGGGTCGAACTCCTATGAAGAAGTTAAAAGCGATAAATTCATAAAAATTGTCTTTATTTCAATAATTATTAATAAAAATTATCATCTAGGAAGCGTAATGACTTTCATGTTGGGCAAGTGCAATATAAAAAAAAATTACATTATTTTTTTTTATTTTTTACAAATAATAAAATAATTGTAAAATTTCTATATAAAAAAAGTATTTAAAAAAAATTAAATTAAAAAAATTAATTTTTAAAATTTTTTATATTTTATAATTTTTTCGAAAATTTAATAAAATTTAAATTTAATAAATTAAATGAAAAATTTTAATTTGAAAATTTTAAAAATTAAATTATTTTATTTAAAAAAATAAATTAAAAATTTGAAATTAAAAAATAGAGGTATCTCAATCAATTTAAAATTATTAAAAAAAATATTCTAAATTTTTTATTTTTTTGTAATATTAATATTTCTCAAAAATTAATTATTTAATTAAAAATTTTAATTTTTTTTATATTGCAGTTCAAAATAATGTAAATTTTTTTAAATTTCACTTGCTTTAAGTACCAATTTTTTTTTACATAAACCTTAAAAGTAAAAATATCACAATAAGACTTCCGATCGAAGTCACAGGCGTTAAAGTAGCTTTACTTGTTTTGTCATCTGAAACGAAAATCAATTAAAATTTCATTCTTTTTAGATGAAAATAATTTTTTTACCATTTTCTGGCATATAATCCTCGCATTTTGGGAATCCCTGAGGAACTGGAACAAAATCTTTATTTTCTCCCACCTTAATTACCAAAGCCATTCCAATTTCAGCGTGAAATTCTACAAAAATAGCGTTCGTTATTAAGTAATTATTTGATTTTATCAACTTTTAATAACTTACCGATATGACAGTGTAACAACCAATATCCCGGATTATTAGCTAAAAATCTCACTATCGTATAACCGCCATCCGGAACCGTAACTGTGTCTTTAATTGGAGCATTTTTCAAGCGACGTTCAATTTTTCCCGCAGCATCAAGAGCTTTAATCTGTTCAACGGTGACATTTTTGCCGATTCGTTCCATGCCAACTACCCGAAATCCGTATCCGTGCAAGTGAAATGGGTGATTAGCGTCGTACGCGAAACCTTCGTCGATGAGAATCAGTTCGACGACTGAATTGAGCTTCACTTGGTACACATGACTGCATTCACAGAACTCCGTGCGACAATCAATGCCTTTCGCAGCGAGTGAGCTTTCATTGCAAAACTTGGAATCGTCGAGCTGGTTATGCGCCGGCATCAACGGAAGCGATGGCATCTTCATGGAAATGTGATTTAATTGCGGCGTCAACACCCGACTGTTGTTATGCTCGATTTGCGTGAATCCGTATTGCCCGGCGAGATGAAAATGCGGATTATCTTTCTCATAAAAGTCGTAATAAACGTAAAATTTGTAGTCAGGTTCGGGTTTCAGCAGTTCCGGAAGATCTTCATCCAACGCATTTACTTCCGCCATAGTTTTTGTCGTTTCTTCGCCAGATCCCTTGTTCAAAGCGTTCAATTGCAGCCCTTCTCTGACATAATCGTACGTTGGTTCCTCCTCTGGATCTTCTAACGGGGCATTTTTATATCGCAAAATCGCAACTTGATGCGCTGACGTGAACCGGGCGTCACAATCCATGAGCCCGCGATAACGAATCCAGTAATTTTCGACTTTTTTGTTTGCATGAAGGACAAAATCGAAACGCTCGCCGGCATATACAACGAGAGAAGCGACATCCAGAGGCTCCAAATCGAAACCGTCTGAAGCGATAACTGTTAAATTGTGATCATCAACGGAAATTTCGATGGGACAATTGAGAAAACCAGCGTTGATGACACGGAATCGATACCTGAAGTTGCGAGTGACGTGAAAAATTTCCAAAGGCATGAATTTAGATTCTTCCGACGCAAGAAGGACACGTTCGCGTTTGATGTGATGACCCGTTTTTCTTGGTTCTGGAACGTCTTCAAACGGCGAAAGTTCATTTGGGGCGGAAATTCGTTGGCGACGCTTTTGCCGATTACTAGATTGATCAAAAGAGTCAAAAATAGGAGTTGTAGATTCAGGTTCGGTACTTTCTTCAACAATTTCGCTTGTGCTAAATGGTTTTTCAGTGACAATATTGACAGTACTTGCATCCTGTTCTAATTCAGTTCGTTGATAAAAGCGTCCTTTGCCGTTAATGAGCAAATTTGGGGGTTTGTTGTCACCCATGGAGTGATGATGCGATGAAAACATGGAGACACCGGGTTCGTGAGCCCAATCGTTGAGTGACATAATATGCTCGGGAAGGTCAAAATCGTATAATTTTGAGTGAGGATCTGATGTTACGGGACGTCGGATGATTAGAGCTCCAAAGGCGCCGTCACCGCGTTGCATTCCTGAAAGAAAAAAGAGGTATTTTAGTATAAATTAAGAGGTATTTTAGTAAAAAAGTTATATTTAAGTTTATAACGGAATTTTTTTCAAATTGACATTTAAGAAAGTTTTGTGTTAAAATTGTTTTAAAGTAAAAAATTTTAATATTTACAAGAATTTTTTCAACTAAATTTCATGTAAAGTTTGAAAATGTTGATTTTGATCTACAAATTGACGAAATATGAAAAATTTTAAACCAAAAATTTGAAAATGTCAATTCAAAAAATATCCGTTAAAAATTTTAAAGCTATATTATCATCGATTTGAAATGCGAAAATCCTTAAAATGACAAAAAAAAACAACAATTTTAAAATTTTTCTTTTAATTTTTTTTTTTTTTAATAAGAGAAAGAAATTTTTCAAATTTTAAATTTTGAAAATTCGATTGTTCTAAACTTACAAAATCTAAACTTGTTTTTAAAAGAAAAAAATTAAATTATTTTTCCTTTAATTTTTAAAAATAATAAAAATCGATTTGTAATTGAATTAAAAACTTAAAATTATCAACAAAAAGTCAAATTTTTGATAAAAAATTTCTCAAAATTGTCTAAATTTTAGTAAAAAAAATTTTAAAAAATTAAAAAAAATGGACTTTGGTACGAAAAAAAAATTTTCTTTCTTAGAGCAAAGATTAAAAAAAATTTTTGGAATGAAAAAATTTATAAATTCCATCAAAACTTTATTATTTTTTAGCAAACGAGCTTAATTAACGTCGCCTTTAACAGCGATATACAAAGAAAACAGAGTATAAAGCATCGTAATGTAATCCATGTGACTCTGACGATTGTTAATCGGAATATCAAACAAGCTCGAGACAATCGCGCAATATTCCGACAATGACGAATCCAACGTTGTCGGCGGAAATCCAATCGTATCCAAGACTTTTTCCATCTGTTCCGGCCATTCCGACATCAAACCATCAATTTCGGGCATCTTTCGACTCAATTGCAGCACATTTTGCGACGGCTGATTAATATGCAAAGTTTGTATCTCACTGACCCATCTTTCAATATCCTTCGGGCTTTTTGCGACAGCTGACGGTGTCTCCAAAGCCTTTGGAAAAATCGAACGAAATCTCATTTGAAGCAAAACTCCGTCACTTTGCTGCCCACAAGGCTCGTCAACGACTTGCAATCCCAAAGATTTCGAAAAAACGTTCAAAGCTTGACCAGTTCCCTTGTTTATCGGCTCCGGAGGGATCACTTTCAGAAATGCATCGATATCGCCAACAGCTGGAATGTAATCCGGGATGAAAATACGAAGTTTGTATTCGATCGGGATTTGTTGCGGCGTGTAACGTGAAATATATTGCATTAACTCCTTAATTTCAGCGGGCGCATCAACATTTTCATATTCACGCGGGTCAAAAGTCACGTCAGAAGGCTTCTTTTGAATACCGGTTGCTCCATCTTTATCAATTTTTCCGATTGCACCGCGATCCATCATGTCGCGCGACACACTTTCGCTGTTTTCGCTCGTTTCGTCGGGACTCATGCTGCGACTCATGCTACGGGACATGCTGCGGGACTCTTCTCGATCACGAAAACCGCCAGGAGGTTTGTTTCGACCAGGCATTTTGGAGCCCATTGATGGGGGATTTTGATCAGACATTGCAAGGAAATCACTTTGCTTGTCGCCGCTTATGAAATCCACTTGACTTTTGACATCCAAGTCGGTAGGGCTATCGATCTCTGGTCCGTTACGGATTTCGATTACTTCGTCGTAATGATCCATTTTTGGTTGAAAATATTAAATTTTACTTTTAGAGCCTTTTTTTGATGGGTTTGATAAAATTTTGTTGTTTGCTTTAATTTTTTTACTTGGTAACGGTAACTAAGCGCAACACGTGAATGTCTCAAAAACGCAATTAAACGCTAAGTTTTCTGTTTTTGTTGAAACACTTGTTGTTTTAATAAATATTTATGGGAATTTTTTGCCCTAACGTTAAAATATGAAATCTGTTAAGAGTCTTTGGCGATTTACTGAATGTTTTTGCTCAAAAATTATTTAAAAATAGTTGACTTTTAGCTTAAGTCAATTAAGTTGATTTTTTTTTTATTCTTAAGTTAAAATTTTTAGTAAACTTAATGCTTAATTTTTCAAAAACTATCATTTTTTATGAAACATTTGATAATTTTTCTCGTATATGGTGGTTAAGTCAAAAATAAATGGCTTTTTCTAGAACTTAAGTTTAAATTAAAACTTTTAATATTGACTTAACTTAAACTTAAGTAATTTTTATTAGATTTTTTTTTAAATTTCGAAATTTTAGTTCAGTCAATAACAGTTGTCTCAATAATTTTTGTTTGAAAATAAGTCAAAGTTAGTTAATTTTGGGCTTAAGTCAACAGTAAAAGCTTATTAAGTTCATTTATTGTTTCTTAAGTCTAGGTCTTAAGTCGATTCTAAAAGATTAATTTTTCAAAATATCAATTTTTCTCATAAAAATAATTATTTTTCTACAAAAGTTCGAGTATTAAGTTAAAATTAAGCTTAAGTCGAAACTTTTAAGTATTGACTTAACTTGACTTAAGAGCTTTTATTTAAAATTTAGACAACTTAGTAACTCCTTACCTGTATGACTGTGCCAGAAATGCGTTCCAGGATTATCTGCCTTGAATTTGTATCGAAAAGTGGCATGCGGGTGAATGGGACATTGAGAAATGTGAGGAACTCCATCCATATAAGGATTTTCCTTTTGATGCAAGCCATGCCAATGCATCGTCGTACTTTCGCCAAGTAAGTGATTTTTTACATCAACGACAATTGTGTCACCTAAACATACCTAAAACATTTAAAAAATTATTTTTTTAGATATTTTTTTTCAACAAAATTATGAAAACTTACATCAATTGTGGGTCCTGGCATCATCCGATTAATGACAACAACAGATCTTCGAGCTCCATCGGATCCAATGCAATGCGGTCTCTCGCAATCCGTCGCGTTATAAGGACAATCGTAACACGCTTTACTGAGTGTTTCATACCATTCAACGACAAAAGTGTAATTACAAGTTTTGGTTTCGCCTTCGATGCATTCTCTCATACAAGGATGTCTTTCATCATTTTCCGCCTCACTAAAAGGCGCTTGTCCCGGATTATATTCCAACTTTTCTTTAATCGCTGTTTCATTACAGTACAAACAACATCCACTCATGAATTGGCTCTCCTTTGGACACGTTTTGCTCATCGGAGGACACGACTTTTGGAACGACGAAATTTGGTACAAACCACTTTCGGTTATTGAACATTCAAAAATTGTGCAGTTATCGTCAGATTTCCAGTTTTCACCGACAGAATAGAATTTCGTGTCTAATTGGCATCCAGCACGAATGCATTTTCCGCAACATTTTGTCTCGGATTTTTTGTAAAAGTATCCCGCGGGACAGTTTTCGTCGCAAAATTCTTGTGTGGTGATAGCGATCGATTTCTGGCCTTCTTTTTTGCATTCGTGACGAACACATGGATCAAAGGGATCGGGAATTACTTCGCCCGAATTAAGAATGAGTTTTTCGGGTCCAAGTTCGATGAGACATTTGTCCACGGGATCAAGACAGCGATAAGTGCGACAACAACGACCTTCAATAACTTCGATTTCGGCGAGTTTGTTGGCGCAACTTGAGGGTCGTTTCGGGCAAACTTTCGTGTCGCAGATGGTTTGTAGTTTTGGACAACATCCTGTGGTATTGAGAACGATTTTCTCACCGATTTCGAGGATTTGTTGTCCTTGATTGGTGTCTGCTAAGGCGAGACAGGTAATGTTGGCACATTCTGAGAAACAAAACAAAAAATCAAAGTTAATGCAACATTGTATTGAGAAAAATGATTTATTATTCAAGACATTCCGTTAATATGATGCAATTGGAACACGTGTCACTCAATTAACATAATTTTAATTGTTTTTCGATTAAATTTAAGATTTCTTAAGAAAATAGATCATTTCAGTTTCCTTTTCTCAGTTACTAAGTATTTTTCCTAATAATTTTTTGTTAATTATAATAATCGATCTCGTGAATTAAATATACTAAATACAGTAGCAACTATCAATACCAATAGATAAATGCAAATTTTATGCATTTTTAAAGGCTTTAATTAGATAATAATCATAAAGAAGCACGTTTACATTCGATCTCGATCTTTGTAGTCAGCTGTAGGATTTTATTATATGGGCAATGATAACACGAATAACAATTAAAACTGAATAGATTTACTCAAATCAACAGTAAATTGAAAGTTGGCACCTGTTGCTGCTCGTTAACGGGTAAGAATGACGTACAATTTGATGTTGTTGGACAGTGGCGTACTAAAATGGGGGTAAGTAGTTATTCAGTATTTGTATTTCATAATGTTTTTATATATTTTATTAAAAAAGGTTAAAGATATTCGTATCATATAGATTTAAAAAAAATCACTTTAAATTCGTAATATTTGTTTTGTTCGGTTAAGACATAAAACCCTAGCTACACAATTTCATTATTAAATAACTAGGTTTCTATTTTTTGTATGTTCTACTTTGAAATTTTAATTCTTTAAATTCTAAATTCTTTAAATTAATTTCTAATAAATAATATATGCAGTTAGTTTTATTTTTAATTTAATTACTTGTCTATTACATAAACTCTCAGATTCTGTGTATTTTCCTAATTAAAGGTAAAGTACAACAGGGAAGATGCCAATTTATGTTTATTAACCTACATATTGTTTCTGATTTGAAATCCTTAAGTAGTAATTCTTTCACTGTGGTTAGTATATCATAATAGTTTACCCATATTATGTCACAATTCTGAATGGTTGTTGTCATTAAACAGATGGAAAGGTGTTTTGTGGAAATGTCATAGTATATTCTGCTATATGAGAAAGTTTTTTTGATTCAAACTTCCGTAAGTAGTCTCTTGCAATAATCCGGAATCAAACAGAAAATTAATAAAATGCTTGCATTTTTCAATGCTTAGACGTGTTCTGTTTCAATCTTATTTAATTTGTTGCTTTTTGTTGCACTTTATTGTTGAGCTTCATCATAATTAATTTGTTATGTTACTCATGTTTGAATTTCCTTGTTAATAATTAAGAAGGAATATTAATTTTCCATTGTACTATTGTTATGAAACATATTAATGAAACAAGAAAGCAAAAAAATGATATTATATTTGGATCATATCCATGAGGTTCACAAAGGAAAATTATTTTTCCATTATATACACGAATAATTTCCTTGAAAGAACTCTTAAACACCTTGTCTTGGTCAAAAATGATGATCTTGATGATTCGTAGAATGACTCCCATATTCTCACACTTGAAAGTTACGCCACTGAACTAAAAGTTAATTGCTTCAAAGATATCAATGTATTAAATATGTCACTTGAGTAATTGATGGTAGCTCGTTAAAACTGCAATTTTTAATAAATAAAATTATATTAAAAAAATTTTAATTGTTGAAACCTCTAATTTCCTGAAAAATTTTATAGTTGTAACGAATTGTAACTCAAATTTCAGAACAAAACTGAAAATCATCCAGATTACACTCATCATTAGTTTGCTATTTTCTCTCACACTTATCTATATTTCCATCTTCATCGTTAAAAGAATTCACTATCATTGTCTAGATCTTGTCTACCTTCCTCAGAATGACGTCTTTCTGCTTATTTCAATAAACGAAATCTTTTATAAATATCTTATCTTTCACACATTCTCACTAAATGAATGTGAGAACTAAAATTATCATGACATTGACCTGATTCTGCTTTTATTAAAAAATATTTAATTCACTTTCGATACATTTCCCAATAAAAATGCAATTTCAAGGTTTACAAGAACTATGCAGAATTTTGATTTAACCAGTTCGATCGTGTAAAACAGATAAGCCACTTCTAAACCTACGATCGAAACGGATATTGCATTCCATACATTTTCATAACTCGACAAGTAACAGGTGAAGTAGGTGTTAGTTCACGCGGAACCACATACCTTACGATTGAATAATATTTTACGCGAAAATATATCATCCAGACATCAAAGGCATGACTAGACACTGAATTTCAATGTAGCTGAAGATAAGAGACGTGATCTACTTAAAATTCTTCGTGTTTTTTAAGGACTTACCTGGTCGATCAGAATTCGCTTGATAGCTTTTTGTGACGCCAATGCTCAGCAAGATGACGACAATGTTCATTAAATTTGCAAAAATATTCATTTTTTCAAAGAATATTGAGACATTTGATGAAATTTTCCAATTTTATTTTCAAGTCTTCTTAAATTCCTCTTAATTGCGTGTCAAACACGTGTTTTTGTTGTCACTTCATAAGAGCACTTTGTTAAATTTTTCTCTTATCAGTCACGACAATAGTTTTTATCTTTTTTTATTGCACTTTAATGTTGTTATGATAAATTTTGAGTTGTTGACTTGTCTTTTAAGCGAATTTTTTGTTGTTGCGAATTTTGGTCATCATTTCAAAGATGCACCGTGACCTAAAATGATAAGAATCTATGTTAATTTTTTTTTTATTTTAATTCAAACCATGCCAAAAAAGTGATTTATTTGAACTTTTTGAGTAAAAAGTCAGTCCTTCATGAATGTCAATGTTTTTGTAATCTTAGTTAAACATAATTTAACTTTTTTTTACGTTTTTATCTAAATTCATTCATTGAAGCTTCTCTGTCATGGTCAAAAATGTACGTTAATTATATGTGTTTTGCAGTCAATTATCAGCCGTAAACATCTGTTATATCATTACAACTTAATTTGAACATAGTTGTTTTTTTTTTACTTTTTGTTGTTATTGTTGTGGTCTACGTGCATTTTTGATGGCAATAAAAAATGAATAGCAAGAAGATACGATGACTTTATTTTTTTTTGTTTGCCTTCGATTTGATATTGAAGTGTTAAACAGGGGCAGACAAAAGTTAAAAAAAAAATTGAATGAGAATTTTTTATGCAAAAATGGAATTTTTCCACTAGGTCAACAAATTAGCACAAAGAATCCATAAAAATTCTTTCGACTACGGAACTGATCTACCTTATCATCCTCATTACTATTCAAAAACATTACCGGTCATTAATCCTGTTTATCACTTCTCGATAAATAACTGCAGAATCACAAAATCGAAACTGGTTAAGAACAAGCGGCGCTACTTGGAAGCAAGAATTTATGAAACCGGTTTGAGAATTCTTGAACTGAATCACGCTGACCGCAAAATATGTTGATATCATGCTAATGGAGGCGTCTCGTATTTTTTCTGTCAACTAAACCCAAAATAAACAAAAATGATGTTTTTTTTCGTATCATTTATCACGTAAGTATCATATGATTGATTATTATTTTTTAACTTTTTTTTGTGATAGAATAGTAAGAATAATTTCATGATGTCAATATTTTTAATGTTTTTTTATTATCATTGTTGAACAGGAACTAAATAGTTTACGGTATAAGTAATGAGCCATTTACTGTGAACCATTTGGGTTAACCTTGGAGTTGGAGCTTCAATCAGAAATTGTGAATGTTAAATAATAACTAATTAATAATTAGTAACAATAGAGAGCAATTGCACATTAAATTATATGTGCAAGTTAATGTTCAAGTTTCAATTCTTGTTAGAATTATTCTAATTAAAGAAGAAGAGAACTTTTATTGTCATGAATATCAGTCTTAGTTTGGATGAGAAAATAAAAAAAAATGTTCTAGAAGTTTTTAGTCGAAGAGTCGAAAATCGGATAAACATCTTTCAAAAAAAAAAACTCTAAAAGAGGATGAAAATTATTTTTACAGGTATATTAATAATGAAATGATTTACTGAAGTTGCACTACTGACACAATGAGCTAATTTGGAAATTCTGAACTGAACTAACTTCCGAGACGTCAACTGAAAAGCTTGAGTTTCTTCATACTTGAATGGCATCAAAGTGAGTTTGCTGCCTCAGAAATTTTTAACAGATTCGCAATGTCCTTCAACAACGTTTCTCATCTATTTGACGAATATGACTGTAAGAATAGTTTCCAGAGTGAAGTATTGTCTTAAATTCTTAAAATTTGTATGAAAACTCGACATTTTTGACCATAACTCTTAGGAAGCTGGCTGAAAAATTTTGAAATTAGGTTTTTTTGAAAGCTTAGGCCCTAACGAATCCAACGATACCAAATATAGCCGTTGAGCATTCTTTTTGATGAAAAACGTAATTGGAGTGACGTGTTATTTTAAAGAACATGCTTCAGAACCTCGTCAGACGCTTTTTCTGCTTATAAGTCTCCTACTTTTCAACTCAAGTACTTTTTTCAAACTTTCCATTTAAAACTTTCACAAGTGATTTTCGATATCACTTTCAATAACTCTTGAAGAACAGGAATTACCGATTGAATCAATAATAATCGATCAATAACCGACAGTTTCTAGTTCCTGAAAATTATCTTCTTTATTTTTTCCGAATCGAATCGAATTAGTGATAAACAAAACAATTAACTTTATTGACTTTATTGGTTTATGAATGATCACTTAATTATCAAAATCTTGATCTTGATAAGGGTTTTAAGTTTAAAAATTGATTGAATGAACAAACAGTGATTGATTTTTAAAAAAATAATAATTAATAATATAGGAAAACAATTTTCGACATTATCTTATGAGGAACTGTTTAAAGTCGCAAATATTGCGTGGATTTTTTTTTTATCTTTTTTTTAAATACAAAAAAAACTTTGTAGTCAACTTTTCATGTTTATCCAACTGAAAATAATTAAGTAATCAAAAATATGTCTCTTTATAATGTAGGCTCTTATCATTTTGGCACATGTTATAGCTGTCAATAAAGTAATTAACTGACATCAATATAATATTTCTTTAAATGAAGGATTTTTCATAATTTTTTTATCTTATTTATTCACGAGTTACGAATATTATTAGCGCGTGAATTGTGACTCAAAAGAAAAAAAAATAAAAATCCCAGATAAAAAATTATTATGAGATCTAATTTTATGCCATAAGAATTACGTATATGAAAGCAAAAACTTCCCCATGAATCGCGTTCTTAAATAAC